>NC_081409.1:401805090-402405090 GCF_030272615.1 Cryptomeria japonica
CAGACAGTAAATTAAGCTCTGATGCAGGTTAGTTTTGAATTCTGAAAGATTTTGACACGGGGTCTCATGAATTGCTCATAAACTTCTTAGATGTTTTTTGTCTATTGAATTATGCATTCTCTCGCTAATTTATTCATTGACTCAGATGTTTATTGAATAATATATTTACAAAAATATACATACATACATATACATCCACACACACACACACACACATGTATATGTATATACGTGTACACACACACACACACACACACACACACACACACACACACACACACACACACACACACATATATATATATTGTTTATGGTGAAAAGTGGAATAACAATATTGAAAGACTAAATGAATTCAACCACAAAACCATAGCCTAACAACAACAAAGATCCACCATAACATATGAAGATTACCTAAGGCAATGCAAATAAAATGAAATCACAAATATTATACCATCACATGTCCAATAGGGTTTGAATCTCCATTCTTCCTATCTCCATTGATCTTGCTTGATATATTTGCTTTTAGATTTTATATGTGCACAAGAGCTCAACAAAGAACGGAAATGTGGTTGCAAGTAGGATCGCATATGAAAGTTCAAAAGCGTAGTTGGGAAGTCAACTGATCAGGGTTAATAATGAAGGAAGCATCTCCTTATATATAAGACACTATAAGAAATGGAGGGATAAGATTAAGAGGTGTAAAAGATAAATGGTCGGCTATGATTAGAGGGTAGGTAGAGGAAATAAGAAAATAATGAGAGGGTAGGTAGTGTATGAATTAAGAGATGAATGACATGTGTCATGGGTGGAAAAGGTTCATGAATTAATTAAATAAATAAAGATTCATTTAATTAATAGAGGAAGTGGGATCAATTCAATAAATAAGATATTTATTTAATTTAGGAAAATGATAATTTAAATAAATAAATGTATTTATTTAAATGAGAAATAAGGCTAGAAGAGGATAAATGAATTAATTAAATAAATAAAGATTTATTTAATTAATATAATAATTAGGATAAAATAATTAAATAAATAAAATATTTATTTAATTAGACTGGAAAATTTTAAGTGTCTACATTTTGCCCCTCTTTGAGACAATGCAACTTGTCGCGTTGTTTCAAAGAAGATAATATGAACTGATACAAAGTTGCCCCAAGATGGGAATAATATGCCCCCTCAAGAGATTGGATGAAAATGTCCGAAAAGATCGCAGACAATCTCTCGATAAGAAAGAAAGGCCAAAATGGACTAACTGGATAGGATAGAGTGACAAAGTCACAGGATAAAGAAGACCGAATAGGGCTAGGGTAGTCTATAAGATAGACTACAAGGGAAAACATCCTCATTGTCATCCACACATCCAAGAGATTAGAGTGTAGAGAGAGAATAGAGCAGCAACAGTCAGCAGCAATGACATTGGTTCACAGATTCTATCATGTTCGCCGATTTTAGAGGCCAGCAGATGCAAGAGAGCTGGTGAGTACCACAAAACCTCCTTGTAGTTTATTGCAATAAATGTTGTCATAAATGCATGTTAGGTAGAAAATTTAATGCATTTTAGATATGTCAAGCAGGGGTTAAAAAAAATGCTAAGGTGCATCTATGCTGGTGCCAGGTGCGTCTATGAATGAAATAGCATCTATGTCAAATACGAGTGTGTCTGTGTTGTGCATGCACGTTTATGCTATATGGGCGTGTTTGTGCTATATGGACGCATCTGCACAGAGTAGAGGCACGTCTATGTATTTCAAGCATGTCTGTGCAGAGCAAGCGCATATGTGCAGTGTGTAAGTGCGTTTATGTAAAAAAAAGTGTGTTTATGTCTTCTAGGCCAAATCGACAGTTCTGTGATAAACATACGCTGTCTATTGGATAAGCTGCTGAGAGGATACACTCAAGCAGGTCCTCTAAGGAAGACTAGGATAGCAGATAGGGCTAGGATTGACAATTCTATGATAGAACATACGTTGCCAATTAAGAACTACTCAAGAGGATACACTCAAGCAGAGGCCCTAGGATAGGATAGATCGAGGCACTTTGCGATGAACAAGGAATGCCAAAACAATACTTTGTGATGAACAGGGAGTACTAAAAAGAGAAGCACTTTGTGATGAACAGGGAGTGCAAAACGTAGTACTTTGTGATGAACAAGGAGTACCACTAGGATAAACATCAACACTTTGTGATGAATAGGGAGTGCCACTAGGATAAAAAGCAACACTTTGTGATGAACAGGGAGTGTCACTAGGATAGAATATCATAAGCAGTTAGGATAATAAGCAGCATTTTGTGATGAACAGGGAATGCCATTTTGACTGACACAGCTGATTTGTTTGACTGCAAGAGTACCTACCTATGCTGGAGTCACGAGAGAGATTCCCATCGACTAAGAGTTTACGACTAGAGCTGACATTTGAGGATAGGGCAGCGATTGAGGTTATGGGCCTGCAACATATTTTGTATGTGTCTGAGTTTTGGGCGAACATGGGGTTGCTGACTGCGCTAGCTGAGAGATGGCACTCAGAGACTTGTAGTTTTCATTTGTCGATGGGTGAGATGACAGTCACCTTAGAGGATGTTTATAGGATACTAAGGATACCGATTGATGGGGAGTTAGTACCCTATGATCGAGACAGAAACAGTGATGCACTGAGATGAGTGTTTCAAGATCCAGGACTGGAGATGAGGGCTGGACATATGGCTTGGGACACCATAACACAGACAAGATTGGCGCTAGTGGTGGTGCTGGCAAGAGTGATTAGTGGGTTCCTCTGTCTGGATAGGGTGACACAAGGATTGGCTGCAGGATGGGGGAGGACTCTGGAGAGGGATAGCTAGGCTCAGGAGACAGTTGAGGGATACTGAGCGGGAGAGGGATCAGGCTATTCAATGCTATAGAGAGGCTGAGACAACACTGAGGGCAGGGAGGCAGGCGTCGAGTGGTGGGGTCATGGGTCCTCCACCACCACCAGATAGAGGGGATAGGGGAGATGATCCTGGGGCGGGTCCTTCCAGGGCTCAGAGTCCATCGAGGCCAGGTGGCTCCGAGGGAGGGAGTTTATCATAGCCTTAGAGGGCTCCCTATGTATCAATTTTGTACCATTTTGTATGATGACACCTTCGAGTGATTGTAGCCATAGGATTTTGACATTATTGTATCATGACACACACACACACACACACACACACACACACACACACACACACACACACACATATATATATATATATATATATATGAGATTAATCCTTGCGACAACTATATGCATGTGTACCTATATGATGAGATGTTTCATGATGTATGTTTCTATGTGATGGTTATGATATGGATGCAAATATGTACATTATGGAATGCAATATTTTTGTTCTTTTATGTTTTTAAATGTTATGCCAATGCAAATGTGAATGTATGAAATGCAGATGAATATGATAATGCAAATAATTATTTACATGATGAAAATGTAAAATGTGCTAACATGTGTTGTGTGCAAGATGTGATGCAATTGTGACATCTATATATATGTATGAAATGCCTAATATGTGGTAATGCAGGTGCAACTACATCACATGCAAATGTTTTGGGCATGTCATTATACTCAGTCGTGTGATAGCAGGCTACACAGACTCAAGAAGGACGATGGAAGTCAATCAAGAAAGGAGGATGAGAGATAAAAGATATGAAAGTGAAAAGAGCTTCTTGTGTGTTATCATCATTGAGCTTTATTATGGCAAGTAGGTTATGACAATCGAGGCATATGTTCAACCTAGAAAGTCATTGTACTTGTTTGCATGGAGATAAGACAGTCACAAACAATGAATGCCCCAGTTCATACTAGACTCACAGTGTCCTCATATCCTTGGACAAGTCATAGCATTACTAAGAGACAATCCACAGACAACAAAGAAAAATAGGTGACGATACCCCATCCTCGCCTTTCTAGTCAAAGACATCCTGGAGATAAAATCCCTAGTTAGAGACATCCCGAAAAAGCTAAAAGACATGTCACCAGAAAAGATAAAATCAAAAGAAAACCAAGACTCGACACCAACATCCACTGTAGTCCTCAAGTTTAGTGTCTCTTGTCACTTGTATAAGTCTTATTTGATTGTGGTCACAATGTTTACTTTCACAAAAGGATAGATAGCACTGAACCATAATGTTGTCTGAGTCTGTTGAAATATTTGATTTGTTGAAAGTCCATTGTTGTTGTTATGTCTCATCTGAAACTGACTGAATCCATGAAATTGATACTTTATTGCGGAGAAGACGAAACTTTATTGCGGATTGGTGATGCAAATGCTACTTTATTGTGGAATGTGTGCGGATAGACTGAAGAAAAGTGGAAGAAACTGTACTCCTCGAAACATGTGATGCTCTCAGTTCCACACCCATTACTAGACGTAGGATTTGCCTTAGCCACAGATAGGAGCTGATTTATTATGGATGGAAAGGGATGAAAAGGAATGTTTATTATGAATGGTGAACCAATCTTGGGTAGATCAATAACAAGCCATGATGGGAATGGGTAAGTTTATTATGAATGGATAGGTTGTGAGTGTGTGCGAAGTGAAAGGATGAAATAGAATCCTGAAGGAGGGAGGAGCAATGTCTCCACACATGGCGCCGGTGACCCAGTTTTCACCATGGTACTTGCCCAGCGCGCCATCGAAGTGGTTTTCACCGTTGGACGAAATGGTTTTTTTTGTTTTTCAATTTTTTTTGTGTCACAAGGCGCCTGTTTGCCAGGTTTTCACCAAGTAACGATTTTTTTATGTTTATGATTTTTATTTTATTTTTTATTTTTTATTTTTATTTATTATTATTATTTTTTTTGAATTAGGTTACTTTGAAGAGCTATGTGTAAAACCTGTGAAGGTGCATGTTGTTGATAGGATCCTCCAAAGGTTCGCCCTCTATGGTTGAAAGCTGATATGCACCGGATCCATAGGCCGCTGTGATGATGTAAGGACCAAGCCAATTTGGTTCGAACTTGCCCTTCTTCTCTCTATCCTGCTAATTTTTAGGATGTTCTTTGAGAATTAAGTCACCCACCTCAAATGTGTGAGACTTAACCTTATGATTGTAGTTGCATTGTTTCTTGAGTGAATGATGTGTAGCTCGAGTGATTGTCTTCCTTGATAAAGGAACTAAGGTAGAATTACTAGTGTGTGAACTACACAGGCCCATATGTGTGTCACCTAAAGAAGTTTGGGCATCCCTGATAACAAAGTCCTTCAAGGAAGTTCCATTAAAGGTCCATGATGTTTCGCCAGAAGGGAAACTATGTGCAAAATAAGTGGATGAGTTATGAAGGCTTATGATTGCGAAAAGAAGTGAAAGTATCATGACATGATAGAGACTTAGGATCAACAAGTATTCTTTTTTACTTAAAATTGTAGATCTTTTGCCCCCAATTATTTTGATATTAGGGGAGATCATCTCTTGCTCTTTTTCTTTCATAAGAGTTTTATCCTTGACCTTGATTTTTGCAGAGTCTAATAGCTTTTGATTTTGATTTGGAGTAAAGGACTTTTCTTTAGTTTTGACTTTTAGATTTTTCTTTTCAAATCTTGATTTTTGATCCCTAATGAGTGAGGGCTTTTGTAATTCTTGTTGATCCAAGTCTAGAAGTGGAGTGGAAATGGAATGAGTGAATGATATGGTAAGGCTATATGAGTCCTTAAGAGGGCTGATGATATGCTCAATAGATTCTTCATTGGAACCCCTCTTAGGATTATTGATATCAAGAGCTACTTGTACCACTAGTGGAGATTTGCATTCATATTTAGTAGCCACAACACTAGGTGGTTCACACCCAATTCCTTGGCATTGCAAATTGTTTGTAGGTTTTCCTTGTCGACTGAATATCTTAGGAGATAGTGGGAGTTGATCAACATGAAAGATATACTCACCACATCCCATGTCTTTAAACTTAAACTTTTCTTTGATCTCTTCTTGTTTTGATGTAAAAGCTTTTAAGGATTTTGGATCAACATATGCTGATGAAGAAATAGCCTCTTGATTGACTGGTATTGTTATTTCTGATCGAGCTCGCACATTGTTGCAATATATGAATGGGTCTGGGTCAGCTTTGACGATCACTTCAACTCCATTGTGTGGGAACTTTATACATCGATGATATGTAGATGGAACTGCTCTCATCTCATGAATCCATGGACGTCCTAGCAATATGTTGTATGTGAGATCCAGGTCTAGGACTTGACAAACCACATCCTTTGTAACTGGCCCAACTCTGAGAGGTAAGGTGACTGTGCCTTTGGATAAATGCTCTTCATCATCATATGCTTTGATGGTAATTTTGTTTGTAGAATTTACAGCTTTATCAGAATATCCCAATTGTTTAATAGTGCTCAATGTACAAATGTTTAGACCTGCTTCTCCATCTATCAGGACTTGTTTTATCGATGTTTGTGTATGAAGGCTTCAATGTGTAAAGGTGCATTATGTGGCTGGCTTACAGAGGCGTCGTCAACTTCTGTGAATGTAAGGGAGTGTGGAATGGAAAGGTATCCCACCATGGCTTGAAACTAGTCCACGTTCAGATCAGTGGGGACGACAGTGTCTCTCAAGATTTTGTCAAGAATAGCTTTTAGTTGATGAAGAAGCGATGTTTTTAGCGGGAGCACCCTGCAAAGTGAATATACCTTGATGAGTTATAACATTACATTCAGAGGTAGGTTTGGGAGAAGATCCAATGCCTTTTAGGACAATCTTAGGTCTATGGGTAGAATTCTCGGGTATTTTTTCCTTGATGATAATGGCAGAGACATAATTGTCCATTGAAATGTGATTGATAGTTGAATCATAGTTATAGGATGCTCTGATATAGTTGGTTTGGTCATCTATGGCTTTAGCTTTTCCCTTGTCATGTTTTGGGAATGGTTCCTTAAACATTTCATGTTCTTGATTGGATGAGTGTCCTTCAATCTCAATGTCACCTCTATCAATGAGATCTTGTATGATGTTCTTCAGTCGATGGCAATTTCCTATCTTATGACCCTTGCTCTTGTGAAATTCACAATACTCATCATCATTCCACCAATTTGGTTTGACCTTTGGCTCATATGGAGGCAAATATGGAATTGTTATGATTTTGTTTGCCACTAGCTTTTTGAAAACTGATTCTAGTGGTTCTCCCAATGGAGTGTACTTCCTTCGTGATTTGGAAGTTGTTTGAGTATTCACTTGATTGTTTGTAGAGCTTGATTTAGAAAAAAATGATTTTGGGTCGTATTGTATTGGCATCCACAACACCATCATTGACTATGTTCTTGTTTTTATTCCAAAATCTTGGCTTATCTTTTCCTTCAAAGTCCTCTTTGTTTTCTTTGAATATTTTAATTACTCCCTGTTCAATTAGGACCTTTTCTGTCGCTAAGCCTTTTTCAATGACGTCCTTGAAGGTGGACAAACAAGCTTTTCTTAAGTCATAACCAATGTCTTTGTTAACATTTTGGGTGAACATTTCTACCATTTATTTTTGTGGAATTTCACAAGAGCATCTGCTGACTAGATTTCTCCATCTTTGTAAAAATGATGAAAAAGATTCTCCATCCTTTTGTTTGGTGTTGCACAAAGCAGTGACTGATATGTTTGTCTTTATGCTGTATGAGAAATGTTGGATAAATGCCTCTGCTAAGTCACCCCATGACTTAATTCCAGGTGGAAGTTGGGAGAACCATTCCATAGCTTGATCACCTAAGCTCTGTGGGAATAATCTCATCAAATATGTCTCTTCTGCTGCTACCTCAATGCAAGCTGTGAAAAACTGTCTTATATGTGCCTTAGGATCCCCTTTTCCTCTATACTTATCAAACTTAGGTGTCACAAAGTGTGTAGGAAATGGAGGCATTGGAATGCTTTTGTCAAATGGATAGGGACACGTGTCTCTCATTGTGTAAGTTGGCTTTGATGTATTTATGTCCTCCGTTTTCTTTTGTAAGTCCTTAATTTGCTGTTCCAAATTGTTCTTAGGTGTAGACGGACTTCTTAGACCATATCCCAAGCCTGAAGCACCGGGTGGAGGAGGAGCATTTTGCATATATGGATGGTATTGATCATACACATGTTCATATGGAGGAGGTCTATAATGATGTTGTGTATATGGACCACTTGGTATAGAGTCATGGTGAGGAATGGAATATCTGCTTTGTCCATGTATGCCATACTCTACAGGAATGTCATGAGTTTGTTCTAGTGTGTTGCCCCCAAATTTGATGTGGGGTTTCCTTGTGTCCAAATTTTGATCATGCCTTTGGATATCCAATTGCTTTGGTGGTTGGTCCTTAGCATTGGTATGTGATTGAGTATATTTTTCTGCATAAGACTTCCATAATGGTCTGCGAAGGTGAGTATCATATGCTTGACCATGTGTGTATGGGACCTCAGGTTTTTGAAACAAAGATGATGGTGATTCAGACACCATATGTGGTCCTCTATTGCCTCCACTATTAGGCCTCCTTTGATCCATGTTGAGGTGAGGTTGTTGCAAAGGTCAATTTTCCATTATTTGAGACATGTCAAAATCATGAGGTATCTTGGCTCCACTTTGTGCCATCACTTGTAAGAAATATTGTCTATCTCTCATTATTTCCTCAACTAATCAATTAAAACGGGGATCCATAATGGAGTCTTCCACTTCTGCTGAATGTATTGAAATGTTGTCCATACTGTCATTATGTGTATCATTGTTGTTTGTAGTGTCCATGGTCTCAACATTTGGAATGTTTCTATAAGCATCCATGTCAGGTAATGTAGTATGATCAGAATTGAAAAAGATATCATTGTCATACTCATAGGAACTCATGTTTGTGGACTCTTGAGCCTCTTTAGCTTCTCTCCTAGTTTTTTGGGAACGCGTTTCAACCATGAACTAGATATTGACCAAGATGTGTGAGACTAGATGAAAATGGAAAGAGTATGGAAGACCAAGAGTTGGATGGAATGTTAATGAATCTTAAGTGTACTTGCAATGTCCAAAGTGTAAGACCAAGTATGTATGTAGTAGAGTAGGTGTGACTTCCAAAGAGATGATAGTTTCTCTTGATGAGGTAAGTTGACCTTGACTCTAAGTAAGACCAAATGAAACCCAAAGGTGATAGACTTTGATGAGGGACCACTTAGCAAAATGTTGTTGTATGTAGTGTGTTGACAAAGTAAGATGAGGAGAAGCAAGTGACCTTTTGACTCAAGTTTAGACAAATGTGAATGTAATGTAAGGTGTAAAGCAACGATGGACTTTGTGAGACCCAATGACAGGTTGAATGCTAGATGAAAACCTAAAGAGATAGCCTAAGAAGCTCAAGAATGCTGAAACTGATTGCTCCTGTTTGTTGGACTGTAAATTTTTCCAATTTGTGAAGTTGTTGTTGTGACCAAATCTGAATTTGTTTGACTGTTTTCTGTGACAAGAGGACACAATGTTGATGAGGACTCAATGTTTGCAAGTGTTTAGATTCAAAATGACTAAAAAAGAAAGTGTGTTGTTTGATGTAAAAATGTTTGGCATACACTTGAAGACACAAAAGACACAATGTTATGATGTTTGATCTTGAATGTTTGATTGTTCAAAAGAAGACAAGCACAATTCTTATGGTTGGATAGGATAATAGTTGTTGATCCCACATGAGGCTACACTATTCAGAGTGAATACTTAGATGCTTGACCCCACTGGCTCCACCCTCGACACTCACTTCTTGGGGCAGCCAAGCATCAGTCCCCACGAAAACTCCCCGTGGCAAACTTTGTATCTCTACTAAGAACCGTATGTGTGTGGGCCGCTCCAGAGGTCCGACCTCCTGCCCCAACAACTAGAAGGATTTTGGCTTCTAAAACAAAAAGGTGCTAGTAAGGGCATCCACTCGTGTGGCCATACATGCGGCACTTTCAACTCTATAAATATAGAAGGTTCCCAACCGGTAGGGGTTACACCCTACAAATGATCAAATAAATTTGATCAAATAGGTTTATGGGGAGACATAGTGTCGGTATGAACTAATCAACACACATTATCCATAGTTTTCACCATGAATACAGTTGTTTATAGTGGTTTAGAAGAGGTAGGTTTTCCTCACTACCACTTGGGTCGTTCTCTCCTCACTAGTAGTCCTAATGACCACACGGGGAGACAGGCCCTCTAAAGATGAAACAAAAAGAGCCTATTGCCCAAGACACAAAAGACATTGGTTTAATTTTAGTGCACCAATTGAAGTGTTTGCTAGTCTATGAAAATAAGGCACACAAAAAAACCCTTGCTAAGATCCTGCAACAAAGATTCGTTAGTAGTTTGGATTTGTTTCAAATGATCACCCCTTCCTACAAGCACACAAGTTAGGTAAATTTTAGATCCAAAAGACTTGGTGAAATAGGGGCCTTCAACAATGCGTTTTGTTGACCAATTCAAATATTTGATTCATCATAAAAAAAATACCACCTGTAAAATTTCAAGAGATTTCCAGAAATGTAAGAAAATCCAAAAAAATTGCTAATTTGCTCCAAAAATTAATTTTTTATGAAAAATCATAAAAAATTCATATAAAATGCAAAATGGATCCCAAAAACCTGAAATTTTTATTGGAAACTCTTGATGACCTTTATTTATTTCCAAAGCAATTTGTGAGATATGAGCAAACTAATGCAAAACCCTAATTTTTAAAGATCCGATTTTTTAGGAATGATTTTGCATCAAATTTAAAATCACAAATAATAGATCCCGTGTATAATTCTGAGATATTTCCAAAAATGTAAGAAAAGCCGAAAAATTTGCTAATTTCTCTCAAAATTATTTTTTTATGAAAAATCATAAAAAATTCATATAAAATGAAACCTTGATCCAAAAAATCTGAAATTTTTACTGAACACCTTTGATAATTTTCCTGACTTGCAAAAAACATTTGATGCCAAATTTCAAAGCCGTTTGTGAGATCTGATCAAAATAAGGAAAAACCCTAATTTTTAAAGATTCGATTTTTAGGGAAATATTTTGCATCAAAATTAAAATCACAAAGAACAGATCATGTGTATAAATCAAAGAGATTTCCAAAAATATAAGAAAATCTAAAAAATTCGCTAATTTGCTCTCAAAAGTAATTTTTTATGAAAAATCATAAAAAAATCATGGAAAATGCAAATGTGCTCCAAAAATTCTGAATTTTGGATTGAGAGCTCTTAATACTGTCCTCAACTTGTAAACGAAAGCTGGTGCAAAACTTCTTAGCCATTTGTGAGATCAAATCAAATCTCTCCAAGATCTTGATTTTGTGTCCAAAACCCTAGCTGCACAAGGTTATTCTCCAAATTGTTTTACAAAACAACAATATATGGTTAGGAAAACCTGCAAAAAAACATAGATTTAACAAAAATCCATGTCCCACGGGGCGTGCCAAAATGTTTATGGTGAAAATGGATACAACAATAATTGAAAGACTAAATGAATTCAACCACAAAACCCTAGCCTAACAACAACAAAGATCCACCATAACATATGAAGATTACCTAAGACAATTCAAATAAAATGAAATCACAAAGATTATACCATCGCATGTCCAATAGGGTTTGAATCTCCATTATTCCTATCTCCATTGATCTCGCTTGATATATTTGCTCTCAAATTTTATATGTGCACAAGAGCTCAACAAAGAACAGAAATGTGGTTGCAAGTAGGATCACATATGAAAGTTCAAAAGCGTAGTTGGGAAGTCAACTGATCAGGGTTAATAATGAAGGAAGCATCTGCTTATATAGAAGACGCTATAAGAAATAGAGGGATAAGATTAAGAGGTGTAAAAGATAAATGGCCGGTTATGATTAGAGGGTAGGTAGAGGAAATAAGAAAATAATGAGAGGGTAGGTAGTGTATGAATTAAGAGATGAATGACATGTGTCATGGGTGGAAAAGGTTAATGAATTAATTAAATAAATAAAGATTCATTTAATTAATAAAGGAAGTGGGATCAATTAAATAAATAAGATATTTATTTAATTTAGGAAAAGGATAATTTAAATAAATAAATGTATTTATTTAAATGAGAAATAAGGCTAGAAGAGGATAAATGAATCAATTAAATAAATAAAGATTTATTTAATTAATAGAATAATTAGGATAAAATAATTAAATAAATAACTGAAAAATTTTAAGTGTCTACATTTTGCCCCTCTTTGAGACAATGCAGCTTGTCACGTTGTTTCAAAGAAGATAATATGAACTGATACAAAGTTGCCCCAAGATGGGAATGATATGCCCCCTATATATATATATATATACATGTATACATGTATATATGTACATGTATATACATGTACATATATATACATGTACATATATATACATGTACATATATATACATGTATATATACATACATGTATATATACATGTATGTATATATGTATATGTATATATACACACATATATCTGTAATAATTAGGAAAGATGTAATGCAAAGCTTAATGTCGATTGTATAGCTATGTAGAGGTTGATTGCCATTAAATGTAAACGCCCAGTATGTTTCTAGGAATTGTATTCCTTGGGCAAGATCGGAGGTTTTCTTTTAAATGAGAAATAAGGCTAGAAGAGGATAAATGAATTAATTAAATAAATAAAGATTTATTTAATTAATAGAATAATTAGGATAAAATAATTAAATAAATAAAATATGTATTTAATTAGACTGGAAAATTTTTGGTGTCTACATTTTGCCCCTCTTTGAGACAATGCAGCTTGTCGCGTTGTTTCAAAGAAGATAATATGAACTGATACAAAGTTGCCCCAAGATGGGAATGATATGCCCCCTTGAGAGATTGGATGAATATATATATATATATATATATATATATATATATATATATATATATATATATATATATATATATATATATATACATACATGTACATGTATATATACATGTACATGTATATATATATATATATATATATATGTATATATATACATGTATGTATATATATATATACACGTATGTATATATGTATATGTATATACACACACATATATATGTAATAATTAGGAAAGATGTAATGCAAAGCTTAATGTCGATTGTATAGCTATGTAGAAGTTGATCGCCATTAAATGTAAATGCCCAGTATGTTTCTAGGAATTGTATTTCCTGGGCAAGATCGGAGGTTTTCTTTACCTAGTTCTTTCCTACCGGTGCCCACACTGAATCGGGTTGTAATTTTATTTAAAAGATAATAAAATCATTCGGCCAATGGCCCATTATCTATATCAAAAAATAAAAAAGGAAGATATAAGTATAACATTTACTACATTTTCAAAACTATTTTTTTATAGAAATAATGAATAATATTTTTTTAAATTAAAAATCATATATAAAGATTAAATAATTGTTACTTTGTGCATGAGCCATATTATTTTCTTTGTTATTTCACTAAGATTGAAAAATCAAATACAAGAAATAAGTTGATTTTTAAGTGTTTCACTTAGAAAAGCATCCACGTTCTCCTAAAATATAGGACTAGTTGTCATTGCAAACCGAAATTGGGTAAATAAGTTAGTAAACGTGTCATTAGAAATAGTATTATTATGCCTCTACAAAAAATTGGGATTTCAAATAAGACCAGTTAAAATGGAGGAAAAATAGAGTTTTATTTACTTGGCATCTATATGAAATATATTATTAAAATATTGGTCTCCCATAAGTGATTTCTAATATTGATGTTTGTATGAGCAAGATATTTGTAATTGATATCTAATTCTATATATTTAGACACTGAAATTTGTCCTAAGTCTTCGATGACACTTTTCACTAACCTTTCGTCTAAACACATTAAATATTTTTTATTAATTAATTAGTACTAATGTTATTCTTCTAATTCCTTGTGATTAAATGATTTTTAATTATTTAATTATTGTTCTTCTAAACCGTTACTTAAATAATCTTCATTGGCCCATTCAGGGGCAATTAAGGTTTGATCCTTTTAATGAGCAAAGGAAGAAGGTAATAAGGGAAAAACCGAATCAAGGATGGGTAAAGATAAATTTTGATGGAGCCTCTAAAGGAAATCCTAAAGTATTTGGGGTTGGATGTGTGGCTCGGAATGAATATGGAGTGATTCTAGTGATCAGAGCCCAAAGAATTAAGGATGGAACCAATAATGAGCTCGAAGCCCATGCAGCCTTCCTTGCAATTAGACTAGCAAGACGTCTCAGTGTTTCTAAATTACATCTTGAAGGTGATTCACAGGTAATTGTCAAATTTTATGACATCAAGTGAAGCTCAACACTAGAAGATTTATAGTCATCCAAATGATTCTAAACCTCTTAGAACAATTTCAAGATTTTAAATTATCTCATATTCTAGGGGAGGGAAATGTACTTGCAAATAAAGCTTAGAACTAGGGGTGCAAACTTAATAGGGTGGACTTAGTTCGATGGTGGGAAGAGAAGGAAAGTTTTCCTTTCCTAATTGCTGAGGACGTCGACAATGAACATGAGTCAATGCATTTGACTGATATGAAATGGTGAAGGAAGAAGATGTTGGCAAATTGATCAACGGTTCACAGTGTCATCAGTTCAGGTGCCTCGACTTAGGAATCACAATAATCAAGGCTAGGGGATAGGGTTTATGTGGCTCTAATCCTCACCAAACTCACAATCGAAGAAGTAAGGTAGGGGTAAGAAGGAGAAACAAAGTTGTAGAGGGAAGATTAGTAGCAAAGGAAGTAGACAGATCATAGATGGAGGCTAACTTTTCTTTAGGGGTAGCCAAACAGCAGGGAGCATTCAAAGGGGTTGCAACTGAGGAGAGAACGAGGCACATTTTCAAGATAGATGACCCTTGTTTCTTTCGTATGATAGATATGTTGTTGGGGGAGAAATACATGAAATCATCTTTCAGATTTTGAACCAATGTGGTCATGGCCTCTATTTTCTTGGCTTGGTGTTTGGAGTTTGGCATGAAAGAGGATGTAAAATAGATTATAAGAGAAGACATCAAAGAATAATGGAAAGATGGTCTCAATACTTTCTTAGCAAGAGCAAGACCAGGTGAAGGTTTTGTCACTACAGGTGGAGAATGGATGCATGTTGTTGAGTTTGAGCCACCATTGAGACATTTTCTAATTTGGGGAGTTTATGATGATCGTGAAGCAAGACAAGCCAAGGCCCAGGATGGAAGGAGGAATATTAAATAATATCTTAGAGATAGAGAGGTGGCTCTACAAGATCAAGAATAAGAATGAGGTGAAGCCATATTTTAGAAAGGAGGACTATTGGCTTAGTAGAGGTTTCAACAAAGGAGATTCTTCCAAATGGTCAATTTTTGTGTTTGTATTATGTCTGAATATATGTATTGGCCTATGAAGAAAGGCATTTTGTATCTATGTTTTAAGGGGTAGGGAAGTAGTGAAGGGTTGGTAAGTGTTTGCAGATTTTGAAATGGACCAGGAGAGTAGGTTTAGGGAAGTGGATGATCAAATATGTAAGGGATATTTCAAACATATATGTAACTTTTTTAGTAGTTACTATAATACATATAACTTTTACTGATCAAAATAAATAAATATTCATTATTTAATTAATGTTCATCATTATCTCTTTCTAATAAATTAATATTGATCTTAATCACCTAATTCTAACTAATCCACTCCGATTAAATAATTCACTTAATTATTTAATCCCTTTATTCAAAACTAATTTTTCTTCCATGATTTTAATAACTATTTAAATTATTTAATCTCTTTCTCCAAATTATTCTAATTAAATAAAATTGTACTCACCATGTGTGGATGAAATAAATAAATTTTATTTATTTATTTATGGCTCCACTTAACTCTTCCACTTTCTAATTCTACTCCCCACTCAACTCTTCCATCTCCTTTCACTTATCTCTTCCACTTGCTAATTTGTCTCCCCACTTAACTCCTATCTTTCTCTACTTATCTTATTCCTTACTACTCCTCTCATCCACATTCAAATGGCATATTTTGTTCACTTAACTGTTCCTAATTTCTATTTTCTCCTCCACTTGCAAATGCAACTTTCCCATTTGCTTTCACTTAACTCATTCTCTCAAGTGATCTCATCCGTCCATTGACAATCAATCTTGTTTGTCCAACCAATTTCAAAAATATTTAAATTGTGATCAATTTCCTCATTTTTGATAACATCTTCAAAATCTTCATGGTGTCAAATTATCAACTCGCTTTCGAATTTGCTTTGTGCAAACATAATTTCTGAGAGCCATCATACAAGGAGATTAAGAAGAGCAATGAAGGTTATGGATTTGATGCTAGGTACATTTGTTTCAATTTCCATTTGAATGCATGGTGAATTCATCTTTTGTTGATTGTATAAGTCATTTTGCATTGAATTTGGAGTTTCGTGGTTGCTCTAATGATTCTTTGCAAATATTTCCCAAATATACCTACAACAATACATATACATATACATATACATATACATATACATAAATTCTTATCTTATATTAATATTATATTATATACAATTAGTTTTACTTTTGATGTTTGAAATAATATTAGCGTTATATTAAGGCTATAATATGAAGTGTGATCCAAAAGTTGATGCAAAAATTCTTTACACAATCTAATCGAAAAATAACTGCAATAATATTTGTAATTGATGTGTGTGTGTGCACATTATAATATTTTTGTATCTTATAATAATATTATATTATATAGTACAACCTGAGTTGGCCTAGTGGTGGAGAACTTGTGCTCTTGAAACATATGTCATGAGTTCAAATCCCACAAAGGGGGTAGGGTATGTACACCTTATCGGCTTCGACCCATTACCTATCAAAAAAAAAATAAAATTATATTATATACAATTGTTTTGATTAAGTAAAAACATGTTTTTGAAAGGAACCCGAACCTTTTACATATCAGGAGAGCAAAAGAGCTAGAAAGAACCGTGCCTGATCACTCCATTTACAAAAACTAATCCCATATGAACAAAAAGGGATCTTAACACACATAACATGAAGAACCACAAAAAGACAGCTAAAGGAAAGCAAAAAGACAACACAAAGACAGAGACCGAGATCGAGACCTAGACAACTAGATTTTTTTCATGATATCTTCAACGTGGACCACCATATGCTTCATGTTGTTCGTAGAGGTCTTTAAGTCATCCAGCTCTCGACCCTTGATATCACCTTTATTCCTGGTATTGGCTCTAGTCCTCTTCTCATGACCTTTTTTGTCCAGCTGATCCTTGTCACCCTCTTTATCTTTGATGTCATCAAATCTTTTAATCAAAATGTTCATGTTGTCCATCGAGGCTTTGAGAATTTGGAAGTTCTGTTCAACTATCTTCTTTACTGTGAGTTCCATCCTGTCAACTCTGCTGCCCAGATTGTTCATAGCAATTTCCATCCCTTTCACCTCCTTATTTTCTTCCATCTCCTTAACCTTTTTTCAGTTGCAATAATTTTGCTCACCATGTTTTCAATGGCTTCTGCATTATTAATTGCCTCCGCCAATTCTTTGACATTTTTAGAAAGGGGTTTCTCACCTATCGTGGCTCTTTTGACAACATTTATATCCTTCTTCAGGCTACCTAAGTCTTTCACCATTGTGCTGACGGTATCACACAAACCCTTAACACTCTCATTTTCTCCAACACAGTCACTGTATTTGCCCCTTTTGTCCTCTTGATCCTCTTTCTACAGACCTTGGGTATTCAAATCCTCATTGTTTCCCACAACCGGATTATCATCCCCCTCCTTATCCTGCACATTATCATTTTTATCCTTCTCTGCCTCCTCATCATAATCAATCAAAATTTGATTAATATCTTTGTTATCTCCCCTACTGATGTTCTTCTTCCTCTAGGTTTTCTTTCTGGTGCCTTTCCCTTTCTTGTTTTTGATGAATTTACCTTCGAAGGACTCGATCTCAGACTTTGAAATATCTGAATCCACCACTATCCTATTCCTCTTACCCTTGTTCCTCCCCTTTTTACTTATCTCCTCTGACTTGCCTTCAGTCTCCAAGTTGAAGTTAAAACCACGAAGCTCACTCTCTGTGTCCTCATCCCTTGCATTTTTACCTTTAATAGGTTTTTCAATGCATTTCCCTTTCAACACTTTATACATAAGAGCCATAAGACCCTGATGAAGAGCATGGTCTCCCTTGGGATCTTTCTGTATCTCTTTGATAGTATGGTCCATGGAACATGCAAGATAATATGGTAGGCTTACCTTTTCCCCATGGCGAAAATGATTGAGCAATACAAAGTGGTGTCTGTAAGCTCTCATAAACCTGCCATCCAACAATATATAGGTACTTGTAGCGAACAAAACAAACCTCCATGGCCTGCATATACATTTTGGGGAGTGATAGGAGTTGTCAACCTTCACCATTTTCTTCTTCTCACCTTCCGTGACAGAAATTTGTTTGCTGCCTTATTAGTGATGCTACGATCTCTGTAGAATTTCATGCCCTCTGTCATCATCCCCATGGCTTCAACAATAATCTCCTTGTCCACAGTCATCATCTGGGTCCCCACTAAAACTTTGTCATTCTTCCAATTCTTGATAATGTGTTTAGTGATCATTGGATCTTTCCCACTAAGCCTCTCCA
The DNA here is from genome assembly GCF_030272615.1 of Cryptomeria japonica. Classification (NCBI taxonomy): domain Eukaryota; kingdom Viridiplantae; phylum Streptophyta; class Pinopsida; order Cupressales; family Cupressaceae; genus Cryptomeria; species Cryptomeria japonica. The sequence goes on from NC_081409.1 coordinate 401,823,694, forward strand.
TAAAGACACTTAGACCCCCCTCCCGAAGAATTTCTCAAACCTCTATATTCTTCCTCCATTCCGAACATGAGGTAGTTCGAACCTTTTTTTGTTCCCTCCCATTTTTCCTTTGCAATCACTGAATTTCCTTCTCTCGGCTCTGATTCTTCTTCTCTGGTTTCTGTAGTTGCCCTAAAAAACTGCCTTGAATCCATGCCAAGCAATTATGAAAAGACACTTAAATAAATGATCATCACCGCCATTGTAAACCTGCATCAAAATAAGTGGAAGAAGCATTTAGAAATTATGGTTGATGGTGCCACGTTGCCTTGTCTGGATACGGTCCAGATCGAACAAGGATTTCACTTCACATGCAAGTTCGCTCTCACCATTAACAGTAATGATTTCCTCCGTTTGACAGGCTAGGTTGGCGGCCCAGTCAGCACATGAGTTTGCTTCCCTATACACGTGTGAAAACACACATTTCAAATGTGTCACTTATTTTCTTCGCTGCTTTAATAGCATTGTTTATTGACCAAGATGGCGAGAACTCCTTGTTCAAACAATTTATTATATTCAATGAGTCTCCTTCACACCAAACTCTGGTGCAATTGGCTTCCTTTGCTAGGACCATCCCATGATAAGCTACCATAGCCTCAACAACACGATTAGTCTGATTTCCTATAGGTATGCATTTAATAATTTTGCATTTTCCCCATTCGTCCCTCAGGACCACACCACATCCCACAATACCAGGATTACCCTTTGAAGCTCCGTCAAAGTTGATTTTCATCCAACCATTGGGAGGACATTCCCATTTCACACCCTCTCTAGGATTAGTCTAAAAGTGATCACTTCCTTTTAATCTCCACTTCTTGAAGATTATTTGATCATCCTTGTCTTGAGGATTAGCAATACCACCTATGATATTAATATTTTCCAATATGTTTCTTTTTAATTTCTTAAACATAATTTGAGCCTTAGACACCTTCTCTCTAAACACTCTTTCGTTTCTCTCTTTCCATATACCCCAGCACATATGGGGTAAAGCCAATTTCTGCAACAAAATAGTAGACTTATTCCTTGATGGGTGCTGCCACGAGTTAAAAACCTCTTGAACTGATTCTAGGAAACTCTAACTGATATTGAAATGATCCAAACATCTTCCCCAGACAACAACAGAGAAGGGACAACGGAAGAGCAGGTGGTTGATGGTCTCCTCATTCTGCATACAAAGAAAGCAAACACTAGGCATACACATACCTCTTTTTATGAGGTTATCAATAGTTAGAATTTTATCTTGAATGATCGTCCAAAAGAAAATATTAATTTTAGGGGTTAGGCCTTTAACCCAAGCCTTATCCCAACAACGACTCTCCATTTTAGAAAATTGCTGATGATAAAGAGAGGCCATAGTAAATTTACCATTTGCTGCGAGTTTCCAGATTAATTGATCTTCATCTTCCACCACCACCATGGAGTTCATTATCTTGTTCAGACTTCCCAAAGAAGGATCAACTTGAGATAAATCCTTCCACTGCCCATCTTCCCAGTAGTCACCCACCATAGAGCCATAATTTTCCTTGCACTGGTTCTGAAATCTACTCCAATCAGGACTTTCACTCAAAGGGGACTCGAGCAACTAGGAGTCTTCCCAGAATTTGATAAGGTTCCTTTTCCCCATCTTCCATTTCACACCTTTGGCAATTATATCTCTAGTTCTAGACACATTTTTCCAAATATTGGATCCAATTGGATTATCTTCCGCATTGAGGAAGCTTAGAAGTGTAGGATATTGCCTTTCATAATTGTTGTCCCATATCAGTTTCCATTCTCCCTGGTTATTGTACCCTCTCCAAATCTGCTTGGCCATAAGAAATTCATTCATGTCTCTTATTCTTCTTAGACCCAAACCTCCCTTTCTTATTGGCTTACAAATCTTGTCCCACGTAATCAGATTCATTCTCTTCTTCTCCTTGACCCCTGTCCACAAAAAAGTTCTTTGAATTTTTTCAATAGCCTCCACAAACTTGGCAGGAATTCTGAAAAGGTTGATGGCATAAAGAGGAATACTTTGAAGAGTTGATTTCAACAACCGAACCTTACCAGCTTGACTAAGAAGAGAACCCTTCCAACCTACTAACTTCTTATGAAATTTGTCCACCAAAGCTCCCCAGAAAGTATCAGGAGGATCTTGGCATAAGGGGGGCCCCAAATAGGAAGCATGAAGACTCCCCAATTGACACCCCAAAATATTGCTTATTTTTATCTTTCTTCTCTCCAGAGTATTGATGAAGTAAACAAAACTTTTAGACCAATTAATAAGTTGCCCAATATCTGACCTGTAACTATCCAATGCTTTCTTTAAACTCCTTGAATCCTGCATTGAAGACTTCCCCATAATTATAGAATCATCCACAAACTGCTGATGGGAGCATACTTGATCCGCTGAAGATGGTTTCAATCCACAAAACTCCCCCTTCTCAACCAGCTTTCCAATGCATCTCCCCAGACATTCCACCATGATAATAAAAATAACTGGAGATAGAGGATCTCCCTGTCTGAGTCCCCTTGAGGACTTGAAAAAAGGAGAAGGAGACCCATTAATTAAGATAGAAAAAGAAGCCAAAGAGACTAATTGCCTAGTAAGACTAATACTTCTAGAAAAAAACCAAAAGCCGAAAGAACTTTCATCATTAAATCCCAGTCCACTCTATCATAGGCTTTGGATAAGTCAAGCTTCAAAAGAAAGCCTTCTTTTTTAGCTCTAGACAAAGAATGAATCTTTTCATGGACCAAAATTATCGAATCCAAGATTTGTCTTCCAGGGACAAAACCACTTTGTTGAGGAGAAATGATAGAAGGAAGCAGCTTCAGGATTCCAAAGGTCAGAACCTTAGAGATGATCTTGTATAGAGAGTTACAAAGGCTTATAGGTTTGAATAGATCCATGGAATCGACTCCCATCTTTTTGGGGATAAGAGCAATAAAAGTGCCATTTATCTCTTTCAAAATTCTTCTAGCACCAAAAAACTCTTTCACAGCTCTGGAAACATCATCTCCAACAATATGCCAATACATTTGAAAAAAAAACATGGGAAAACCATCAGGGCCCGACGCCTTGTTACCTTCAAAGGAATTGACAGCTTTCAAAATCTCATCATTGGAAGGGATAGCAATCAGGTAAGAGTTCTGATCAACCTCTAGGATAGTTGGAATACAGTCCATAAGGTTCTTTTGAGATTGCAGATCCAAATTCTGATCCTTAGCAAGGATGTTGGAGAAAAACTCCATGACAACCTTTCTCATTGGTTCTTCCATATACAATTGTTGTTACTTTTGATGTTTGAAATAATATTAGTGTTAGGTTAATGTTATAATATAATACTAAAATAAATGTTGCACCAAATTTTATTTTGTGAAGTAAAATATTTTTTGAGATTAGTTGGGATATTGTTTTATTTTTTAACAATCATGAGTATAAATGGATGAAATATTGTTATCAAATATGTGAATCCTTTGATTACTTATGTATAAGTCCATTTTTGCCTTTGTATTGTGATATTATCTATTTTAAATTTATTAGTATATATGCTTCTATCACTAAACTTTCTATATAATTATGCACAATCATGTTCATAATTTAATTTAAGAAAACACAATTATAAGAAAATTCAAAACACCCAAGTCAATAAAAAAAATAAAAATTGAAAAGAAATAGATTTAATTTGAAATAATTCTATAAATTGAAATTTATTTATTTTAATTTTAAAGTGTATAAATTTTAACTCTAAATTATAATTTATTTAATTTTTATAGTCAAATAGTTGTTAAGGTGCAACAAGCTTTAAATTATAAATTAGATTTAAAATATTTTATAGATTAATTTTTTTTACCATAATTTATAATATAAAAAATTACTAAAAATAAGTAATATCTTAAAAGTTTTTATACTTAACAAACCAACTTTATAATTTTACATTAAAGTTTTAAAATAATTGGTTGGTGGGTTTAAACTCTATACTGGAATGGGCAGTACTTGATGCGGGCTTTGATGTAAGTGAGGTCCCTGTGATGGAGGAATTATACGAGCTCATTCCTTTCATGAGGTGGCTGACTGGTTTCAACCGTGACGAATGACATGTAGAGGCCCTCATTGCATGGGATTCATTGAAGAATCTCCTCAGGCAGAGGGAGGTGCTTGGAGGTGGTGAGTTGGGGGTAGCAGATGAAGTGGGTGGTGGCAATGGCGAGGGGTGGAAGAGGAAGTGATGAGGAAGGAAGCCAAGGAAGAAGTCTCCTCCATTTGGAATATGAATTTTTCCTTTTTGTTAGCAATATGGTGCATGTAAATTTTCTATGTCTCTATATTTGTGAGAATGTATAGGGTTTGTGGTTACGGGGGTCACATCTGTGACAATTTTGCTATGGGCTTAGGGTTGAATTGAGGTTAATAATTGAAGGTCCTTGTTATTTGAACCAATTTTTTTTGTAATGATATTCAAATTTATGCTGTGTATAGGGTTCTTGGGTTAGGTGGGAAAGTAAATTGGTGATTGCTCTGTATTTTTCTTTCACATAGCTGCCATAAATTCAAAGTTTTATGTGTAATGGGTTAAGGGCTAAGGGGTGTACTGGCAATAATGGTTGAATGCCAATGACAATGGTGTTGGGGGATCTTCTACCCAATATTTCCATTGTAATGTATATGCTGGCTGACAGGGTAGTTGGAAGACTATGGCTTTGAATTTTTGAACTCACAAAGCTTGTATGGTATCAAGATGATTTTACCTTATTGTACTTTTGAAATATTATTAATAAAATATATATGGTACCGACAAAAAAAAGAGAAAAAATAATCAAATATAAAATAAACCTAATACATTATACTAGTACTGATACAATGGTCTCATGAACACCATCAATAACATTGTCCTGCATCACCCTTTGTATAATAGTTATCAGTGCTCAGGTATAAATGGTTGTGTTGTGGTGCTCCTACTTTCCATTTAGTTTTTATGACATCTACTGTCAATTCCACTTTCGACTATGAATTTGATTAGAGACATACTTTCACTATGTCATTACAAGAAAGAAATGCCATAAAAAATAATAGCAAACTTAGAGGTTGTGGCATTTAAAAAATAATTAGCAAACTTAGTATGACCAATTTTTGCAAGTCTGGATGCATCAGCCAATGTGTTGGCCTAAACCAAGACCTAAACGAGGGACATTTTTTACCACCTTGCCATAATTTCTTTATTTTTCAGTTTGTGAAATACAAACCTTTCAGAATAAATGAAGATGCATCGTTCCTAGTGTATACACTAAACTTGTTTGTAGTTACTATATCTTAGAAAAATAACTCCAAATAGATTGATAATTCATATCTATAACCTCTAATTCTATTGTGTTTTTGGTGAAGGAGCGCCCTTCTAAGCTCTCCCTCCTTGTTTTGTTGGTACTATGCTTCTTATGAAGCCATTGTATATAAAATAATGAGCCAAGTGCTCATAGGTCCTAGTTAGGGTCCTAGAGGAGATCTTAGGGGTCATTAGTCAAGATTGTGATTTTCTTGAAAATGGAGGGTATGTGTGTCTTTGTGGTGTTTAGGGGTCCTTCATAACATGGTGGTGTCCTTAGGTTGGCCCAATGTGGGTTTAGGAGTCATGAAAAGCAACATTGAGAAAGTTGCAAAAGTTGCATGACAACTTTTAAAAGTTGTCAAGCAACTTTTCCACCAGGATGTCTAAATCCTTAGTTTGGCATGGACAACCCTAATATGGGCACATAGACCAAGGCAAGGGTGGTATAAGTATTTGCAAACCCTAAGTTAATGGGTTGGATGTCAGAGATTGTACGGCTCAAGCAAACTGAATTGACTGTGACTATTTTGTTGGTTACCAATCAGTTTGAATGAAGCTACCGAGCAAGAAAATGGATTGATTTGTGTGCAAAACTATGTGAAATGTCTTCTATGGTGTAAATACTTCCATTGTGAGTGATTAGATTAGCTTTTTGTTTACCGATTGAGTGTGTTTGTAAATAGTTTGTAAATTGCAGTCTCACTGTCCAGTTTTGGACTGGTTTGTGCAAATGAAGTCTTAACTCCATTCCCCATTGTGGAATCACCATGAAACCATGGGGAATGAGAGTCAAGACCTTGTACTATAGTCCCATGCAAGCAGGGCCCTTGAAAATGCAGGGAGGCCAAACCAAGACCCACTCCTAGGCGAGGCTGGACAGTGCCTGACTAGGAGAGGTCAAATTGTAGAGGTCTTGGAGAGATAAGAATTAAGCAGGGTGATGAGTGGAAGACTGCTTTCAAAACCACAGAGGGATTGTATGAATGGCTTGTGATGCCATTTGGACTCACCAATTCTCCAAGCACCTTCATGAGGTTGATTAATGAGGTGTTAAAAGATTTCACAGGCAGATTTGTGGTGGTGTACCTAGATGACATTCTCATCTATAGCAGAACCAAAGAAGAGCACCTTGAGCATTTGAGGTTAGTCTTAGAGAGGTTGCATGAGGAGAAGCTATCCATCAACCTAGAGAAGTGTGACTTCTTGAAGCAAGAGCTGATTTACTTAGGATTTGTGGTGTCTAAGGGAACCTTGAAGATGGATCCAAGCAAAGTGGAGGCAATCTTGAATTGGCCCGCACCTAAAACAGGGACTGAAGTTAGAAGTTTCCATGGATTAGCTCAATTCTATAGGAAGTTTGTGAGGAACTTCAGTGGTATATGTGCACCAGTCCTTGACACCATTAAGGGAGGCCTTAAAACTAAGTTTAAATGGACAGAGCAGGCTGACAAAGCATTTCAAATGTTGAAGCAAGAAGTAGCCACAAAACCTATCCTTCTCCTACCTACGTTTGATAAGCTATTCACATTGGAGTGTGATGCAAGTGGAATTACAGTAGGTGGTGTATTGAGTCAAGAGGGAAGACCTGTGGCATTTTTTAGTGAGAATCTTAATGAAGCAAAGAAGAAGTACTCAGCCTATGACCTAGAGTTGTATGCATTAGTGCAGTCTCTAAAGAAATGGAGGCATTACCTACTTCCAAAGGAATTTGTAGTGGTCACAGATAATCAAGAACTGAGTTACATCAACACTCAAGAGAAGCTAAGCAATAGACATCTGAAATGGATGGAATACCTCCAATCCTTCACCTTCACCATCAAGCATAAGAAGGGGCAACTTAATAAGGTGGCAGATGCATTAAGCAGGAAGTTGTTGATGGTTCAAGAACTACAGTTGCAGAGCATAGGAATAGAAGGTCTCAAGGACCTCTATGAAGGAGATGAAGACTTCTCATCAACTTACAAGGTTTGCAAGGAGTTTGAGAACCATTTCCATGGTGAGTATGTAGATTACACTCTCCAAAATGGTCTCTTGTTCAAAGGTAATCAATTGTGTGTACCAAGAGGATCCATGAGGGAGAACCTCATCCAAGAGAAACATAATGGTAGTTTAAGTGGACACTTTGGAGTCAACAAAACCTTGGAATTAGTACAGAGGTACTATTATTGGCCTAAGTTGCCAAGGGATGTGAAAAGATATGTAGAACAGTGTGGTGTATGCCAAAGAGCAAAAGGGGGATCAAGCAATGCCGGTCTCTATCAACCATTGCCGGTCCCTAACAGACCTTGGGAATGTATAAGCATAGACTTTGTAGTAGGACTTCCCAAGACAAAAACAGGTATGGACAACATCTATGTGGTAGTAGATAGATTTTCCAAGATAAGTCATTTTATTCCATGTAAGACTACACATGATGCTAGCTATGTTGCACATCTCTTCTTCAAAGAGATTGTTCGGATTCATGGACTCCCTTTAAGCATTGTTTCAGACAGGGACAACAAGTTCATGGGTCATTTTTGGAAAACATTATGGAGGAGACTAGGAACTAACTTGTCATTTAGCTCAGCGTACCATCCCCAAATAGATGGTCAAACTGAAGTCATCGATAGGGTGTTAGGCAATTTGTTGAGGTGTTTAACTAAGGAGTATGGTCAGACATGGGACCTAATCATTCCTCAAGCATAGTATGCATATAATGACAGTGTGAATAGGACCACTAGTAGAAGTCCTTTTGAGGTTGTATATGGTAGACATCCAAGGGGAGTATGTGAGTTGAGAGACCTTAGTACCTTGGAGATGAAGAGTGGGAAAGAAGAGGAATTCACTCAAACCATCAAGGAAGTACAAGAGTAGGTTAAGAAGGCCATCCTTGAATCCACTCAAAAACTAAAAGCCAAAGTGGATGAGAAAAGGAGGGAAGTTCAGTTCAAGGTGGGTGACTATGTGATGGTCCATTTGAGCAAAGCTAGGATGCAAAGTGGTAAGCCTACAAAACTGCAGATGAAGAGGTTAGGACCTTGTAAAATTCTGGCAAAATATGGTGAGAATTCCTATAAAGTGGATTTACCTTCAGACTTAGCCATCTCACCAGTCTTCAATGTTGCTGATCTAGTAATGTACAAGGGAGAGATAGCAGGGCAGACTGAGAACTAGGCCAAGGTATTACAAGACTTGGATGTGAATACCTTACCTCAAGTGAAGAAGCCTATAGCAGAGGAGATTTTGGAGTCAAGAGTGAAGAAGTCTACCAAACACCAGGTCTACATGGAGCACTTAGTGAAATGGGCAGATCAACCAGTATCTGAAGCTACATGGGTGGAGGAGAGAAAGTTCAAGACACTTGGAATAGACCTGGCTCTCATCTCTTCTTCTATTTCTTAGTTGTGTGCAAAGGGGGAGTATGGTGCAAGAGCACCCTTCCAAGCTCTCCCTCCTTCTTTTTTTGTTGGTACTATGCTTCTTATGAAGCCATTGTATATAAAATAATGAGCCAAGTGCTCATAGGTCCTAGTTAGGGTCCTAGAGGAGATCTTAGGGGTCATTAGTCAAGATTGTGATTTTCTTGAAAATGGAGGGTATGTGTGTCTTTGTGGTGTTTAGGGGTCTTTCATAACATGGTGGTGTCCTTAGGTTGGCCCAATGTGGGTTTAGGAGTCATGAAAAGCAACATTGAGAAAGTTGCAAAAGTTGCATGACAACTTAAAAAAGTTGTCAAGCAACTTTTCCACCAGGAGGTCTAAATCCTTAGTTTGGCATGGACAAACCTAATATGGGCACATAGACCAAGGCAAGGGTGTTATAAGTATTTTCAAACCCTAAGTTAATGGGTTGGATGTCAGAGATTGTACGGCTCAAGCAAACTGAATTGACTATGACTGTTTTGTTGGTTACTAGTCAATTTGAATGAAGCTACCGAGCAAGAAAATGGATTGATTTGCATGAAACACTATGTGAAATGTCTTCTATGGTGTAAATAATTCCATTGTGAGTGATTAGATTAGCTTTTTGTTTACCGGTTGAGTGTGTTTGTAAATAGTTTGTAAATTGCAGTCTCACTGTCCAGTTTTGGACTGGTTTGTGCAAATGAAGTCTTAACTCCATCCCCCGTTGTGGAATCACCATGAAACCATGGGGAATGAGAGTGAAGACCTTATACTATAGTACCATGCAAGCATGGCCCTTGAAAATGCAGGGAGGCCAAACCAAGACCCACTCCTAGGCGAGGCTGGACAGTGCCCGACTAGGAGAGGTCAAATTGCAGAGGTCTTGGAGAGCAAGGTTGGTTAGTGGAGAGTGCATCCTTTGGAGGAGGTGCAGAGGAGTGAGTGAAGAATCATTAGTGTGAAGGAGGAGCCTCCACCAATCCAAACAAGGTGGCTAAAACTCAAAACACTCACTGTGACCCAGGCAAACCCTAGAAACCCTCACAAAACCCTTGAAAACCCCAAAATTTGCCCTAGGCACTGTACGGACACTTGGAGGCCTAAAACCTGGAAAATCCTTGAGTCCTTGCCAAATGAATGGCAGTCCATTTTGGGAGTTTGGGTTGTTTGTGCATTGTTTGTGAGAGGAAGCCCTAAAGGACCGGGTAGGAGGTCTAATTGGTCCTAATCCTTGCAGCCCTATTTGAAGGCAAAAATCCAAATTTGTGAAATCGGTAAGGGGTTAGATTCTTGAAACCTAATAGACTTGATACAACCTTGCTAAGACCTTGGAAAGGTGTGGAACAAGCTTAGCCCTTATTAGCCATAGTAAGGGGTTTTGAGTCTCATGAGTAGGTGAGACTTTTGGAGCAACATTGCAACTCATTGGTGGGTGGATTGGGCAAGGTCAGGGGATTCCTCAAGCAAAGGGAAGTCCTAGAGACCCTAAGGTGTGTAGAGAACACCAGGTGATCCAAGGAAAGGATCCAAGAGCATAGACTAGGCTAGTCTATCCCTAACCCCATCCCATTAGTTTTCCATAGCTAATCTCGATGTCTTTATTCTAAAATAGCAATGTGCGAATGAAAACCTCTTTTCTCTTTAGTAGAACATCCTAAAAAATGTTAATAGAAGCCTTGTTTGTTGTTAATAAAAAGGCCCTAAAATAGTGTCTCAAAAACTCTAGTTGGTGCTATAAAATCCTCATGTTGGTAGAAGCTCTAATAGCTTCTTTAGCATACATTATAGTGGAAAAAATGACACCTTGGAAGGGTTTATATTGTTCCTTGTTAGTTGTTAATAAGATTTTATAGGTTTTCATAGAAAGAGTCGTTTATGAAACCTAAGGTGTATTTTTGTGTTTTATTTTAAAATTCTAGTAATGCAAGGTAATAAATTTTTCTTTTATGTTGTGATCTTCCTTGGGTAATGTTTATCCAAACCCCTCAATGGGTACTAGTTTATTAAAAAATATTAAGTTCTACATATATGGATATGTTATAACTTTTTATTACCATAGAACCTTTTTTTATCGGTAAAGTTATATGTATTTGTATTAATAGTTCATAAAAAGATACATATATCAGATGCCCAAAATGGGAATTAAAACCATAAATTGACCAAACATATTAAACTATACCACTAAATTAGGAATTAACCTCATAGACTAATCAAACAATTGAAAATTATTCTATCAAATTGGGGATCAACCCCATCATTTGTTTAGTCAATTTGTAAACAACTACTACCATGACTACCCAAACTGAAAAAACTACTATTCCTCGAATTAATGGCATGTAACCACCCTATACAAAGTTCATCTAACAAAATTTCAACGCAAACTATTATAAAAAAAAAGAGAAACTAAAGTTTCAAAGTTTCATTTTTTTCTTACTTGGGCCACTAATCCAGAGTCTTCTGGAGAAAATTTAGTCCTCTTAGCCGCATCCTTCTTGGATTCCCTAGCTTTTCACAGCTCCACCTCTTTTTCCTAGATGTATTCTTTTAATTTTTCTCAACCCACTCAAGCTTCTTCAGTGCTCGCCTCTTGGTTTGCTCCATCCCTCCACAACAAGAAAGACCCGAATTCAACCTCATTATTTATTGGCATTATCCCTTCACCAAAGGGACGTCATAATCCTTGACCCACCACATCCTGAGCCATCAAAGACGTGAGACCACAAATCAAGTGATCGAGCACACATGCCTTGGCAACCCACACTACCTCCTCCTTCTTCCCAAATTGAAAACCCCATGCCACCGACAAGAAGATGATGTTCATGTTGGTGCGATATTGAAAATCAAAAAGCAAATACTTCTCCCCCACCAAAGTTTTGATTATCTGCAAAAACAAGTCGTTGTCGAACTTAGAAATTCCTCCCAACCTCTTCTCCAAAATCTTCCTGAAAAAAGCCAGTTGTTGTTTAATTAAATGGAGTGAAACATTCGCTTCCATGGGTGTTTCCTATGAAGTATATCTTCCACCCTTTGTCACTCTCAAGATAATTCTTCTCAAATATTATGGATAAGTGAAAACTCACCTTTCCTCTACTTTAAGAAGCCACATCTAAAAGTCTTGTCACATTTACTATAAATGTTTCCTCATTTTGAAGACATCCTTCTCAGCCCATGTAAAAGAAACAAAAGCCTCATTCGTGCCACCACCTTCGCGTCCCATAAACGTGCTCCACATAGGTGGGAAAGTAGAGTTTGGTGGCTTACTACTACCTAGTGCATTAAGTGCGTGTAGGAAAGCCAACCTAGCATCATCCTAGTATGGAATGAAAACATGCTATCACACAATTCAAAAATATTTAATAAATATTCTTTAAATTCAAAAATTACCCTCCCCGTGTTCCCTACCTTCCTCCCACCACTTTACTACTGGATTTTTTAGATCACATCCCATGTTGGACAAGATATCAACCTCTAAATTTCCTTCTCTTCAAATATTCAAGATTTTTAAATCTTGCATTTTTTTATTTTTTCACCAATGATTTGAATAATTTTATTAATTCTCCAGCAATGCGAGACCCCTTTCACAATTTCTTTCGTTACAATTTTTGAATCCCCCTCTAATCAAATTTTTTTCTGCTAATGTGATTGCCAAAAGTGTCGCTTTCACCTCAGCTTCATTGTTTGTTCCATCTGGTAATTGTTGTGCTCCTTTGGCCACAATTTTTCCATCCTTATTTCTTGCACTACATCCTACTCCTGAAATCCTTGGATTACCTCTCGAAGCCCCATCAAAGTTAATCTTTACCCATCCTGCCTCTAGTTTACTCCATTCTATTCATTGTTATGGGACACGAATATGATTTACCCTACCAAGCCCATTAACATGCCTCATTACCATACAACCTTGTTGAGGAGGGTGATCTCTAATTAATTGGCCATCAATTAGCTTGCAATAAAATAATATCAATTATCGTGGCCTTGACTACATATCTCACTCTCAAGACATTGATATCCCTACTAAATACCACATCCCTCCATCTAAACCTAAACATACCCATTCCCCATCCTCCAAATCCATTTTGGTTCCTTATATCCTAAAACTAAAACCTTCATTCCTTCATCCATATTAGGTCCTTATATCCCTTCATCTAATATCCATGTCACCCCTAGCTCACAATCGTTTACCCTATTATGAACGAAGATCAACAAAGGCACACATCCTTGAGAACCTTCCAACCATCCATCTACATGAAATCATCCAAAAAACCTCCATATTATTCCTATCCACCCATGAATCCCATTACTCAGAGAAGCAATTTGGGTGCCAAGCATAAAATCTGTAAGTCCAAAAATCCACATGCGTCAAAAGATCAACATGTCCCATCTAAAAGACATGTAAAAATTTGATCCAAAAGTAAAAAAAAGTATCCAAAATGCCACAAAAGCCCATCAAACCAAAAGAAAAATAAAAAACCATGTGGATTCCTAAGTTGCTCATAGAAGTAATGCATTCCACAAAACCATAAATGAAATAAAAATAAAAAACCATGTGGATTCCTTAGATGCTCGTACAAGCATTGCATCCTAAATAAAAATAAAAATTGGCATCCAAACTTGATATTCCAAAGGCTTCCTTGACTCATTCATCTAAAAATCTCCCACATTTAAAATCCATTTTGGGTCCCTATGTCCCAAAATCTACAATCTTAGATACTCCATCAACTCCTTCATCTATTTTGGGTCCTTATGTCCCAAAATCCACTTTTCCTCCCTCATTCCAACACCTCTCAAGGTGTGTGCCAACATTGATCTTGTTAATATTTTCATCCATCCATACACAAATCTTCCAACACCCCAACTATTATCCAACACTTGCTTTCCATATCAGGTAAAATGAGTAGCATATTAGGTTTTTGTAAAAGGGACAAAGGTGAGTCAATCATAGGGATACGCTCATGTCCACATCCACCATTGTTACCATTAAGGTGATTTGGATCTTCTTCCAATATTTGTGAAACATCAAAATCACGAGGTAGCCCTGCCCCATCTTCAAGCAACATGTATAAATATTATTGGAGATCCCTTTTCAAAACTGCATCAAGCATTCTATTGAATCTAGCATCGGACATATGATCTTGAAGTTTTGCAGTTGTGAAGGACTTAATATAAAATTCTTGTGCATTGTTGCAATTCTAAAAAGGTTGTGGGTTGTAAAATTATTTGTCATCATACTCATATTCGTCCATGTTTTGAGATCTTTGAGATTCTTCGACTTGTTTTCTAGATCTTTGGGATTTAGTTTCAACCATGAAAATGAAAGGATTTGACTATGATGAGATGGAAATAAATATCAAGGTTTGATAATAGAAGCTAAGGTAATGATGGTAATGGAGGAAAATCTAAAGTTTTCTTGCAATATCCTAAAATGTCATTCCAAGTTGATATGATAACTTAAGAAAGGTGTGGATTCCTTGGATATGATAAATTCCAATAGGTAAGTTGAACCTAACTCAAGAGACTAAAATGGCACCCAAGCCGATAAATATGATGCAAGAACCATCTAGTGATGTCTAATATGTGTTGCAAGATATGTGGGGATAACAAAACAACTCTTTGACTTTTTTTGAAATATGTTTATGACGTGTAAGTGGATGTTTCAAAATAGACAGGAAGTAATGAAAAATTGATGGTTGAATGATAGAGTATCCTAAGGAATCAACCTTAGAAGCTCTTTCAATCTCTATGACCATGAATGCGATAAGAAATCCACAAACGCGTTAAAATGTCTCAAATACGTAATAATAGAGTCCAAAAACACATTATCACAGTTTCAAATTTTACTCAAAACTTGTCCAAATATGCAATAATATTGTTTAGATACATGACATAATGTTTCATATATGTGGAAAGAAGTCTCAGAAATGCATTTCTACAGTTTCAAATGATCAATTTTTTTTTCAAATACGTGCCAAGGATTTACACAAACGCAATAAAAAATCTTAAATATGTGCTGGAAAAGAACACACATGCCACTAGAATGCTCATATACACATTGGAAAGTGTCACATATGTGTTTATGGTGAAAAATAGTTTTCTCTCAATTTGTTTGAATTTCTCGAAGTTTCAATGTGTGACCACATCTAAATGTTTGATTTTTTGTGACAAGAAAACACAACAAAAAAGAAGATGCAATGTCTATAGGTGCTTTTGTCCAAAATTTAAGCATAATGTGTATGTTCAATAGGCCAAAATCAATCCAATTTCCATAGTTCTAAACACAATCAAAGACACTTCAAAAGATTCTTATCCCTAAGGTCAAGGTCTCATGGTGATAACCTCATCCCACAACTTGGAATCTCTATCAACGCAAATGTAGGGACACCTAAAATGGGTGTATACAATCATTTCTTTGTGAGAGAGGATCAGTAGGGGCCTCGAGGACTAGAAGGGTGACCCAATTTCCCTCTCCCTAGAAAGATACATTTAACTTATGTTAATATGAGGATTTTTGTCTCATCTCAAGGGAGCCATATGGTTAGTATCTTGGGGAAAAAACTATCTATTCCCTTGCACTGAAATTACTGCAATGTTCAGTCAAAATAATGGTAGGCCACTAAGAAGGTTTCTAGTCACAATTCGGGGGACTGACACCTTGCAAGCCTCTAACAAGCCACTTAATATTTTAATCAATCCTACTTGGAGTACAAAATACCTCAATAAATGTGTGGTACAAGGTCTCCTTTTCGATTGACATTGTATGCCAAAGGCTAATGTTGGTTAGATCTCGACTTTTGTCTCAACCAATTTATATAACGACTTGAAGGAAAGATCCACTTAAGGTTGTCCCCTTGTTTCGAAGGTATACCCTTCTAAAAATAAAAATAAAATGTTTAATGAGTTCTCTTGCACTTAAGATCCATGAAGGCGAGGGAAAGGATACTTTCATTAACCACCTTAGGGTTCTACAACAAATAGTGTGCAAGTGCACCAAACACTTCAAACAATGGTTTATTTTAGGTGCACTAAATTGAAATGTTTTCTAATCTATAAAAGCACAAACACACTCCTATGTTACCCTTGCAAGCATAAGTGGATTAGTAGTCTCAAAATTACCCCAACCTACAACGACAAGGATCAAAACAACAAATAATAATAAAGGGGCCTTCTACCAATGAATTTGGATGCTTCAAGCCTTGGGAAACCTACAAAAAACACACATGCAATAGAACAAACCAAAAACACATTAGGAGTTAGCAAAAATGCAGCAATCCAAATACCCTACACACAACAGAAATAAACAAAATCACTACTGGATTAAACAAAAATGTGTTCGAAAGTTGGAATGTAGAAAACCAGAAAACCCTAATGAAATAGAAACATGCCATAATATGTCAAATACGTGCTAGAAATTAATAGAAACGCATAAGGATTGACCATAAATGCAGTAGAAATCAAACATTGCCTAAAAACAAAAAACCCTAATAGACCAAAAATGCATGGAAATGAACCTATACATGTCAGTAACTAACAAAAACGCACTAGGATTGGCCAAAAACGCATTAAAAACTTGAAATTGGAAATAGAACAAAAAATTACAAAAAACCCTAGACACGACAAAAACCTGCAAATATGCATTAGAGAGCAAAAAATTCTAACAAAACAAAAAATGTGACGAAAACAAGGCATCCCCAAAAAGCACCACAAAATATGGACCTTCAAGTCTGTAAATACTAAAACAAGAATAAAATATTAGAAAGAAGGGACAAGAGTCCCACCTGACGTGCCAAAATGTTTATGTTGGAATTGGATTACTAAAATATTATAAAACCTAATAGATTCAACCACTAAACCCTAGTCCTACAATAGAATCCAACATAAAACCAATGAAGAACCAAAGATCATGCAAATGTCAAATAAAGAAATGTTATACCATTCACATGCTCCAAGGGCTTTTCTTCATTGTCCTCCTATCTCCATTGATCTTGCTTGATGTAGTTGCTCTCAGATTTTGTATGTGTGCACAAGAGCTTAATGGTGAATGGATGGTGGTTGAGTATGCAATTCGATAGAGTTTGGGTACTTGATCACTATCTTCATATGAAAAAAGAGAGGAAGAGGTCTCTTTTATAGAGAACACCCTAGAAATGAATAGCTAGGATTAAGAGGTGGAAGGATAAATGGTCGACTTAGATTAGAGGGTAGATATAGGAAATGGGAAAATATTAGAGAGGTGGTTAAAGGTAAATTAAGAGATGAATGACACTTGTCATGAGAGGAAAAAGATAATGAATTAATTGAATAAATAAAAATTTATTTAATTAATAGAAGAGGTGGGGCCAATTAAATAAGTAAAATATTTATTTAATTTAGAGAAAGGATAACTTTGTGATGCTAAAAAATATGGTTAAATGAAACACGCATACACATAGATGAGACAACATAATAAAATTATGAAGCAAATAGAAAGCTAAACAAATGCAAACCAAATTCTTTTATGAGATATCCCATCTTCCTCTATTCTTGAGGACCTTGAAGGTTGAAGAATTTTTGGCTCTCAGCGGAGCAATGACCTCCAAAGTGGCAACTCAAGAGTTGAGTAGCTACTTCATGATTATGAAAATGATATAAAATGCATGATTGTATGCATGATTAATCTAAAATGCTAATTGTGCTAGATGATTGAGATAAAATTGCCTATAGTAATGATTCTAAAAACTATGAATTCAAGGGATCCTTATTGCTCCAAAATGAGGGGGTATTCATAGGAATTCCAAGGCCAAAGCTGAGGTGGCAGGAATCAACGGTCCAAATTTGATTTGAAGATATTAAGGGTCAAGATTGAGGAAGTTGGAGAAGAGGTTGGAGGAAGGGACACTTGTCATCTCTGTGTTGACAAGTGTCAAGGAGCCTTGCTCATGAGAGGGCAAGTGTCCAAGGGAGGAGACATGTGGCAAAAGTGTCATGTGTCTCAAGGGGAGAATATCCAACTCATAAGAGGTTAGGATAAAATAGGTTAGGATGTACAAGAGGATAGGGTTAGTTAGACCCTAGGATTAGATATAATGGGTTAGGATAGGTGGTTAAAAGTTAGGAGCCATGTGCTCATTTGAGTTTAGAAATTCAAATATTTAGAAAAAAGATAATAACTTCAACAAATCATGATTTGATTTGTTTTAGCTAATTATGAGATTAGAAGAATGAATTTAAATGGGGGGAGGATTAATTAATCCAAAGGGGAGATGAAATTAACTCTATAAATAAATCATGTAGATTTATTTACTAGTAGATGAATAGGGAAATTAATCAAATTGCTTGTGAATTCAATTAAATGGGAAGGGGGATTAATTAAATAACTACGTATTTAATTAATTATCTTCAGACCATTTTTAGCTGTATACATTTTGCCTCTCTTTGAAGCAATGTGTGACAACGCGTTGGTTCAAAGAAAACTCGATTGATGATGTTGCTGATATTGATCTTGATAGGACGCAAATTCAGTCATGATTTTGATGCGGATTCAATTTTGATATGATACTGATTCGATTCGAGATGATAAATCTCGATATGATGCGGTTTCGATTTTTGAGATGATAAATCTTGATCATGCCCCAGACGCTGATTTATAGATTACGATGTGAGGATGCTAGATGAATCGTATAATTTTTCAATGTTTTTGAATATTTCACGATTTTTGAATATTTTTTGATATTTTTGAAATTTTTACTATTTTTAGATTTTGAATGATTTTTAGATATTTTCAGAGCTGATCCGATTCATTTCCCGATAAAAAATTTGAAAACACTACCTTGCTAGGCTGAGTAGTTGATTAGATGATTGAAAATAAGTGGAATAAAAATCCCACTTAAATGCCTCATTTTGAGTTTAAAAAGGTGAATTTCCTTTTACCACTCTTCATTTGTGCATTTAAGTTGTTTGAAAAATAAATTGCTCTGGAGGAAGGAATGGCGATCTCGTACCACCAGCACAAGTTCGACGACACGAGTGTCCTCTGGCCTACAGTCCATCGGTACGTACTCGAGAAAAACCTAGCTTTGTCAATTTTTAGTCCGATTTTTGAAAAATTTAGCCATTTTCAGAAAAGAATCATTTTTTTAGCATTTTTACCATGTGGGTTTTTTTTTTAAATTACGTTTTCTTACTGGGTTTTTGACGTTACAAAATAGGTTTTTTTGAATTTTTGATTTTTTTTTTTCCTTTTTTTTTTTTGTTTCGAATTTTGTAAAATTTTCACATTTTAATTTTTTTTTTTCAAATTTTTGCTCATTTCTTGGTGGGGGGGGGGGGGGGTTGGTGGTTCCATGGCGGTGCCACCGCGGGCGCTGCGGCCAGTGGCATGGCGAGCTCCACCGACGCTGTGGCCGAAGCTGTCGGCACCACATCAGGCACTACGACTAGAGCCGCCAGCGCCACCATTGACGCTGCGGCCGCCACTATGGCTGCCGTTGTCGCTTGCGTGCTGCTAAATTTTTATTTATTTATTAATTTTTTTCGATTTTTAAATTTTTGGTTTTTTCAATTTTTTTTATTGATGTGATTTTTTTGATTTTTTGATTATTGATTTGATTTTTGATGACTTTGCAATGTTGGATTTTTCAATTGTTGAATTTGATGAATTCGATGACTCTATTTTTTGACTTTGGATTTTGTAATTTTGAATTGATTTTTCGATTATGTGATAATTTTTGATGGTTTGAATGAATTTTGCGACTTTAAATTCGTCGGTGATGATTTTGATAAAAAAATTGTTGCTCCTTGGTCCCCCCAAATGTCACGATTTTCGATAAAGGTGCTGAAATGCTATCAATTTGATTTGATTTTTGATTTCGAAAGGGTAAGATAGATTTGATTAGCTATCTAATTGATAAAAATAGTTACTCCTGATTGATGAAATTTGATGATCAGTTTCAATTATCTCGATTTGCATGCGAGATGAGATAGGATTGATAATGACCTCATGATAGATGAGTCATTAATAGGGGATCAACGAGATTTGATAGAAATCTCAAGTGAGCAAGATAAACTGATAGATAAATTTCATGGCAGCGCCACCGCGGGCGTTGCGGCTAGCGCCATGGCGAGCTCCGTCGGCGCTGCCGACGATGTGGTTGAAGCTGTCGGCGCTGTCGTCGACACCACAATAGGCACTACGGCTGGAGCCACCCGTGCCACCATTGACGCCGTGGCCGCCACTACGACCGTCATCGTCGCTTGCGTGCTGCTAAATTTTTATTTATTTATTAATTTTTTTCGATTTTTAAATTTTTTGTTTTTTCAATTTTTTTTTTTATTGATGTGATTTTTTCTATTTTTTGATTATTGATTTGATTTTTGATGACTTTGCGATGTTGGATTTTTTAATTGCTGAATTTGATGAATTCGATGACTCAATTTTTTGACTTTGGATTTTGTAATTTTGAATTGATTTTTCGATTATGTGATAATTTTTGATGATTTGAATGAATTTTGCAACTTTAAATTCATCGGTGATGATTTTAATAAAAAAATTGTTGCTCCTTGGTCCCCCCAAACATCACGATTTTTGATAAAGGTGCTGAAATGCTGTCAATTTGATTTGATTTCTGTTGAAAGGGTAAGATAGATTTGATTAGCTATCTAATTGATAAAATTAGATACTCCTGATTGATGAAATTTGATGATCAGATTCAATTATCTCGATTTGCATGTGAGATGAGATAGGATTGATAATGACCTCATGATAGATGAGTGTCATTGATAGGGGCTCAATGAGATTTGATAGAAATCTCAAGTGAGCAAGATAGACTGATAGATAGATTGATTTGATAGATAGAGAAATCGAGATACTAATTTGATGATTTGATTTGATTGCAGGAGTACTTTAGTGTTCTCCAGTCTCGGGAGCGCTTCCCAAAGACATGGATGCTGATACCCCGCCTTAGCCCAGAAGAGAGAGACCACATCGATAGGTGTGGTTTATCTTCCCTTCTTGATATGCCTTGATTTTTGATTAACCGGGGATTACTGACAACACTAGTAGAGCATTGGCACAACAAGCATAATACTTTCCACCTATCGACTGGCCAGATGACTATGACACCTGAGGATGTGTACCGGATACTGCACATCCCCATGATGGGCGAGCTGGTGTATTATGATCTTAGTGAGAAGGGTGGTATAGATGTAATTCGTAGATTATTCAATGATGATGAGATTGGTGGATATGAGCTTCCTTGGCAGGAGATGCTAGATACAGGTTACACTAAACTACCTAATGTGCTTGCCAGATTCGTCAGGGGTTTCCTTTGTCCCGATCACAAGTCAAAGGGATTATCTGGTGGATGGGGTCGTATCCTTGAGCAGTTGGTGACACAAGGGACTCAATTTGCTTAGAGATCATGTATGCTGGCCCACTTGTATTATGAATTGCACCGAGTTGTGTACTAGGGATCGACCAGATTATCAGCAGGGGTGACAGTTCTCCAGATATGGGCCTGGGAGCACCTGCCTATCACACAACCATTGGCTGACAGAGATAGACCTGTAGGTAGACCCTACGCTAACATATATCTAGGCATCATTGCCCAATGAAAGTTGAGAAAATTGGAGTATTGGTGACGGGCACTAGATGATCTGGATACAATGATATGGAGATCGCACAGAGATTGTGAGATCTGGCCCGAGGATTCAATGGAGATGTTGTATGTATTGTCAACTCGATACTTGATCGGGTCTACACCCTATGTTATTGAGCGATTCCTTTGTATGAGGGTGTTGAGAAAGTATGGCAGGATAAAGGGGATACCACATGATACAACTCATTATGCTCACAGGAGACTGGATGTGGCTACTTGGGGGCCCTCTATTTCATATGACCAAGTGTGTGCAAAGTATCTATCATTGGGGCCACTGGATTGGGATTATCTACCAGATATGATAGATAATGGGATGATAGTTGAGTACGCTGTATATTTTACTGCACATAGGTTTCCTAGGTTGACATATCCCGATGAGCCAGAGCCAGTTCTAGATGAGGACGATGAGAGGCCACGACACAGATCTCCTAGATGACCGAGGGATTGTGGGGCGAGAGGAGGTGGGGGTGGAGATCATGGCGGAGACAGAGGGGATGATAAAGATGGATACAAAGGAGATGCAGGAGATCATGGAGTTGGAGATGACGATGGAGGAGATGATGATGGGGGAGATGGCTGAGCAGTGGCAATGGTATCGACAGGCACTCCAGGAGCCAACAGTTCTAGATTTTCTAGAGAGGTATATATGGATTGGATGACCCGGGTAGTCAGATGGAGGAGATTAGGTCTAGTGGATTAGGGGCAGTAGGTCCCAGAGTAGGAGGTTTCCCAGGTTGAGCAGGTACTTACATGAGTATCATAGGTTGAGAAACCAAAGGCAAAGACACCACGATGGATCCTCATTAGGATGTCGTCTCATCAGCAGTAGGCTCAGATCACTGACTTGTAGGGTCAGGTTTAGCAACTAGAGAGTCGACTAGCAGAGAGGGACTCTTAGATAGTCCAACTAGAGGTCCAGATGACATAGTTATAGGAAGGTCCCAAGTACAAACATAGGAACAAGCTCAGATTGCTCAGGTAGAGGCTCAGATGGCCTCTCTCATGGCAGAGATAGATGCAGCTAGGGATAGGTTTCGGGAGGCCGAGACACAGGTACAAATGTCAGGAGAGTCTTGATAGTTCTGATACTTAATGTTAAGTACAGATGCCAAGCTAATAAGATGAGAGGGGGGGGGTGAATCATACAACCTTAATATTCCATAAAAACAATAGATTCAACCTCGGTAACATATAATTCAGTAATATAGCCAAAACTGCTAAACATGCAAACTCAAAAGCATATAAACATCATAAAACTCATAACACCAGATTTAACAAGGAAACCCAAATAGGGAAAAACCACTGTGGGATTTCGGACCCACTAAGAAATATACTCTTCTAGAGTATGCTCGGTTAAAAGAAAATCCTGTTAAAGATTACAAACACATTGCTAGATGTGACCCAGTTAAGGGATTTCCCTCAGATCTGTTAGGATCTTCACCTTGTTAGAAGTGACCTTGTTAAAGGATTTCAAACACTCAATTAGAATGTCACCTTGCTAGAGGGTTTTACAAATAAGACTATTAAGTCCACTCGGTTAAGAGATTTTCTATCACTTTACAAAATAACAGTAATAAAAATCTATCTGCAACTTCACATCAAAAATGCTAAAGCAAATTCTTATTTGCTTAATACAATAGGACTTATCTTGTCCATCTGCTAGGCTCTATACTCTGTTATTCAAACAAGTCTTCAAGCTTCTGTGCTTGGTAATCACTATGTAGCATCCTTGTGCATACACTTGTCCGCATACATTGTTTATCAACAGTTCCTTATTTATAAACAATTTGCCAACCGCTTAATCTCCTTGATCACATATCCCATGATCAATCACAACCATCAAATCTTCAAACTTGACCAGGTTCAATGTATCCTTCGATCTGAAAACGTTTTACCCCACCTTGGAACTTGCATACATTTCTTGGAACTTGTGCTAGGGTATTGTGGTTCAATCTGAGCTGTAGATCTTCCTACCAATTTTCCTTTGCCATTGATTCTTTAACAAACTTCATGCATGACATACCAATCATTTAATCATAACCAGCTCATCAGCTTCCTTCATTAAATAATGCTTATATTCATTTAATGCTTTCTGTTATTACTCGGTTGCAACTCGGTAAATACTAAACTTCACTCGGTAGACATTCTGCCTTCATTAATCGATAGTGATAACCTTAGGGTTTACCGACTAGGTTCCTTACTCGGTATCATAGTATAGTATTAACCTTACAATCAACAACATATGTAGGATATCAAAACAATCTAAACATCATGATCTCATCATTGTCTAACTTGGTAATAGTTGCCCATTGAATAACTTATTCCTCCCCTTATTCATCACATTCTTTGTGTCTTTTACCGACATCTTTATACTCATCAAATCATACTTCTTAAGATATGGCAACATCATACTGAATTAGAAAATCAATTTCTTGACATCAATGACAAAATAATAATATTAAGACAATAAACATCCTTAATCAGTTATATCCATAATCATCAACAACCTTCTCAATATCCTTATTGAAATGCCAACAATCTCTCCTTGTTTGTTATAATGCCAAGAAGTCTAGTTCAGGGAAGGCTTCCCTGAAGATGATGCGACAAGTAGTTCGGGAGGCTGAGTATTACATGAACTTATACTATACTATTGTTCCTGTTGATCAGAGGGCTCCAGGCTTTTCACAGTTGAGCAAGAGATCAGGATAGAGCCAGTCTGAGAGTCGAGGAGTGACAGGGCCACTTAAGAGAAATCCCCTAGGTGGGGACCCAGGTACAAGGGTATCGGCTGGTGTTACTAGACCTGTCGCATCATTTTAGAGTTTTGCTTTACATCCTAGTGGTCACACTGATATGGGACATTGATCCATTCATGTACACACCTTTTGTGATGATATAATTGATGATTCCCACGATGTATATTTGTGATTTATCTCATATTTTTTTGTGATATCATTGTACCTTAGACATTGGTCTTTTTGATGATATGATATGTAGTCGATCTTATTTTCTCTACATGACCTATGAGATTATGGATGCATTCTATTTGTTATATAATTATGATGTGCAGTTACTTTCATGATGTATGCTTTATTTTCGACATGCTTATGGATTCTAGATGATGGATGTATACTTCTTACATGATGATGCAGTATTTACCTGAGGATATGCAAATGTGAATATGTATGGTGATGCTTATAAGTACTATGTGATGCATGTGCAATGCTTTCTATTTTCATGATGCTTTTATGATTTTGTCATGCATACTAATGATGAATGCAATGATGATGCTACTTTATATGATTGATATGAGGTGGATGCAATGCAATGATCTAACTAAATGAATGAATGATTGGATGTTTTATATGAATGATGTCTTAGTATGCAATGGTTACATGAGATGAACTAACTTATCATGTAGGATGAATGAATTGATTATTTTTGTTAATTTCCAATGCACTCAATCACTTAATAAAAAAGATAACACCATGTTGAAGCCTTTGGCCTTGGAAAAGATGAGCTTTTGTGATCCCATGCAAAATGAAATGAAAATCTACTTTAAAAATACAAATGCAAAGCTGTGATTGGACCAATCATTGATTTGTGTCATCATTGAGCCCTTAAAATGTGGGAAGTGAGTGCAAACATCAATGGTATAATTGAACCATGATGACCCGAGCACTACTTTCCTAGGTTTTGATATTGCAAGTTAGCACAAGCATTGAGGTATAATTGAACCAAAATGATCTAAGTGTTGCTTGCGTAAAATAGGCAGTATGAACCATTTCTATATGCAAATCCAAAATGTCTTTGATGATACTCTGATGATCATGTCCTGAGACAACTTTGCACATATTAACGATTAATTTACAGACAGTAGACAAGAAAATATCATGTTCCTTCCTTGATCCTCTAGTCAAAGGCATCCTTGAGTCACTCGAAAATCATGATAGCGAAAATCAAGATAAAATAGTTGAAACCATTATTGTCAAAGTGTTAAAATCATTAGTCAAAAGATATCATCCATTGATATGTGTTTGTCATGTTTAGACTGATAGTTGATAGTTGATAGTTGATTGTTGATAATGTGATCTTGTGTTCAATGTTGGATGTGTATTAGTTTTCACTTGACAAGAGTTGTCTAACTATTGTTCTCCCTATTTGATTAAGCTCAAAACGATGATAATTATTGCCTCCAGCTAGGTTTAGGATTTTGCCCCTAGTCTAGAAACAAACTTTTATTATGGTAAATACAAGGATCCAAACCATGGTGAGAAATCACCCGCGATGCCCGCGTATGTACAAAGGCTTTATTATGGATATGAACAACGTTGATGAAAATGAATGCAAGTGGAAGGATGCATGAACCAATAGATGGAAAAGCTAGCTGACAGATAGCACCCGTTGCCAGATTTTCACCATCTGTTATTATTGCACTTTTTCTCATATTTGATTTTTTTGTTTATTTTTCACTGTTTTCCGTTGTTTTTTGTATTTTTTGCTTTTTCACTTTTTTTTTGGATTTTTCTGCTTTTGCACTTTTTTGGATTTTTCTGCTTTTTCACTTTTTTGGATTTTTCTACTTTTTTGGATTTTTCTACTTTTTTACTTTTTTGGATTTTTCTGCTTTTTAGACATAATTTTTTTTCAGATGCATGCTATTGATGGGTTCCTCAAGCTGATCCCCATCTGGCATTGATAGTTGATAGGCTTCTGATCCAAATGTTGTTGTGATCACAAACAAACCCAACCAGTTTGGTTCAAACTTCCCTTTCTTTTCTCGATCTAACTGGTTTCGTGGATTTTCCTTTAGTACTAGTTCTCCAACTTGAAAGACTCTTGGTTTGACCTTGTGATTATAAATTTGACACATTCGTTGTTGATACACCTTTAAATGATCAAAGGCATTTTGTCTTCGTTCATGGATGAATTCTAACTCTTGCAGTCTAGATACTCGTTGTTCTTCATCTGGGATAAGGCCTTTTAATGACACTCGTAGAGAAGGTATCTCTAATTCTATTGGTAGTATTGCTTTTGATCCATAGACAAGAGAGAAAGGTGTGGCACCTGTTGGTGTGTGGATACTGGTACGGTAGGCCCATAGAGCAGGGTTAAATTGAATATGCCAATCTCTGCCAACATCATTCACTGTCTTATTGAGGATTTTTAAAATTGTTTTGTTTGATGCTTCTACTTGTCCATTCCCTTATGGATAGTAGGGTGTGGAGAATCTATGTTGGATATAAAATTTCTCACAAAGCTCTTGTACATCCTGGTTCTTGAATGGTCACCCATTATAAGTGATAATGGTCATGGCTATGCCATAGCGACATATGATGTTGTTCAAGATAAATGCAACAATTTATTTTCCTGTGATATTTGTGAGAGGTACTGCTTCAATCCATTTTGTAAAATATTTTATATTTAAAAGGATGAATTTGTGACCATTGGATGAAGGAGGGTTTATCTTTCCTACTAGATCAAGACCCCATTGGCAGAATGGCCAAGATGTTGCCAAAGCATGAAGCTCTTGTGCTGGTGTATGAATTAAATTTCCATGAATCTGACATTGTTTGCATGTTTTAGCTATCTGAAAAGAATCTTGTTCCATAGTCGACCAATAATAGCCCAAGCATATGAGATTTTTTGAAAGGGTAAGACCACTTGAATGAGTGCCACAAAAATCATTATGGACTTTATTTAAGGCCTTCTCAGATTCTTCTTGATTGAGATATATTAAAAGAGTATCGTCCAGACCTCGTTTAAAAAGGGTATCCGTAACAAGAGTATAATGGGAAGATTGACAGATGAAATTTCTCTTTTGGTTTTTTGACAAGTCAGGAGGGAGGGTATTATCTTTCAGGTATGTATAAATTTAGCCATAGCGGGAGGAATCATGCCCAACAAGGTGACAAATATTTTGGGAATCAAGACAATTATGTGCAGGGTAAAACAACTCTTCCATCTGGAATTCGTAATGCTCTTGATTTTCCCATGTCTGAAGTAGAGAAGCAAGTGTTGCCATGGTGTCTATTGCTTTGTTGTCATTTCTCAGAATCTGCTCAAAAGCGATTTCTACAAAATACTTCTTGAAATCATCTACCATATTTTTGTAAGGCATTAGTTTGTCATCCTTTGTTTGGTAATTGTCATTGATTTGATTGATGATGGGCTGAGAGTCTCCAAAAATCTATAATTGTGTGATGTTTCATTCTATGGCCATCTTGATTCCTGTGACCAAAGCTTCATATCCTATTGTATTGTTGGTGCATGGAAAACTCAATTTATATGCCTTTGGAAT
The DNA here is from genome assembly GCF_030272615.1 of Cryptomeria japonica. Taxonomy (NCBI): domain Eukaryota; kingdom Viridiplantae; phylum Streptophyta; class Pinopsida; order Cupressales; family Cupressaceae; genus Cryptomeria; species Cryptomeria japonica. The sequence continues at coordinate 401,851,352 of NC_081409.1, forward strand.
TGTGTGACCTTGCGGTGTGATGAATAGAATGCCTGCCCCTGATCCATGCTGGGTGTATGAACCATCAAAGTACAACTGCCATGTCTGTTTGGTGACTGCGAGGATATCAGCATCTAGAAATTCAATGTTTAAGGGATGATCATATTGAAGTGGTGTCTCTGCTATCTGGTCTATAATGACTTGTCCCTTGATAGATTTTCTGTCCACATATTCAATATCAAATTCGCTCAGTATCATGATCCATTTTGCTAATCTTCCTATTAAAGTCACCTTATCGAGCAAATACTTTAATGGATCTATTTTATAAATCATCTTAATGGAGTGAGAGAGTAGATAGTGTCACAACTTTTGAGCAGTGAATACTACTGCTAAGCATGCATTTTCTATTGGTGAATAGTTGAGCTCATATCCCACTAATGTTCTGCTGATGTAGTAAATAGCTCGTTCTTTTCCTTCATTATCCTGTTGTGTGAGTAAAACTCCTAATGATACTTCAGTGGCTGATACATATAGTAACAACGACTTTCCTTGAATTCGTGACATTAGGATTGGTGGTTGCATGAGATATTCTTTGATTTTATTGAATGCTTCTTCACATTGATTATCCCATTTGAAATGGACATTCTTGTGTAATAGATGTGTAAATGGTTTGACATTTATCTGCCAACTAAGCAACAAATCTTCTAATTGACTGGAGTCTTCCTTGAAGTGACCTGAGTTGACTGATATTTTTGGGAGATGCCATTTCCATGATTGCTTTAACTTTAGCCGGATCTACTTCTATACTTCTAGCTGAAACAATGTATCCCAATAGCTTACCTGAAGTGACACTAAAGGCACATTTCTTGGGATTGAGTCGTAGATTGTATTGTTCTAACCCTTCAAAGATCTTTTCTAGTATTTCTAAATGTTATTCTCTGTTGTATGATTTTGCCAATATATCATCCACATAGTCTTCCATGAATGTATGCATCATGTCATGGAATATCGTTGTCACGGCTCTCTGATATATAGCACCTGCATTCTTTAGTCCAAATGGCATGACATTCCAGCAGAAAGTACCCCATGGAAATGTGAAAGCTGTCTTTTCTTGATCTTCTGGAGCTATTTTAATCTGATTATATCCTAAGAAACTGTCCATTAGAGAAAACATGGAATGTCCAACAGTTAAATCCACAATGATGTCAATATTAGGCAAAGGAAAGTCATCCTTTGGACACACATTATTGAGATCTCTAAAGTTTGTGCATACTGAGATACTTTTATCTGGTTTAGAAACATGAACTATGTTTGATACCCATTGATGATATGCTACAGGTTTGATGAATCCCATGTCCAGTAATTTCTTCAGTCTTGCTTTGACAAGGAGAGCTATATGAGGATGCATCTTTCTCAATTTTTGTTTTACTAATTTGGCTCCTGGGGTGACATTTAGGTGATGCATTATAAGATCTGGATCCAACCCTGGCATGTCTACATATTACCAGGCAAAATTGATTTGTCATCTTTTGAAAAATTCCAGATATTTCTTCTTTTCTTGTTTGATAGGGAGGTTGCCAGATGTAGAACCTTTGATTTATCTATTGTTCCAATGTTGACTACCTATGTTGGCTCAATTAGTACAGATTATCTCTCTTGATAATATTCAGGCAAGGTGTCAAATCTCCCATCTTTCGACGCCTCAAGGAGGTTTTCACCGTTAGATGCATCCTTTCTTTTTACTTTTTCTTGGTCTAATGTTGCCAATAAATGGTTTTTAACATTAGACCTATTTTTTTTTCTTTATTTTTACTTTTGTGACTAGGAGATTTGGCACCCACTTGACTGGAAGATACGTTGGCGAAATCCCTGGTGGAAGTTGTTGCGGGCTCAATTGTATTGAGGTATAAGGCTATAGTGTGGTCATTAGGAAAGGTATCAATTTCAGTATGTCCTTCATTATCCCAATCAATGAGTTCAGGATATATTAAAGGTAAGGGATCCTGAGGTTGAGATGTTTCAAAGGTATTAAGGGTCATGATAGAAGCATCAAAGTTTTCAATACGTAAATGTATAGGATGATAATCTCATCAGAATGACCTCTCACAAGTAGTTCCTAATCGTTCTTGATTATATCCAAGTCAGCCGAATGTGATTCTAATTCAAGTGATCTAGTTCCCAACGTTTGTCCTGCATACGCATGAACTACATCGACACCCACATCTTCTTCATAGCAGGTTTCTTCAGTTGATTGTTCAGAATGATACGAATCCCATTCCCATTCATTGGAATCTATCTCACTGGAAGCTTGCAATCTGTAGATTTGTTCATATAGCTTTTGGTTTGTTTCTTTTGTTTTCCTTGCTATCTCTTTTCTTCTCTCATATTCAGCTTCCTCTAGGCTGATATTTAGTTCAGTTAGTCTTGCTATTAGTTCTCCTTGCTTTATACCACCTTTTTGTCTGTTTTGATTAGAAATGGACTCTACTTGGGAAGTGCCTTTATTTTGTCGTTCTTGCTGATTATAAGCTCTCTCTTTTTGTGATCTTATGTTTGCTTGTTTTTCTTGTTTGGCAGATGCTTCTTCTCTTTCGACTGCAAGTTTCTCTTGTCTTTTGTCATGTTCATATTTTTGCTACCTAGAAGGTGATTCTTCTTGTGAAGGAATTTGTCGATACCCTAAGCCTGATTTGTCTATAGCCTGTTGAGTATGAGGTTGTATGGGTTCTGAGATACCTTCTTTTCTTTTTCCTACAAGACCTAGTTTAGTGTATCCCATTTTCTGAAAAATGTTAAATCCTTTTCCATATTTTTCTGTGGGTTTTTTGATATTGTTGATTTTTTGTTGAACTTCTTCATCCTTATATAGCCATTATAGCACATCTTTGTCATTTGTTTCCTCAGATAATATCCCAACACTAACAAATGCTCCATCAAATATTGAAAGAGGTTTCACTACTGGTTGTTGTTTTGAGTTTGATGGTTTACCATAAGATTTAGGAGAAAGTGGTAACTGTGACGGTGATTCCCTTGATCTCTCAACTGTACCTTCTTTTCAAAACTTGACAAGATTGAAACAAATGTTTTTTCCTTGGATTGTGTGCTTGAAGATGATGCCTCTCTATTATGTGGAACAATGACTTCTTGTGCTGGTTTCAAATTACTATAATATTGGAATGGATTTGAGTCTACGAAAATTGTGATATCCTGGAAACTTCAGGCACTGGTGATAAGTTGAGGGAATAGCTTGTATGTCATGAATGCATGGTATTCCCAAAAGTATGTTGTATGATAAATCCAAGTGTAGAACTTGGCATGTTGTATCTTTCTGCAAGGGTCCTACTCTGATGGGTAATACCACAATTCGTTTTGAGGAACGTTCTTCTTCATCATATACTTTGATTGTGATCTTTTTACGGGGATCAACTGCATCTTCAAAATAACCTAAAGCACGAACAAGAATTAATGAACAAATATACAAGCCATCTCCTCCATCTATTAAGACACGTTTAACACGTGTTTTATGAATAAGGACTTCAATATGCAATGGAGTGTTATGGGGATGTTGTAAAGACATGTCATCTTCTGTGAATGATAAGCAATGAGGAGCTGAGAGGTGTCCTACTATAGTTTGGAATTGATCTACATCAAGATCTTTGGATACCATTGTATCTACTAGTGCTCTTTCTAAAATTTCTATATGTGCAAGTGAAAGTTTTAGAAGTTCTAAAATTGATATTTGTGCGGGTGTTTTCCGTAGTTGATCCACTAGACTATATTGTTTTGAAGTGGATGACATGTCAGTTGTAGGACCTAGCAAAGTAACTTTGTCTTTGCTTCTTGTGATAACATGGGAGACTTCTTGTTGTTGTTTCTGTTTGACCACAATTACATTAACCATGTTATCATAAGTATGAGCATAGTTCACTTGTGTTTTACCCTTGCCATTTTGCACTGCTAATGATTCACCCTTCTCATAGTTAGGAAGTGGAGTTTTGAAAGCTATGTGTGATTTTTTTGTGTTATGCCCATCCACAGTTATGACACCATTGTCAATCAAATCTTGGATGACATGTTTTAACCATTGACAATCATTTGTTTGGTGTCCTTTGTTTCGATGGAAATCACAATAATGGTTATCATTCCACCAAGCAGGTTTTACCTTGGGTTCAAAGTTTCTTGCTTCTCGAAAGGTAATCAACTTGTTTGTAAGAAGTGTCTTTAATGCTGACCCAAGTGGTTCACCAATGTTGGTAAATTTCTTGCGAAAAAAATTATTGAAAGATGATTTTTATTTATTGTTATCTTGTTGAACCATTGTTGTGTGATTTGATAAATTGAAAACTGGTTGCTTTGGTTTCACATTATTATTATCCACTATCCCATCATTGACGATGTTTCAATTTTTGTTCCAAAACTTGGGCTTATAATTGTTGTTATTATTAGTAGTGTTGTTGGGAGGAAGATTAACTCCTTCTTTGTATATCTTCAACTCTCCTTTCTTTATCATAGCTTCCTCCATCCCAATTCTATTATCAATCATCTTTTTGAAGCTTTGATGGCATTGCATTTTTAGGTTATAACTCATTAGTTCATTTAGATTGTCAACGAATATGTCCATCTTTTCATATTCTGGCACCGTGCGAGGATATCATGTAGCTAATCATCTCCACCTTTGTAGCAATGTCATGAAAGGTTCTCCAGTCTTTTGCTTAGTGTTACACAAGTATAGCATTGTGATCTCATGTTGTATGTTATACACATATTGTGAAACAAATTTGTCCACCAATTCTGCAAATGATCTAATTCTAGGTGGAAGTTTCGAGAACCATGCCATAGCTTGTCCACTTAATCTCTTTGGAAATAACCTCATTAAGTATGTGTTTTCATGTGCAAATTTCATGCTCATTGTGCAAAAATTCTCTTATATGACATTGGGGATCAATTCTTCCATTATATTTGTCATATCTAGGAGTTTCACAATGTGACAGAAAAGGTATCATGTTGAGACTTCTGTCAAATGGATAAGGAAAAATTTATTGAAGCGAATACCTCTTAGTAGTTCCCCTTTGTATATCTTGAATTTGCGTTTGAAAAGTTTGTATCTATTGCGTGAGAGCTAAGAGAGGATTATCAACATGATTTCTCCTTGTATCATCATGAGTTCTTGTGTGATCATGATCTCTTCTTGTATCATCACGATTCCTTCTTGTATCATCATTAGTTCTTCGTGTGTCCTCATGAGTTTGTGTATCATCAAGAATTCTTGTGTTATCCTTTTTGTGATTGAAAATTTCTTCATTTTGTTCATTGTCATTGTAAGTGTCACTTGATCCTCCCCTTTGTCTTAAATTGTTTACGTCAAAATCTTGGGTAAGTTTAGCACCATACTTTGCTAACATTAGGAAGTATTTTTCTTTTTCACCCTTCAATATTTTCTCCATGAATTTATCAAATTTAGGATCTTGTTTGATTTCTTTGATGTGTTGATCAGTTACCTCCTCTTCTTGTATTTCATTTCCTTGTGCCATTTCCTCATGATCTTCTGCCATTTCAAGTGTTTCTATTTTTGTTTCTTTGATCTTTCATCTCTGAGCCCTGGTTAAAATGGGCATGGACGTGTTTTGTATGTTTTGTGAGGTTTCAATTTTCTATAATGTGTCGTAATAAGTGATCAATTGTTGAGGTAAATATGATAGATTGATAAGACACGAAATGGTCATTCAAGTATTTGCCAGTTTGCAAGTTTTTCGATCTTAGTTTGGAGTGCAAATTTTGTGATTTTTGATATGACCAAGTTCAATTGGAACGATATATCCTATGATAGAGAATGAGGTTAATCTGATCAAGCGTTGTAGTTTCGTGATAAAGGATGATAAATCTTGATGAGAAACTATGTTTGAATGATCAGTTTATCAAAGAAAATGTGATGTTGCACTTTGAGATGTTAGTGTCATCATGCTTAAAATCATCGGAAATCTGAGGCCAATTAGACTAAAAGGATGAATCACAAGAATCCTTAACTAATTAAACCGATTCTAAACATAATTCAATGAAATAAATGAAGGAAATAAGAAGATTAAGTTAATTAAAACTCCCTATTCTCCATTTGTGCTTCCATTGTGCTTCTCTAATTTGAATGGTTGGTGGCTCTCAGGTACTCCACCAAATTCCTGCATACAAATACTTTGAAGACTCTGATTTTGTGATTCTAGAAAAGCTAGTTTGAATTGATGAAAAGAGGTTGAATTTATAGATTTTCAACACAAAGGGGGTGAGAAATAGAACTCAAGTGTTGATTGGGAGACAACTGAAATTGATTGATTAGTGAACTCAATTGATTGATTTGTTAACTCATTTTATTGAGTAGTCAACTGGATTGATTGGAGAGTGATCTGAATAGATGGATTAGTCAACTCACTTGATTGATTAGTGAACTGAATAGATTTTGAGTTAAAAAGGATGATTGATGAGTTAATTGAGTTAATTGATTTGATCAATCAATTTTGATTTTAGCACGTGTTGTAGGAATTTGAAATTGAATTTGATTTTCATTTTCAATTTGGATTTGAATTTGGTCATTCGAATGCTGAAATGCACATGAAATTAACTAAAATTCAGATTTGGGGAAAATGTGAATTTGGAAATATGAAATTAATTGAAATGAAGTGAAATTCGAATTTGGGAGAGATGAAATGAAATTGGATGGAATTAATTGAAATTATCATTTGGGGAATCAGAGGAATAAGGTAATTAATTTAAATAATTTAAATGAAATTATTTAAACTTAGGAAATAGAATTAAATAAGAAAGATTATTTAACTAAGGAAAATGTCATAATTAATTAAATAATTGATATTTAATTAATAATTGAGATATGGTTAATTGATTAAAATGATTTGAGAATAGAAATAGAATAATTAGAAGTGTTGAAGGGCGATGATTAGAAGAAATAGTTAATTTAATCAAATAATTAAAGAATTACTTAATTAAATAGATGAATAATTAGTGTAGAATTAATGAAACATTTTTAGGTGTTTACATTTGCCCCTCTTTGATACAATGTCGAAACGATGTTGTTTCAAAGAAAATGAAAAGAATAACTGCCCAAGTATGCCCCTGTGATGCTAGGGTATAATGCCCCCTTAGAAAAAGTGGTCGAAAATTTTTGGATCGAAGACCAGTTTTTTGGAAATATGCTAGATAGTGATAATATGAAGTTTGAAAGAGTTTTGATCTCATTTGCTATGTCTAAAACTGCGTTGAAGCTGGAGGGGTCCACGAGCGTTTCTGTCAAGAAACCCTAATTTTTGAGCTTATATATTGAGGATTGGTATGGATTTGAGCTCATTTGCATTTTTTGTTTTAAAAGAATTTCTTAGAGATATTAGAGCTTCTGGCATCCTTGGAGCGAAATGGTAGGTCATAGAGCGAGTTTGCATTTATCCGAGTGAGTGCGATCTTATTAGAGACCTCTCGATACTGGTGGCATGGTGAGTTGCCTGATTTTTTGCCAGTTTATGTCCATATTTTGTAAATTTTTTAATCATTTTTTGGTGTGCCATTTTTCATGTATGTCGCAATTGAGTATCAATATTGCCACAATTGACTTAATTATGTCGCAATTGAGTTTAACACTTCGCACTTGATGTTTTATGTCGCAATTGTTAACTTTATGTCGCATATGATAAAATTAAATCGCATTTGAAAGTTTTGAATCACATTTGACATAAGTATGTTGCATTTTCTTATTTTGTTTCGCAATTGGTAATATTGAATCACAATTGATAATAAAGGCCTTTTTCCTTCAGTTTATGCATCCTGATAGTTTTAATGATTTAGTTGACTCATTTTTTATATTTTCCAAATGCAAGCACATTATCCTGTACTTCTTGCTAGGCATACACAACCAGATAGTCTTGATCGACGTCATGAGTTGGATGCAGAGGATATTTCTTTGTTATGACATGTTGGATTATAATATATAGCACATTTTCCTGAGGTTACGACCAACAAGGCTATGATTATTGCTTTGGTTGAGCGGTGGCATTTAGAGACATGTTCTTTTCATCTACCAACTGGTGAGGCATCTATCACACTTGAGGATGTGTGATGTATTTTACACATTTCGATTTCTGGTAGGCGAGTTACTTTTGATCGTGATGATGGTATTTCAACTTTGTGTACATTGTTCAAGTGTGAGGAGCAGGATCTACTATCCATGGTCATTATGATATTCATTGGGATGATTTTGATTACGACGATCTCACCGTTGTGCTTGCTTGTACTGTTGATGGATTATTGATTCTTGATAGACATGCCCATGGTTTTCTTGTTGGATGGGGATGTGTTATACATGATATGATTATTGACATACATGTGTTTGCTTGGGGTCCTTTTCTTCTTGCCACTTTGTATCATCAGATGCATGGAATTGTTTACTTGCAGTAGAAATCAGTTGGATGTGGTATTACTTTGCTTTAGACATGGGCTTGGGAGCACATAGCTATCTTCTATCCTGCGTTACATATAGATTTAGAGCTAGAGCAACCATATGCTTATGGATATAGTGTTGGTGTGAGGCATAGGGCATCAGGTAATATCTTGTATTGGCGTCATCAAATTGATATCTTATAGTACTTCTCATGGAGACCTTATCTTACTTATCCTGGGTGGACTGATGATGCTCAACATCTTCCTTTTTGTCAACAACAAAGATATCTTATTGGTCAAGATGTGGGTAGTAATAGGGTTATTGATATGCATCTTCCTGGCCTTGTGCTCAGACAGTTCGGGGAAGTACAGGGTATTCCAGACATGATAGCTTATTTTGCTCGCACTACTCGAGAGGTTGGTGATTGGGGTGCTTGTGTACAACCTCATGTTGCTATTGTTGAGTTTGATGCTCTTGCTCCTGTTTTGTGGGGATGGCGGCTTGGTGTAGTGGATCCAAGGTCCACAATGCAGTATAGTGTATGGTGGATATAACATAGGCCTATACCTTTGATAGATCTGATAGTTTTGATTGGTGCTCAATAGATTAGACATGGCAGGGGTCTTAGAGGGAGAGGTGGAGAGGATAGGGGTGGAGGAGTTAGAGATGGAAGAGGTAGAGGTGGAGGAGGTAGAGGTAGAGGAGGTAGAGGATGGAGGAGGTATAGATATGATAGCATCGGTTGTAGGGCAGGTGGATAGTGATAGATAGGGAGGATGTGGATATTGGTGGAGAGACTACATCCATGAGCAGTTCCGATGATAGTGATGAGTCAGGATCAGGGTCATCGAGAAGCAAGGGAGACGAGGGTGAGGATGATGGTTATGATGTGGAGATTCCCCACGCTGCAGAGTCTATAGGTGTGGAGAGAGGAGATGAGGAGGGATTGAGAGATCAGGTTAGACATTTAGAGGACTTGGTCGCTACTTTGCGGCAGCGACAGATGGAGGATAGGGATTAGTATCGACATGCGATGGAGGATTTGACTGTGGAGAGGGATCAGATAGCTACTGATAGAGATCAATTACAAAGTGAGAGGGATGAGGCAGTTAGGCAGACTTAGATCACTATGGATGCATATAAGCATTTATTTGGGCTAGTGATGGAGGCTCATAGCCAGACAGATAGATATTTTGCTGCTGCATAGCATAGGAGGCTATTTATTATTGCCAGGCTTATGAGAGAGCTATTCTTGAGGGTCAGAGGGAACCTTGTTTTAGTGCTTTCATGGGGAGAAGATTGAGTCGATCTACTTCTCGATAAACTAGCAGTGGAGGAGTGATGGGTCCACCTAGAGCATCGTCAGGACAGGCTGGAGTTAGTCGAGATGCACCTACTGATAGAGGCATTATAGGTTGAGAGATTGGATATTGATTTTGATGTTGTAGATACGATGTATTTTGACACATTTATAATATATATAATATATTTTCTTGATGTGCTTTCTGATGGTGACCTTCATGGTCTAATGTTTCCTTATTGTGATGATGAATGCAATATGAATGTGATATCATGTAGTGATTTGATGTAGCTTTATGTTGTGATGCATAATGGTTGATGAAAACTTTATTATGATTATAAACATGTGATGTAATGATGTTTATTATTATTTTGTGTGTCAAAATACATGTTGAGAATCTTAGAAGAATTGTTAGTTGTTTAGACGTAGAAAATGATCAATCAACTGAATCAATCTTTGTAAGCCAAATTTTGATGTGATAATGGATGATATGATATAAATTTTGATGAGAAAGTCTTAATTGTTTTATTCATGGTGCAATACATTATCATCATTGAGCCTTATTATATAACAATGGAGCTTATTACACTAGGGTATAAGGAACCAAGATGCATAGATATCTCATTGCAAATAAACAAATACATAACAGACAAGGAATGAACCATCCACTCTGGGAATTACACTAGGGGTCAAGGTATGTGTGGCATTCACAAGCTAAATTCTCTTATCACAGACACCCATTAGAGCAATTGCCCCAGAACTTCATCGATTCAAACCACAAACAACAAACAAAGAAAAGGATCATGCCCATCATGGCTCCTCTAGTTACTTTTTGGACATCCTTGAGTAGCTAAAAGCAATGATCTTTGCCAATTTGATAAAAAAGAGTCAACCAAAATAGACAAAACTCAGCAGTTAGACTGATTGTGCCTTTGATTTGATATGTTTGGTGTGATTTTGATAATGTCTAGTTTTAGAAGTTTTGGACCCCGTATAAGACCGATCTGTCTAGTTTCGAGTGTACCGATTCTGTTTAAGACAAGATATTGATCACGTTGATAGTTTGATAAATTGATAGATTAGATAGTTGATCAATGTGATTGCAGACATTTTGACAAGATAGTTGTATCCTTTGTTTAACTTCATGCAAAGTGTTTGTTGGACATCTGTTGGGGTGTTTGATTCTTGCGAGACAATTTATTGCAAGTTTTAAATTGGTATTTGAATGTTTTTGGATATTGCGGATTGATATTGATTGTTTTTGGTATTTTTTTAGTATCATTTTTTAATTTTTTAGGATTTTTTCAGAATCATTTTTTGAATGTTTAGAATTTTTTCAGGATCATTTTTTGATTTTTAAGGATTTTTTCAGAATTGTTTTTGATTTTTTAGGATTTTTTCAGAATCGTTTTTCGAATGTTTAAGATTTTTTGAAAATCTTTTTTTATTTTTTAGGATTTTTTCAGGATCGTTTTTTATTTTTTAGGATTTTTTTAGAATTGTTTTTCAAATGTTTAGAATTTTTTCAGAATCATTTTTTGATTTTTAAGGATTTTTTCAGGATCGTTTTTGATTTTTTAAGGATTTTTTCAGTTATGCCCCCAAGTATACAGACCTTACATGATGATGCATAATGTGATGGAGACAATGAATTTTTGATAGGAGTTATGCTAATGCAGGATGCATGATAAAAATGCAGTTCCTATTCGAACAAGGATGAGTGTGCGTGTCTTTCATTCTGAGATGCACTAATTGGATTAAAGGTGTGAAACATTTTAGAGATAGGAGTTCAATCCATTCTCAAAAGACTTAGACCATCCAACCTAACACATTATGTAACCAAGATTTATGAATGGAGGCACGAAAAACTTCTCCATCAACTCTTGAAATTTTGATCTTCTTTTGCCCATGTGTGTGCAATTGAGTTCATTATGACTCTTATAACCATCAAAGACCCTTGGAATCCTATGTGGCTAGCTACATGAGTTATTATGATTTCAAAAGTAACCTGGATAGAGCCTCGTTGCTAGTAAGCTTTTAGGGATCTGACAAGGTTATGCACTATAATCTCTCAAACATTGCTCCATTGCCAGTAGGCATCCATAGCCTTGATGGGGTTACTTGCATGTTCCCATAGTCAAGATTTCTCTTTTTTGTCCCACTTGTATGCGTAATATTTCAGTAATATATCATTTTATTTTTTTTGTTTTGCCTTGAGATTGACATAACACTCTTTTCTTTTATTTTCTTGCCTTGACTTGTAAGTAATGAAACCTACTTGCGTATGACAATTACAATGGCGCTGAAGCAGAATATTGGATTTTTCACTAGCCACATGATCAACTAGGTATCTTGTAATGACTTAGAGTTTTTGATTAATGTGTGAGATATAGCAATTAATAGATTTTGGTAACAAGACTTGATAAGGAAACCTCTTTCCAACCAAGGATAAAGCTTAATCACAACGTGACGTTAAATATGAATGACTTAGAGACTTCCTAAAGATTTCATGAACATGTAACTAGGAAATGAGACAACCTTCATTCCTTTTAGTGCAGATAGGTGAATGACTCAGACAATCACCAAGTTTTATTGATGCAACTATATGAGAATAGATAATGCAATGTGGTAAAGAAATATGTAAATGCAGTACTGGAATTTGAAATGAACCCACCCTTAGATGTAATATCTTTTTAGGTGCATACTATTGATAGGATCAGGGAGTGAATCTCCCTCCATTTTTTGCAAATGATAAGCGCCATTCCTAATTACTTTTGTTATGATAAACTAACCCAACTAGTTAGGTTCAAACTTTCCTCGTTTTTCACGTTCAACAAGGTTTCTTTGATTTTATTTAAGAATGATATCTCCTATTTCAAAGCAATGTGGGTTGACTCATTTGTTGTAGCTTCTTCTCATTCTATTTTGGTAGCCTTGTAAATGGTTTAGAGCACTTTGTCATTTTTCATCTAGGAATTCTAATTCTTGCAAACGTGTTACTCTATAGTTTTCTTCTGAGATAATGTTTTTTAGAGAGACTCTTAGGGATGGCAACTTTACTTCGATAGGTAAAATGGCTTCTGCACCATAAACCAGAGAAAATGGTGTTGTACCAGTTGTTGTACGTATAACATTTTGATAAGCTCATAGAGCTGGATTTAGTTGGAGATGCCAATCTCGTCCATTATCATTGACAACTTTCTTTAAGATTTTCAAAATAGTTTTGTTTGTAGCTTCAACTTGACCATTGCTTTGGGGATAGTAAGGTGTTGCAAAATGTTGTTGGATTTTAAATTGTTCACAAAGATCACTTACTTCTTGATTTTAAAAGGGTCATCCATTATCAGTCAAGATGCACATGGGTAACCCATACCTGCAAATGATATAATTCAGGATAAATTTCGCTATTTTTTTCCTGTTGTGAAAATCATCAGGATTGCTTCAACCCATTTTGTGAAATATTTTGTAGCGGTGAGAATAAACTTATGTCCATTGGAAGAGGTAGGATTTATTTTCCCTATAAGATCTAATCCCCATTGTGAAAATGGCCATGGTGATGTTATTGGCTGAAGATCTTGAGCAGTTGCATGAATGAGATTCCCATGTATTTGGCATTTCTTGCATCTTTGGACATACTTGTAAGTGTCTTTTTCCATTGTAGGCCAATAGTAACTTGTTCATAATAGTGTTTTTGCTAGAGCTGGTCCAAAAGAATGTGCTCCACATATTCCATCATGAACTTCTTTTAAGGCGATTTGTGTCTCCTCCATATCAAGGAATCTGAGTAAGGTGTTGTCTATACTTTTCCTGTATAAAGTATCATCAATAATTGCATATTTTGATGATTGTCATATGAGTGCCTTTCTTTGATTTCGTGAAAGATCGGGAGGTATATATTGATCATGTAGGTATGCGTATATATCTCTATACCATGGAGACTCAGGTCCTACTATCATACAAACATATTCAGTGGATGATATTTCATAAGCTGGGACAATCAGTTGTTCCACTTGAAATTCAACGTGAGTTCCATCATTTGGCATATCCAAGAGAGATCCTACTATTGCCATTGCATCTACTACCCTGTTTTGCACTCTCAGAATCTATTCAAATGTGACCTTGGTGAAGTGTTGCTTGTATTATTCTACCAATTATTTGTACGGTTGTAACTTATCATCTTTTGTATTATAATCATTATTGACTTAATTAATGATGAGTTGTGAGTCTCCAAAGACCTGTAGATCTTTGATGTTCCATTGTAGTGTAGTGTGTAGTCCTACCATTAGGGCTTCGTATTCAACAATGTTATTGGTACAAGGAAAGCTAATCCTGAATGATTTGGGAATTGAATCTCCTTGAGGAGTTATGAACATAATTCCTGCTCCTGCTCCATGATTTGTATGTGAACCATCAAAGAATAATTTCCATTGTGCCTGTGTTGATAGTGTAAATATTGATTCATTTGAAAAATCTATCACCATTGGATGGTTGTCTTGTAAAGGTGCTTCTGCAAGTTGGTCTTCTATGATTTTTCCCTTTATAGCCTTTCTATTGACATATTCAATATCGAATTCCCATTTTGTAAGTCTTCCGATTAGTGTTTCTCTATTCATCAAGTATTTGAGTGGATCAAATTGTGCAACCAGCTGTATTTTATGACTCAACATATAATGTCTCAGTTTTTGTGATGCAAATACTACTGTAAGACATTCTCTTTCTATCTATGTGTAGTTGAGTTCATACCCAATGAGTGTTCTACTAATGTAGTAGATGACTCTCTCTTTTCCTTGTTCATCATGTTGTGCTAGGGGAGCGCCTAAGGAAGAATTTGTTGCAGCTATATATAGTAGTAATGGTTTCCCATGTACTGGTGGAACCAATATTGGAGTGGACAATAGATATTCTTTTAGTTTTTTGAATGCCTCCTGGAATTGTTGTGTCCATTTAAATGTAACACCTTTCTTCAGAAGATGTTGAAATGGTTGGCACTTTTTTGCCAATTGGGCTATGAAGCGCCTTATGGATTGTAATCTTCCTTGTAGACTTCTGAGTTGTTTGAGTGTAGCAGGTGATGACATGTCTAAAATAGCTTTCACTTTCTTTGGATCTACCTCAATTCCATGATTGGATACAATGAAGCCCAAGACTTTACCAGAGGTTACCCCGAAGACACATTTTTTTGGATTTAGTCTTACACTATATTGCTCAAGTCTATCAAGGATCTTAGACAATATGTTTAAGTGACTATCCATTGTTTTGGATTTTGCTAGCAATTTGTCTACATAATCTTCCATGATTGTGTGTATCATATCATGAAACAAGGTGGTCATTGCTCTTTGATAAGTGGCACCTGCATTCTTAAGGCCAAATAACATCACATTCCAGCAATAGGTTCTCCATGGACAAGTAAATGCTTTCTTCTGTTGATCTTCTGGCACAATTTTGATTTGATTATAACCGGAAAAAATCATCCATGAGTGATAGCATTTCATTTCCAGCTGTTAAGTCCACTATGATGTCTATATTAGGGAGCGAAAAGTCATCTTTGGGACAAGCCTTGTTAAGATCTCTGAAGTTGGTGCAGATCCTGATACCTCTAGTATGCTTGGATACCGGAACTAGATTTGAAATCCATTCAATATAGTCTATAGGTCTGATGAAACCCACATATAACATTTTTTGTAACTCAATTTTGACTAACAAGGCTATGTGAGGGTGCATTTTCCTGAGCTTTTGTTTGTATGGCTTTACCCCTGGAAGTAAAGGCAAGTGATGTAGGACTAATTCTGGGTCTAATCCATACATATCTGCATAAGACCATGCAAAATTGATGGGTCTTTGCTTAAAGAATTTGATAAATTTCTCTTTTTTCACTAGGTCAAGGGATTTCGCCAGGTGAATGTTACGAACCTTCTCATCATCACCGATGTTTATTTCCTCAGTTTCTTCTACCAGTAATGTTGACGGTTCTTTACCAACAGGTAGGGAAGCTATTATTTGTTCAACTTTATCATCACTATCGTGATTAAGAGAAGAGCTTGCTTCTCCAAAATATATAGTTTTGTCTAGATCTACTGCATAGTCAGCTTTGTGATCATTATAAGGGAATCCATCCCTTACACCCAAGAATTCTGCTATAGATTCATCATTTTGGAACCAATCTAATTGTGGCTCTTCTTCTTGCCCCCAATCAATCAGACATGGATGCATGAGTAGCAATTCTTTGTCTCTTGTCATTTTAGAGGATCCAAATATCATGCATACTTGATTATGATCTCTTGTTTTTTCATCATATATTGGTGACGTGTTGTCTTCATTTTCAGATGGAAATTCATAGTCATGAGAATTTGTGACGCTCTTTATATATGTTTCACACTTCTGATTCTATATCACTTATCTGTTCTTGTTCTGGTAATTGAATTTGAGTGGATCTCCTTGTGGATACCCTTCTTAAGCCTGGTATTAGTCTTTGCAGTCTTGCTTCATCTGATTCAAATGGAGGTGCTGAAGTTTTTTCTCTTGGCAAAAGTATTGATAATAACCAAGGATTTGGTTCATCTGCTGGTGCTAAGCTTGTATCTGTTGCTATGTTTGCTTGCACAGATGGTTCAGGTACTGTACTGTTAGATGTCTATGTGGTAGGTTGTTGTAGGAGTTGTTTCATGTCTTCACCATCTGATTCTATGATAGAAGATGTTGGTAGTCTCTGTCTTTTTTGAGGTGGAAATAAATTTTTCTTTGATGATGGCTGGTTTATAGGTATGAAATGTGAGGGTACCTTTGGCCTGTTCAATATATCTAATGTTCATTGTCTAGCTTCTATTATTGGTGGCACATATTTATATCCCAAGCCTTGATTCTTTGGGTTTTCATGTGGTAAAACAGGTTCTAATATTCCTTTTTTTTGTAGTCTTAACCCTATGGTGCCATCATATCCATGTTTTTGTAACATCTTGAAGTCATTTCCATATTGATGTAGAGGTATCTTGGGTACTACCATGTCATCCTCCTCTCTATATATCCAGTGATTAATATCTTCATTTAGAGATTCTTCTTGTAGATCTCCCCATCTAATGAAAGAGAAAGAATCTAAATATTTTACTATTTCTTTTCCTTTATCTTGCTTCATTATTGTGTTCTAAGGCTTCCCAAAGGACCTGGGAGAAAATGATGATTGTTTGCCATCTGATGTGCTCGAAATGGAATATTCTCCACAACCAACTTCTTTAATATGCAAAGAAGATGTAGTTGGTGTATTTTTCTCTGTTTCTTTAATTGATAATGATTCCATTTGTAGGTGAATAGGAGCTTCCTGACTGTTTGGTACTTGATTGTCTAAGCTTGCCCTTAAATTATTACAATGTTGGAAAGGGTTCAGGTCCCCATGGACAGTGATCTCTATACCATTGTATGGGAACTTTACACATTGGTGGAAAGTTGATGGTACTGCTTGCATTGTATGTATCCATGGGCGACCTAACAACATATTGTACCCAATTATCTATCTCTAGTACTTGAAAGGTGATATTTATTGTAGCCGGTCCCACTTGTACTGGTAAAGTCACCATACCTTTGGAAGGGTGTTCCTCATCGTCATAGGATTTTATATTGATTCTCTTAGTAGAGTCAATATAATATTCAGAATATCCCAGAGCTTTGATCAAATGTAGAGTGCATATGTTGAGGCTCGTGCCACCATCTATTAGTACTCTTCAAACCTTTTTTCGGTCAATGAAAGATTCTAAGTGGAACAAATCATTATGCATGAGTCGGTTTGCAGGAACATCTTGTTCAGTGAATGTGACCTTTGAAGCTGACAAGTTTCCCACCATTGATTGAAATGTGTTCTCATCAATGTCCCTAGAAACCATCGAATCTTGTAAGGCTTTATTCAGGACTGCTTTATGGGCTAGTGATATGCGCAACAACTCAAATAATAAAATTTGGGCCAGAGTTCTCTTCAATTGATCCACCATATTATAGTTTCTAGTTATTGAAGGGTGGTTCAGAGGTTCTCCTTGTAATGTGACTTTCGATCTTCTTGTAATGACGATACAATCTCTGCTTTTAGGATTCACTATGATTGTAGCTACCATTTCATGTCCTTCACTTAGTGTGTTAATGGCATAGTCAAATGCTACATTGGTATAATTAGTAGTATTGTCTTGTGCATTAGAATTGAAAGCCTTTCCTTTGTCATGTTTGACAAAAGGATCTTTTAAAATGGTATGATTTATATTTGGTGCTTTATTATCCACTGTAATGTCACCTTGATCTATGAGATCTTGGATGAGGTTCTTCAATTTGTAGCAGGTTGCTGTCTTGTGACCCTTATTACAGTGATATTCGCAGAAGTCATTATCATTCCACCAAGCAGGCTTAAATGGACCTGGTTCATATGGCCTAGCTTCTAGTAAAGTTATGGCATTGCTCTGTATCAACTTCTTTAGTGCTAATTGAATAGGTTCTCCAAGGGGTGTGAAGTTCCTTCTAGGTGCTCCTATCCTTGGAGGCCTTGGATTATTTGACTGTAGTACATTGGTGTCATTTGTCTGAGACTGGTTCTTATCAGTTGGTCCTTGTAAAGATATTTTTGGTTGAGCTTTGTTCACAATACATGCGTCAACAACTCTGTCATTTGTGACATTTTTGTTTCTAGACCAGAATTTTGATCTTTCATTGTTTGTGCTGGTGGTTGGTCCACTATCCTTTTGGTGTTTCAATATCCCTTATTCTAATAGGCCTTTCTCACATTTGATGCCTTTTTCTGTTATGTCTTTGAAAATATTCAGGCATTGCATTTGTAATGGATATTTAATCGGAGGCACAAGATTTTCATTAAAGATGTATACTTGTTCTGCTTCAGGGATGTGACTAAGACATCTATGATATAGGCCTCTCCATCTTTGTAAGAATGTGGCGAAAGTCTCACTTTCTTTTTGTTTCGTTGCACATAAATCCACTAATGTGATTGGATTACCTATGTTGAAGGCAAAGTTGGATATAAATAACTCAACTAATTCTCCCAATGAAGTAATTTTTTGCGGAAGGTGCGAAAATCATTCTAGTGTTGTCCCTCCTAGGCTTTTTGAAAATAATCTCATCAAGTATGTATCATTATGAGCTACTTCAATACATGCCATGAATAATTCTCTTATATGATCTCGAGGATCTCCTTTCCATCTATATTTGTCAAATTTTGGTGTTTCGAAATGTGGGAGAAAAGATGGCATGTGTAGTTTT
Source organism: Cryptomeria japonica (assembly GCF_030272615.1). Taxonomy (NCBI): domain Eukaryota; kingdom Viridiplantae; phylum Streptophyta; class Pinopsida; order Cupressales; family Cupressaceae; genus Cryptomeria; species Cryptomeria japonica. Next base: position 401,870,308 of record NC_081409.1, read on the forward strand.
CTGTCAAAAGGATAAGGACAAAGATCTTCCATGGTATAGCGCTTTTTATCATTCCCTGCTTGTATGCTAGCCATTTTCTTTTGTAGGTTCTCCATTTATTGAGTCAGAAGTTTTGTTTGGGTTATTGGTGTGTTGACTTGATGAATGTTCCCTACAAAAGGAATAGTATTTGAGTACCTTTGAGCTTGTTGAAATGTAGACATACCAGGTAACTGTGTTCCATAAGTCCCAACAGGCGGTGTGAAGTATGCAAACTGTGGAGTAGCATTTGGCTGAGCCAAGCTTGTTGTCTCTGGATTCATATTCTGACTATTGTAGGTGGAACCAACTGAGACTACTAGTTGAGTTATATTTTCTAAGGTAGTGGTGTGAGATATTGGAGCTTGTAGCGTCATATTTGGCATTGTTCGTGTTGTAAGATTGGCACTTGGTGGTGTCATTGTTGATTGTATTGAGGTTGTAGCCATATTTGGTGTTGCCCATGTTGTAAGATTGGTACTTGGTGGTGTCACTATTGACTATATTGAGGTTGTAGCCATATTTGCATTTTGAGATATACCTTGTGTTGTTGTAGCAATTGTTGCTTGTGTCTGCGTTGTAACGGGTATTTGAGGTATATTCTAGTTTAATGTCATACCTTGTGGCAGTATTGCTGAAATATCTACCCTTGGTGGTAGTTTGGCCCCATTTTATACTAAGAGAGTGAGATATCTATCTCTGTCACTATTAATGAGAGCGTTCAGAATCATTAATGTTGCGGGATCTTGTTGGGTTGCTTCGAGCTCTTCCTTTGTCAAATTATGATGTATTTCATCAAGGGAAGGCATCTTGTTTAGGTTTGTTGACATTGTTGGGGGTGTGTAACCCTGTGTTTGTTGTTGTGTGGATAGATCCATATTCCATGTAGGGTTGACCAAGGGGTCATTGTTAGGATCCATTTGATTTTTTACCTTTTGAGCACACGTTAATGGCATGAATATTGGTTTGAAGTGATCTTGACTCTCTAAGATGTGTATGAAAGACTTGGTTAAATGCAACTAAATATGTTTCTATGACACCCTACAATACAGACAATGTGATCTATGATAATGACTTTCTATATAGGATTTCAAAATTCAGACACGAGATTTTTAGTGTATTACCAGAAAGCTTCAAATTCCGCCTTTTCTTTAATTCAGTTTTCTTGGTCTATGTCTATCTGTACTGATTTTTGAACTTCTTCATCTATGACAGCCTAGACTATGTTGTATTGGTTTTAATAAATTATCAATTCTTCATCAAGGGTATTTAAACCGTTAATTATTTCTAATTGAATGTTGTTTGTCCCAAGGTTTGGTTGTTCAAATGGGAATTGATCATTTCCTTTTAGATCCATGCATTGAAGATTACTATGCAGACTCTAAGAATGAATGAATGATACCTAAAATGATGGACATGTTTTCTTTTTATAACATGGCTTGAAGAATGTTGCTATGGTCTTCTCTACCAATTGTCTAATGGCTTCTTTTTGAGCTGCTCTTTGTATCTTTTCCCTTAGTTTCTCATCAAGGCGAACAAACTTTCCAATTTCATCATCTATGACGACCTCAACTATATCATATTGGGCACAATTGACTCTTACTTCCTAAGCGAGGTTATCTAAACCATCAATTATTTGTAATTGGTCAGTGTTTGGTCCAATATTTGGTTGTTCAAATGGGAATTCTCCATCTCTTCTAATACCCATGGACTTAGGTATGATTCCTATGATCTAACACAATACTAATCTTAAGGTACTTTGGTGAAATGACTTGTGTGAGGACTTTGTGTGATGATTCTAATGGAACTTCTATATGAATTGAATACCTAGGACCTATGATCACTTGAAAGTAATATTTTCATCAATTTTGAATTTGTCCAGAAGGTTTGGTTCTGACGTTGGTTTTGTTGTTTGCACTTGTTTTTCTTGTTGAAGTTTTGATCTTGTTGAACACTAAAACTTTTGACTTTGTTTTGATTTGTATCTTGCAATGTTTTGAATTTGTTGAAGTATAGCAAAGGGCACAACAATCACATCAAAAAGAATAAAACCATGAATATAGCAATTGTTTAGGAAAGGTTTTCATATTTCCATAAATGTTGGAATCTTTTTCAAGACCCCATTTTGTTTTCATTGTATTTGGGCAATTAGATATCAGACAGACTCTCCTAATGTCAAAAGGTCACAAGTATTATCACAACCCACATCTTGATACTCCGCCAGCTCAAATAGCCGTGTCACACCCTAGGGTGTGCCCATTTTTTTGTCTTTTTCCGAAAATTAGATCAAAGAATATTGCTCCTCAATTGGTCTGTTATCCTGGGAGATTTATGGTGAGTATCTTGGGGGTAGATTCTTCCCCACCCTTGCACTGTGATAAAAAAGTGTTTGGTTACTAACTCGGCTTGGCTTCTAATTTCTATGGTGTTTAGACAGGGTTCCGTTTGAGTGGTCACAATCAACATCGTTTTACACTCCGTTGAGGGAGGTCTCCCATTCTGTAGAGGTTACGCTCTATAGATTTTAACGCACTGTATAGGCACTGAGGGAGGCATAATGTTGTTGTGACAGCATGTAACTCTTGTCGCACATGATTTTCATCACATATGCATTTGATTATAGTGGCTTGGATTACTTGGCTTTAGCCGTTGGCCACTTAGGTTGTTCCCCTCTCACCGAACTTAATGGTGCCCTAAGAGCAACTCAGGAGGGCAGGCCTTCTAAATGATTTAATTGCAAAAAATAAAGGAAAGCATGAATGAAGAGAGTTTGGTTTTCTGATCACCCATTGAAGGGGATAGCATAATACCTATCTCCTCGAAGACACAAAAAGCAAATTTCTTTTTTAACTTTCCATTGCAATGATTATCTATTCTAAGTGGAGATGTTGCTCCACACAGACATGGTGTTCATTTTAACCAGCATAGCAATGATGAAATTTGTTTTGTTCTTTTATTAAAGCACCAAAAAGAAGTGTTTCTAGGCTAACCCTGTAGAAAAATAATAATGTTAGTCAACATACGGTGGGCTATCCAGCCTAATTTTCAGGTTACGGAGTTCTATCTTTTCATAGACAGAAAGATATCCTGGTAAAAGCCAGAACTGCACCAAAACAGAAAATAAAAAAATGAATCTATCAAATGCGACTAAAATACTAATCAAATGTGAATTGATATCATATCATATGCGACATGATAAACCATCAATTGTGACATGATGACTGATCAATTGCGATATAATATGATAGCAATTGCGACTTCTTTTTCTTTTTTGATTTTTTTTGTTGTTGAATTTTTTGAACTTTTAACAGAAAAATAGAAGAAAAAGACAGAAGATAGAAGATTTATTCTGCAATGATATTGTTCCACACTACGTGAGCCAACACATCGATTTCATTAAAGAATTTGTAATTGGTTAAAAAGCGATAGATGGTTATGTGATATTGAGCGATCTCCTCTTTTTCTTCGATCTCACGGAGCTCCCTTTCAGCCTTTAGAAGTCTTTGATAAGAATTTTGTTGTCTCCTATTCTGCTTTGCCTTTCTTGCACCTGAAATTCAGGATGTCACCTTTCCTGCCATTGGATTACATACATTTTATATGCAGAAATCAACTTTTCCAGAATTCGACAAAATTTCAAGGTTAGATGCGCAAGACAAAATCATTAAAAAATGACACATTTTTTTTTGAATTCGCAATCCTTTAGAGCAATTGCGATCTATTTAAGCAATTGCGATATGATGTTTAATCAAGTGCGATACGTTATTGGCAATTGCAAATTTCTGCATATGCAATTGCGATATCCAGTTTCCTATGTATGTACAGATCTGCAAGTTTTATCAAAATAGAAAAATGAAGGTTAGAGTAGATTCACGTCGGGTTCACCATTTGTCATCATGCTTGAAATCATAAAAAATATGAGGCTAATTAGACTAAAAGGATGAATCGCAAGAATCCTTAACTAATTAAACCGATTCTAAACATAATTCAATGAAATAAATGAAGGAAATAAGAAGATTAATTTAATTAAAACTCCCTATTCTCCATTTGTGCTTCCATTGTGCTTCTCCAAATTGAGTGGTTGGTGGCTCTCAGGTATTGCACCAATTTCCTGCATACAAATACTTTGAAGACTCTAATTTTGTGATTCTAGAAAAGCTATCTTGAATTGATGAAAAGAGGTTGAATTTATAGATTTTCAACACAAAGGGGGTGAGAAATAGAACTCAAGTGTTGATTGGGAGACAACTGAAATTGATTGATCAGTGAACTTAATTGATTGATTTGTTAAGTCATTTGATTGAGTAGTCAACTGGATTGACTGAAGAGTGAACCGAATAGATGGATTAGTCAACTCACTTGATTGATTAGTGAACTGAATAGATTGGGGAGATGACTGAATTGATTGATTAGAAGACTGAATTGATTTTGAGTTAAAAAGGATGATTGATGAGTTAATTGAGTTAACTGATTTGATCAATCAGTTTTGATTTTGGCATGTGTTGTAGGAATTTGAAATTGAATTTGTTTTTCATTTTCAATTTGGATTTGAATTTGGTCATTCAAATGCTGAAATGCACATGAAATTAACTAAAATTCAGATTTGGGGAAAATGTGAATTTGGAAATATGAAATTAATTGAAATGAAGTGAAATTTGAATTTGGGAGAGATGAAATGAAATTGGATGGAATTAATTGAAATTATCGTTTGGGGAATTGGAGGAATAAGTTAATTAATTTAAATAATTTAAATGAAATTATTTAAACTTAGGAAATAGAATTAATTAAACAATAAAGATTATTTAACTAAGGAAAATGTCGTAATTAATTAAATAATTGATATTTAATTAATAACTGAGACATGGTTAACTGATTAAAATGATTTGAGAATAGAAATAGAATAATTAGACGTGTTGAAGGGTGATGGATTATTTAACTAAGGAAAATGTCGTAATTAATTAAATAATTGATATTTAATTAATAATTGAGATATGGTTAACTAATTAAAATGATTTGAGAGTAGAAATAGAATAATTAGAAGTGTTGAAGGATGATGAATAGAAGAAATAGTTAATTTAATCAAATAGTTAAGGAATTACTTAATTAAATGGATGAATAATTAGTGTAGAATTAATGAGACATTTTTAGGTGTCTACAGTTAGATCTTGAACTTGTTGGGGATGAATTCTTGAGAACCTTAATGTGTCTAGATTTGAATCTATTTTGACAGAAGATAACCTGACTAAGTGACTTGAGAAGATGACCTAGTCTCTATGTTTGACTGTTTAAGAAATGGGTTGTTTTTGTTTTATGATTTTAGTGCAGTTTACCAGAAACGCTAACAAAATGACCAAAAATGCTGCTATACTAATCATAAGCGCTAATAAATTGACCAAAAATGATGAGGAATAGATAAAAAATGCTGCTATATTGACTAGAAAGACTGACAAACTGACCAGAAATGCTACAGAACAGACTAGGAACGCTGCAAGACAAACCATAAATGTTGCTATACTGACCAAAAACGCTGTGCTGCAATGCAATGACTCTAAGGCTCAAAATAGTGATATTTAGACTCAGCAAATTTGGTGTTTGAACTTAGAAGATTGTTATTTTGACCCAACTTTTTAGTTTTCAGACTCAGATGATTGATGTTTAGACCTAGCAAGTGCATACTAGGAGATCTAGTGTTGAAACATGAGCAATTTGACATTCAACCCAAAAGAGCTGTTGTTTAGACCAAGAGAGTTGCCATTTAGACCAAGGGAGCTGTTGTTTAGACCAAGAGAGTTGACGTTTAGACTAGAAGAGCTGGCATTCAGACTAAAAGAGTTGACGTTTAGACCAAGAGCACTGACATTTAGACCACAAACTCTGTTGTTTAAACCAAGAGTGATGTTATTTAGACTAAGAGAGCTATTGTTTAGACCAAGAACTCTATTGTTTAGAACAAGAGAGATACTGTTTAGACCAATAACTCTACTGTTTAGACCAAGAACTTTGAAGTTTAAAATAATGATGTTGGAACTTAGACAATGTTTGTTTTGACTCCAAGAGTTGATGTGTAGATTGAGAAAATTGATGTTTATACCTAGCAAGATCAACCTTAGAGAGTTAGTGTTGAAATATGAGAAAGTTAACATTCATACCAAGACAGCTGATGTTTGGACCATGAGAGCAAATGTTTGGACCGTGAGAGCTACTATTTGGACTGAAAGAGCTACTGTTTGGACCGTGAGAACTAATCTGCTGTGAAACTTGTAAATTTGACAATTCAAAGTTTGAGTTTGCAATTTTTAGTTGTATTTCAATGGATGATATCTTGACTTGATTTAGAAACATAGAATTTAGATTATATTTTTACCCCAAAGGACACATAAAGTGTATGTTCAAGAAGCTTTAAAGAAAGCCCAAGTTTTCATGGGTTTTGAACAATTAAAAACACAACATTCAATCTATCCTAAGGAGATTGGCTTCATTATTAGTTCTTAGCCCACACTTGGTACCCTTTCAGCTCACACAACCTTGTCACCCCCTAAAGGGAGCCTGTGTTTTTGCCTTTGTGAGAGCTAGTGGAGTCCCGTTATGAGCCTAGCAGTAAGGTCTCAAAAGGGGAGTTCACACATACGCTCAAGAGGGACATATGTTGAGTAATCTTGAGGAGAGATTCTTCCCCCTCCATGCACTAAGAACTTAATAATGTTCAGAGGTAAACCAAGTAGCTTCTAATTTTGATAAGAACTAGTAAGGGATCCATTAGGCTCATCGGGGTATAAACTCAATTAAGAGGTCTCCCAACCTTGAAAACCAAGGTTTGATATACCCGAAGGTATGGAGGAGAGCTATTCCCGAGAACTGTCATTGACTTGATTTTCATCAAATCACATTTATTTTATAGTGGGTTGGAGTACTTGGCATTAGCCATTCCCACTTGGGTCATTCCCCTTTCACCGATCTTAATGGCTTTGGCCATATAGGCTCCTCGAGAGGGCAGACCCACTAAAGATATGCACTATTGAAAAGAAAATATGAGTTTAGCTTTCTGATCACCTAAGAAAGGTGAGAGAATACTTAGTCTATGTGCCTAATTTATAAGACATGTTTGTTCATTTCCATTGTAATTAGTCTATGTGCCTAATTTATAAAAAATAAGTACAAAATCCTGTAGCTGCAAACAAAATTAGTAGTTTATATTGTAATCTTTGACGATGAAATGGTTTATAACTCCAGTCTTTCACAATGTTTATAACTCTAGTCTTTCACAATGAAATAAGTACCTGCAAAACCAACAAACTACAAATTAGGTTCGGGAAAATGACAGTCTAGATGTAGAAATGAGAAATGCAGAATACAACATTAGAAAAATCAATGAAAAACTAAAAACGTTATCAAATTGACCAAGAACACCATCAAATGGACCAATAATGCTGCTGAATTGATTGAGAACACTGCCAAATGGACCAAGAAGGTTACTAAACCGACTCAGAACACTGTCAAATAGAACAAAAATGCTACAAGACATACTAGAAATGCTAAGGTATAGACTGAAAACTCTAAAGTATGGAAAAACATAAAATAGAGTTGATAAATCTCCCATAAATGACATTTGAGGTTTCGGGACGCTACAATGGAGACCAAGAACACGAATCAGGAGCCCGAGAGCTAATCTGTGCACTGAAAGAGCTAATCAACCTATCAATGAGATTTCTACAAGAAAACTTGTTAAAGATCAAAGGGGCTATGCCCCACGATGGGCGCCAATTAATGTGATGCTAAAAAATATGGTTAAATAAAACAAGCATACAGATAGATGAGACAACATAATGAAATTACGAAGCAAATAGAAAGCTAAACAAATGAAAATCAAATACTTCTTTGAGATGTCCCATCTTCCTCTATTCTTGAGGACCTCAAATTTTGAAAAATTGTTGGCTGTCAGCGGAGCAATGACCTCCAAAGTGGCAACTCAAGAGTTGAGTAGCTACTTCATGATTAGGAAAATGATATGAAATGCATGATTAATCTAAAATAATAATTGTGCTAGATGATTTAGATAAAATTGCCTATAATAATGATTCTAAAAACTATAATGCAAGGGATCATTATTGCTCCAAAATGAGGGGTATTTTCCAAGGCCAAAGTTGAGGTGGGAGGAATTGACGGTCCAGATTTGATCTGAATATATCAAGGGTCAAGATTGAGGAAGTTAGAGAAGAGGTTGGAGGAAGGGACACTTGTCATATTTGTGGCAACAAGTGTCAAGGAGCCTTGCTCATGAGAGTGAAAGTGTCCAAGGGAGGAGACATGTGGCAAAAGTGCCATGTGTCTCAAGGGGAGAATATCCAACCCATAAGAGGTTAGGATAAAAGAGGTTAGGATGTGAAAGTGGATAGGGTTAGTTAGACCCTAGGATTAGATAGAATGGGTTAGGTTAGGAGGTGGTTAGGTTAGGTGGTTAAAGTTAGGAGCCATGTGCTCATTTGAATTTCAAAATTCAAATATTTAGAAAAAGATAATTAACTTCAACAAATCATGATTTGATTTGTTTTAGCTAATTATGATATTAGAAGAATGAATTTAAATGGGGGAGGATTAATTAATCAAAAGGGGAGATGAAATGACCTATATAAATAAATCATGTAGATTTATTTACTAGTAGATGAATAGGGAAATTAATCAAATTTCTCGTGAATTCAATTAAATGGGAAGGGGGATTAATTACATAACTGCGTATTTAATTAATTATCTTTAGACCATTTTTAGGTGTATACAAACTTATATAAAGAAAAATATTAATTTTAATGGGGAAAGGCTAGAAGAGGCTTGATGAATTAATTAAATAAATAGAGATCTATTTAATTAATAGAAGGCTTAGGATAAAATAATCAAATAAATAAAATATTCATTTAATTAGGCTTTGACAATTTTAGGTGTCTACAACTGCAAGTATGTGTATAATGTAGTTCTAAATCCATAGATGAGAGAAGTGTAAGTAAAAACATCTAGCACAAAACCTTTTCCTATCATCTCATCTGCTTCTTCTATCTTTCCTTGCAATATTTTTAGGCCAAACCATTACAGTAGTCTCCATCTTCAGTAGCTTGCACAACCCATCAATGATATCACTATAAGTGTACACATTAGGCAAAAAACCCTTTATCGGGGATCATGATTTTGTTTCCTAAAATTTCTTTATCAAATTGATTTCCATGGGGTGGGAGATGGGTTGCTCTAGAAAATCACTCAAATCTCAAATATAGGGTAGATGGATCACTCTAATCATTGATATGTAGATTGGTTTGTAAATTTTCCATAGAGATATGTGCAACAAATCTACCCCTTTTCTCATAGTTTGATTTGCCTTCTTTACTTCTTTATTGTGCCAACAAACTTAAAAAGTAATTAAATTTAATAGTCAAATTAACTTCCATAATTATATGCAACCTTCTGAGGAAGAATTTTTAGATGAATCTTTTATTGTCGAAGGTTCTGCTATATGGAATGCAGTCCAATTGGCTAAAAGTTGGGCAGCTGCTGGTCGAATGTGGAATCTGGGGGTTGGCAGGAGTATAAGATTTTGGGAAGATAGGTGGATAATGGATAAACCTCTGGAGGAATTTCCAATCCTTAATGGCTGGAAAGATTGGTTCAAAAGAAAGTTTGGGGAGTTGGTCAGAGACTACTGGAGAAATGGGAAATGGATTGATTTTAGCCAGCAGTGTCCGGAGATAAAATTCCTTCAGATTGCTCTCTTTGCTAAAGTTCCTAGAGACAACAAAGAAGACAGATTGATATGGAGGGAAACCTTGGATGGGAAATATTTTGTGTCCTCAGTTGTGGCTATCCAAAATGAAGTTGTGGAAGAAATTCCTATTTGGGCTAAAGTCTGGAACAAAAAGTTAGTTCCTAAGGTTAATATCTTTTTTTGGATTTTCATCCAAAATAAGGTTTTAACTCTGGACAACCTTCAAAAGAGAGGTTTTGTTTTTCTTAATAGATGTTCTCTTTGTTGCAGGGAAGAAGAGACTTCTTGCCATATTCTTAATCACTGTACATTCAGTCAAGAAATCTGGAAAATCATATTAAGCAGGTGGAATTTGAGCTAGGTTTTTCCGAATTCCCTAGGGGAATCTTGGCAGCAATGGCATTGCCCTAATTCCAATCCAAAGATTGCGGAGACTTGGAAACTTAGTCTCTCGAATGTTATATGGAATATATGGAAACAACGCAACAATAGGATTTTTAGGGATAAAAGTGCTATTCCTGAAGTGGTGGTGGATAAAATTTATAGGAGTATATTTGAATGTATCTATGGTACTGATAATGGGCCAACTGCTAAAGATGACTTCAATGACATGTGGAACCTCTCTACTACCATACCTAGTAAGGAGAAGGGAAGAGAAGGTCTAGCTTGGTGCTTTCCTCCTCAGGGATGGATTAAGGCTAACTTTGATGGGGCCTCTAAGGGGAACTTGGGTAAAGCTGGATATGGGGGCATTGTCAGGAATTTTGCTGGAAGTTGCATTGTGGCGGTGGCTGGTCCTTTGGGGAGTCAAACTAGTCATTTTGCTGAAGCCTCTGCTGCTCTGAATACCCTAATTATAGCTAAGAACCTTAATCATGATAAAGTATGGCTTGAGGGAGACTCACTTAATATTATCAAGTGTTTGAAGGGGGAGTCTAAGCCATCATGGTCAATTGAAAACATTATTTTGAAAGCTAGGGAAATCATCGCCAGTTTTAAAGAAATAATTATTCAACATGCCTTTAGAGAGAAAAAATTGGTGGTGGACTGTCTGGCGAACCTAGGAGATTCTCAAATGATTTGGCATGGGGAAGATATTAATATTAATATTAAAGAGCTCCTTAGAAAGGACAGATTTATGGGGAGAGAAGAACTGCATAATCATGATAGGGCATATGAATAATTTATGCTTTGATGGAAAGGTAATGATTACCTGGAAAAGTGGCAGAATCCCAACCAATTTTAATATTACTTCGCACACTTTGTGGGTCATCCTTTTCAAAATCTTGAGTAACTACAGGAAAGAAGTGTTGAGTTTGTAGAGAAACAGAGTTGAAAGTCTGAATTCAAAAATGGGAGGAGATTTAAGGAGGGAGGAACCAGACAATACATCAACATGGAAGGCGATGCCGAAAGTGTGGGTGAAGATGGAAAAGGGGTCCAACACAAGCTTTATGGAGAAGCTGGTGGATTACGACAAAGGTAGGGTAAATCTCGCTGTTTCCAAAATTTCTGAATATTGGTGTAGTGGGTCCTTTAAAATCTATGGGGTAAAGTTCAAATTGGACGTAGGACTTATAGCTACCATGATTGGTATGCCCCACTTTGTGCTCAATTTTTTTAGAGACCTTGAAGTTTCCAACAACGCAGTTAATCTTTCCCCACGTAAGGAAAAAGAGAGGGCTAAAATTGGCAAAGCCACAGGGGGTTACTATGAAGCATCCAAAATCAAGAAAATCTGGGGCTGGGTTTTGAATGCCATAATGGAATATATCACTATTGAGGGGCACTTTTCCAGGGCCCACACTTATCACTTTGTTCTTTTAAACCATTTCAAACATGACAAAAGGGTATCCCTGCCCTACTACCTATTTAGGTCCCTTTCAAGGTCCCTCAACAAACATAGTAAGAATCCTTCAAATCCGGTTCTCCATTGCGGGATTTTGTTGTTTATTTATGAGTATTGTAAAACCCTTGCCTTGCTAGAAAACAAGAGGTTATCCGCTTCTCTAGGGAAAGCCAAGAGAAAACTGGAAGGAGGTGATTCCAGCATGGAGAAGGCGACCTCTAGCAAAAAAAGTAAGAGTGCCTCTGGGATGGAAACCCATGAAGAAAAGAATGATACAGAGAAAACTGGTAAAGATGGTAGTGAAATGGATATGGATGATTCTGATGGTGAAGATAGCTGGAAAGATGAGGAGGTGGGTGTAGAGGATGAAGGTGGTGAGAATGAGTCCAATAATGACAACCCAATCCATAGTGCTAGCCTTGGCAATTACAACAACAAACCTATGGTGGATATGGAAGACAAGGATAATGAGGATAAAGATGGGAATTCTGAGAAGGAGGAGAACAAGGAACCTGAGAAGGATATTACTAAGGACAGGTTAAGTGAGGATAAGGAAAGTGCATGTAAAGGGTTATTCTTGGATAGCCTTAAAAAACTCACTGAAGCTAGATTGGATTATGACAGATGGACTTACAAACTTTTGAAGAACCTGGAAAAAAATGGGAAACAAATGGATGAGAAAAGGAAGGATTATGACAGGGATCAGATAAAATGGAAGTAGGATATGGAGGAGAAGGTTAAATCGTTGGAAGAAGGGAATGCAGCGGTAAAAAATTTGCTGGGCATTATCCAGAATATCCTGTCAGCTGTCACTAAAAACCTTGAGGATATTGTTAAGGTCCTTGATAATTCCAACTCTCCTAAACTGGTGGTGGACCTTGACATGGATGAAGAAACTATCGAGATAGGCAGTGGGGAAGCTACTCCAGGTGGTGCTGCAAAGAGGACCAGGGCAAGTGTCAAGAAAGTTGCGGCTGCTTCTACTAAGGATAGCCCTAATCTTAGGGAAAATATCAAGGATTTGTATGGGATTAGCAATACCCTGGCTAATGCCCTGAAAAATATCAATTAGTTTCTTCTCTCGGGTCTGGCTGGCTTTTGTTGGCTTTTTGGGGCTTTAGCCGGTTTTCTATGGTTTTTTGCTGGCTGTTCGTTGGTTTGTTCCTTTTTCTTTCTTAACGCTATATCTTTTATGTTCCTTTTGTAAAGGGTTTCGGGGTCCCTTCAAAACCTGTTTTTACCTTAATCAAAAACTTCCATAATTTGTTAGATAATTTAATTTATTTTTCTTGAAGATTATTTTTAGATGCTAAACATGACTATATATTAAATCATGTTTAAATCAAATTATGTACAAATCTATTTTACAATTATTTAATTGTTTAAATTTTACTTCATATCTATTTATCTACATTTTTTTCCTTATTTAATGATTATTATTTCTATCAGGTAAATAAAGATCGATCTTTAAGCCTACAAATTAGTATTATTTATTTTATTATCTATTCTCTTGTTTTTCACTTGCAACTTTAAATTTCCTATTGACAATCTATACACACAATGGTTAAATGGTGGAGAAGACTCAAAACTACAACAACAACAATATATTTCTAGAATTTCTATTTTAAGCAAGTTGTAGTTCAATACTTGGTTTGTATTGCCTAACAACAAGTACGAATAAGGATAGTATTCTTTTTTAAAATTTTAATTAATTTTTGCATAAACAATGTAATTTTATTTAAAAATAATATTAGTTTTATTGTATACATATACATTCTATTAACAAATACATATACTTTCTATTAATTAATTTTTATAATTTTTGCCTGCTATTATGACCAACCCCATTTGCTGCCTGTTGCTCAGGAGCTACAGGCTATGCTTGGCAAGATCAAATTATCCCTTTCCCCGGGGAGGATAAATTTATTTGGAGATGGAACTTGAGTGGGAATTTCTTTGTTAAAAATTCTTATCGCAATCTTCTCATGGATAACAACTCTCCTACTTGGTGGAAGCAAACTTGGAACCCCCACCTCATCCTTAAAAACAACTTCTTTTGGTGGACTGTCCTCCATAATAAGATCCTCACACAGGATAACCTATCTAAGAGAGGTTTCTAGTTTCCTAACAAATGTGTTATGTGTAAGACTGATGAAGAAAATTCCTCTCATATGTTCCTACATTGTGCTTATGCTAAAACCCTTTGGGGAATGGTCTGTCAGAATTTCAATCTTTGCTAGATTATGAATGAGAACTTGACTCAATTGTTATAGGAGTTGGGGGGGCTTAACTCCTAACTCCTTGATTTAGCAACTTTGGAGGCAAGTTCCACTACACCTGGTCTGGAGTATCTGGAAGGAGAGAAATAATAGGATTTTTTATGATACTGAAACCTTTGCTGAGGTTGTTTTTAGGTTTTTCTCTAAGCTCCTTTTGGAGAATATCTCTATTACTTTTGTTAAACCATCTCCGAACCCTCCATCCATTAGTGATAATGAAGTAGCCCGATAATGGAGCCTACCATGCTCTTTCGCAACCTTTTATAATTCTAAGCGCCTGCTCAGAATGAATACCTAGTGGACACCTCCTCTCGTGGATGCTTGAAGCTTAACTTTGATGGGGTTGCCAGACTTGGTCTGACAGCGAGAGGAGGAATTTTAAGATCTTACACTGGGGAGTTAGTGGTTGATTATGTAGGAAATTTGAATAGATGCTCGAGTAATCAAGCTAAAGACATGACCCTAGCCTAGGGCCTTCGTATTGCCCTCTTTATTGGCATTTGGGGCATTATCATAGAGGGGGACTCTAAACTCATCATTGATGTTGTAAAAGGACTGAACATAATCAACTGGTCGATTGATGGTATCGTTAGAGATATTCTTAGACTCATCTCAGGTTTTGATTCATTTTTATTGGGCTATGTCTACAGGGAAGGTAACAGGGTTGCTGATGCTTTGGCAGTACTTGGGCTTCCTGGTTACAGTGTCAGAAGTTAGAGGAATTTGAACTCCTTGCCTCTCAATGTTAGACTACTCTAAGGAGAGTATATCAATCTAATCTCCCATGGATACCCACCTCCTTGATTTTACTCGCCCTTTCCATCAGGCTCACAAGTATCGCCATAAGAGGGAACTTTCAAATTTGAAAATCTTAGCCTTATGCAGACTGGCACTAGTGGTCATATTAAGAGGCCACGAATTGCGATGTCCACCACACCATTATTTATTAGTATTTCTTCTACTTGTATTTTTTAATGATGCAATTTAGTCAAGCCACAACACATGTGAAACTTATGGAGATTTATGCGCTCAATGAAAGAATTGGCCTTGGCAAGACATGTGGGTGTCATACTAATCATTACTCACTAAGCCCTGATTACAAGGCACTGTATTTAATTTACAATGTCACTTTGAAAGTTTGGAGTTACCTTTCACATGCTTCTCTTTGTCTGGAGGATAATTATGACAATTATTCTATCGATGACTTGCATGATCTCCAAAATTTTAAAATTTATGTTAAAAATAAGCACGTTTTAACTAAACATTTTTTAACCTATCTTCTCTGCTACAAAGTTTATGTCTAGGGCACACAAAAAAGATTTGGCCATCAATACTGGTGATCTTGCCATGGGAGGTGATAGGGTTAACTTTGAGTCAAATAAACCTGACGACTTCAAGAAGGACGTGGTGGTTTGGAACTATTGTGTTGAAGGTGGGGTGGCAGAGTTCATGGAAAACATTTGTGGGCATGATGAGAAACTCTCCATCCAATTTGCAGTCTCATGGAACAATCGTAGAGTGGTTGTTGGGGGGATTTCCTTTGAAGTCACTAAGGAAACTATAGCCTAGGCGACTAGCCTATCTTTGGAGGGAATAAGATGGAAGCGAGCAAGTCACGTGGCTAATAGCGAAGGCCTCAATAGATTCTTCAAAGGGAAGGAGGCTTCGGTTAAACTTCAAGGCGGATTTTCCAGAGAAGAGATCAAATATCCATGGGATATGGTATGTTTAAGGATCATGCAATATTTTACTCTTAAGGGCCACCATAAATTTTTCTATTACTACCATTTTCCCTTGTTAAATCATTTCAAAAACAATGATCTATTATGTTTGCCTTTCTATCTGTTACATTCTATGGAGAATTCAATTAAAGAGGCCCTTGACCCAAAAAATGATGACAAACCACCTATTCCCCTCCACTAGGGTCTAATTTGTAGGCTCTATCACTACCATTTGGATTTAAACCCTCCCAGAAACATAATGCTTATTTGACCCCCTTTGCATGCCTCTCATCCTTTGGCAACATTTGCAAGCGAAATGCCCCCTTCTGAATTTTCCATCTCTCAAATGAAGCTTTTGCTTCCTCCCCAATTTAATATTCCTTTGTAAATATTACTGAGTTGAACCCTCCCTCCTTCCCTTCCCCCTCTACTATGAAGTTTAGGAAACCCTCTTTCTCTAAGGGTAAGCGTAAATCTACTGAAAAATGTAAATGAATTATCATTGATAATTCCGGCTTTGAGGAATCGGATGATGAAGACCAAGTGGTGGAAACTGAGGGTAGAAGAAGGTCCCATACCTCCAGGGGGTGGGTGAGAAGAAGGATGAAACCCATAAAGGTGCTGAAATTGAGGAACTTGAGGAGGGTGAGGGTGGTGATATTGCAAATGAACCTGTGGGAGATGAGGCTGGTACCCAAAATTTAGACATTGACAAACACATAGGACCCCAGTCTCCTTCTAAGACCCAATGATTTGAACATAACCAATGAGAAAGCTACTAAGAATTTGGATGATGAGGCCCTAGAGATTCTTATGTAAAAAGTGGACCCTATTATTTGGATGGGTTCTGAGCTGGTCATGGGGGTCCACAATGATGAAGAGCCTATTACAAAAGATGGAGACAAGGACAAGAAAAACAATAAGAATAAGAAGAAGAATAAAAAAGACATGGGTCCCTCTCCCAAGGGGAAGGAAAATCAAGAAATGAAAAAGGATGAGGATGCATAGCCTAAGGATCACCTTAAGGAGGAAGAGCTAAAGGCCTTTGATTATGATGTTCGCGAGCTGAGGAATCGCCTCGACAGCTTGGGGGAGAATGAAGAAATTCAGAAGCTAAAACAATAAATTAGAGAGATTAATAATAGGTTAGATACCGAGGACACACAACTCATCAGTATCAACAAATTGTGCATTCAGGTAATGCACAACTTTGCGTTGACTCTCTGCCTCCTCCATGATAGGACTGTTGAAGATGAAGCTGATAGACAAGCTAACTAGGAACTCTACAGGTTCCTCTCTGAGGATTGGGGTAAAGTCATAGATATGTCTGGGGTCTGTAAAATGACCCCTTAGGTTTTATTCTGTTGGTTGTTGACGGGTTTTATTTTTTGGTCTCACAAGGTATGCCACTGATGCTTTTATCTATGCAAAAATCTTGTTGCAAACTTTTCTTTTGTGATGTTTTGATGCTGTTGATAGTCTATGACTATGTTAAGGGTCAACACCTGGTTAAATCTGCTTTACTAATCAATAACAAATATTTTTTTATATCAATAATTGAATTTTAAAATTACAATATTAATAAAATAAACATTAACATTTGTATGCATATTTGATTTTTTTTTGGTAAATTAAAGGCTACATATGTGACAACTCTTGTTATATTGATCAAATTAGAGATTACATTGTCTGAGAAAAACCAAAAGATCCCACCTATTGACCAAAAAGTTAGACCATAGGAACTGAGCATCGAAAAGGTTTATACGACACAAATAAAATTCTATTCATCATATCAACAATATAGAATAATCAACATTTTTCTTAGAAAAACAAAGACAAAGTGAGAAAATACAATCTGACTGACATATTTCTTTTCTTTTCTTTTTTCATTACCATAGAGGTATCCTTGTGACTCATCCTAGCAATTACCACCAGACCTTGTCTTGGGATTACTATTTGCCAAGTTGGGGTTCCAATAGGGTGAGAGGAGGTGAGAATAATCCCCTAGGGATGTGCATAGTAGCCTGTAAACCACACACATTGGGTTAATTTGGCCAATGAGAATCGACTTCAAGACTTATATGGGAACAACCAAAATCCCTTAGCTAACTATGCTACCCATGCGGGCTGAATGTGATTGACATCTTTCTTAATCCCTTGGAAATGAGACATACACAAACACACCTCCCCACCACCATGGATTAGGTCAGGCAGATTAGCAATGACCTCATCTGGAGCTTCCTCTTTGATGGTCAACCCAAACACATCATCTTCATCCTCATTGCCACTCATCATGCCATCAACAAGCTTGTATTCCTTGACCCATTCATCACCCTTGTTTAAAATCAACTGAAGAAGCTTCTTCAGAAATGTGATGTTCCTTGAGATGACAAGCTTACGACTTTTAAATACTTTTGGGTTAAAGAAGGAGAGAATAGGGATTTTGGGCACACATCTGCCCTGGCGACGAACCATAAAGTAGTCTTGCAAGTTGGAGATCCTCATCTCCTCATTGATATTTCCCACTACTAAGTCAACTCCCCAAGGAAATATTCCTTGAATATCTCCTAGCATAGTTTCTTAGCTCCCACTTTGGACTCACCCATTAATTAGAGAGACCGACAAGAACATGGTGGTGATGTTTGTGTTCACCCTATAGTGGTGATAGGTGAGAATGAATTCCCCTCCCAAAACCTTCCTCACCACATGAATGATCGGTCCATGGGAGTAGTTGGACACTGCTTTAAGTAATTTCTCCTTGACTTCACTGAGAAAGGACATTTGCCTCTTATTCAAAATTAACTTGATAGGGGTTTCCATGAAAGCCTCCACCAATTTTTTAGACTGAGACAAAAAACCAGAGCGAATGAGTGAGGAATGAGGTTTGGATATGGAAAAATCTTGCCAGTTCACCATTTAAGGGGAGAGTTTAAACTTGTCATGACCGAGTTTCCATTGTCCAACTTAAAAAATCATCGAAAAGATTGGCTTTGTGAAAGAGTAAATACATTTAATGCTCAATCCTACCCAAGAACCATGACAAGTGTCCTTTGCCATCAAATTCATCTACTGTGAATTAACCCATGGATGACCAAATATGCCTTGTATGCCACTAAATCTCCTTGGAGTGAAAAATCATCATTACTTGTTAATTAATGAGATGTCAAGGTAACCATTATGCCCAAACACCCTGCTGCCAACTTTGAAATGGTGATGTAATCTTAGGTGGAGTCCACATGGTGTGTATCTAATTGTACAAAGGAAATTAGTGTCCATTGAGGAATTCTTTGTCAAGTCATATGTCTTCTCATTTCCTTCTCTAAAAATATGAGTTAACTTGAAATCTTTGAACATTTATTTGAATCAATTTATGAATTAGCTTTAGCTAGTGATCGAGCTTCCAATTGGGAGTGGGATTTTGTTGTATTGTATTAA
Organism: Cryptomeria japonica; assembly: GCF_030272615.1. Classification (NCBI taxonomy): domain Eukaryota; kingdom Viridiplantae; phylum Streptophyta; class Pinopsida; order Cupressales; family Cupressaceae; genus Cryptomeria; species Cryptomeria japonica. The sequence continues at coordinate 401,889,355 of NC_081409.1, forward strand.
CTTTTATTAATGAGTCTCCTTCAAGAAGAAACCACCTCACGTTTAGATCCTTGCCCATTTGCAATCCCAGAAGAACAACCCTGAATTCTGCAATGTTGTTTGTGGTCACCCCTAAGTATTTTTCTCTTTCCGCAAGTGTTTCCGTTATGGTCTCAAGCAATACACCTAATACCACTAGCTCTTAAATTTCCCTTAGATGTGCTATCAAAGTTGATCTTTACCCAACCAGTCTTAGGAGCACTACACATCTCATTGGCTCCAAGATCCTTAGGAAGATCAACCTTCTTGACCCCATTAATAGTGGGCATATATTTGATTTATTATTAATTATATTTTAAGCTATTTAATAAATGATGAATGCAATTGAGGATGTTCTAATATTCAAAATAATTAAAATAAATATATAAATTATATTTTTACATTTCAAATTTATTTTTTATTCTTCTATATTTTTTATTACTTAAAATTAATTACTCTAAATATTAATATTTTTTTTCCCTTTTTTAATTATAAGAAACATATCTTCATGTGAGGAGTATTAAAAATGTTTCAGGGTATATATATAAACTTAAGATAAGTAAACTGAATTTAAGAATAAATAAAAGTAATAATATTTACATTTAGAAATTCATTAGTCATCTTATTGGAAATAGATATGACTATTCAATTGTCTAACAAGGTGGGATCATACCAAGTGTTAGAAGAACCTTTGTCACTATTTGCATTTACAATTCTATTTTGATTTACAGTTCTAACTGAAGATACAAGCATGCAATTAATTTGGCAAAAGAAGTGGATTTTTTTTTACTCAAGTGGATTAGTTAAAAAAAATAGAACAATATTTTATGTCCTTATTTTTTATTTTTTTAGAAAAAAGGGGTAAAAATTTATTGAAACAGAGAAACTAGTACAAAGCTCAGGGGCATCAAACCTAGAATGACAACAAAACCACTAATACCAACAACAGTCCACCCCCAAAAGGGCCACAAATAATCAACCATGTCATCCCTAATCATTATTTCAACATCATGAACAAAATCAAGGGGAAACTGACCCCTTTCTCTAACATTCCAACCCTCCAATCGATTAAAGGCCCACTTAGCTAGACAATCAAGAATCCTATTCTACTCCTGAGGAATATAGCTAAAAGAGACCAACTCCAAGGAAGTAATCAAGCTAAGGATCTGTCTGCCTACCACAACTAAATTAAAATTCACATCATCCATCCTCTGTCGATTCAACATATCTATCAGGATCACAAATAATCCTACTCCAACCAAGAGCACATCCCCTTTCAAGGGCCAAGAGGACTGCAAGAGTCTCCATATAGTTATTGGCCTGCAGGCCCTTATACTCAGAAAAGAAAAAAATAACCTTTTCCACAACTATCCTTACCAACTCCTGCATGTCCTAGATTTCCTCTAAAAGACCCATCAATGTTGATCTTGAGGGTCCCTAGAGGCGGGGGAAACCACTTACTGTCTCTACGAGCTTTCTTTTTAGCATGCCTATGCCCAACCTGTTGTTTCTTGAGAAAACCATCTACACACTTCACACAAAAAATGTTTAAGTTCCGAATAAGTTGCAAGTCTCCAAGATCAACCTTCATAAAAAGGTCACACTTAGCCCTAGAGAGTCTCCTGGATCATATTAATAACTCACGGCCACACTTGTTGCACCATCATCTTCTTATTCTAAAAAAACTTGCAATTTTTTTTGAGCCACACTTGCCAAATAATAAAACTTGGACCAATATCCCATGCTACATCAAGAAAGGGAGTCTTACTAGGGAGCCTACCAAGACTATTCTAGAAATCAACTAGAGAGCTAGCATGAACACAAGCATGCCTCCAACCTCCCCACAACCAATGCCAAATTTCCCTGGTAAAAGGGCATTGAAATAAAATATGTGAGTTGTTCTCCTCACTTTTATAGCACAACACACAAATGGAAGGCCCCTGAAACCCTCACTTCTGAATATTTTCCCAAGTAAGACATCTATTTTGCACAATGAGCCACAAGAAAAAAATACACTTAAGCTAGGCCAACTTGTTCCAAAGTGGCCTCGACTAGGGAATATTCACCTTGTCAAAAGTCATTCTTTCTAACTCCTGATATCCTGAGTCCACCAAAAACTTACCCTTTGGATTAAGGACCCAAGCAAGGATATCCACTCTTTTTAGAGAGTAACACATTCTACCAGCTAATATCCTAGCAAGAGCCTCTCTATCCTCCACCGATCCTCCTCGAGGCCACTCATGTGGTTCTTTCCATCTAGCCACTTCTCCTTGTCCCACTCTCAAGGTAACTTTAAAATCCTTGACTTTACTCCAGCTTGTTGCAAGAAAGATGTTATAAAGAGGTTGCAAATGGGGGAACTGAGAGAGGATAGGAGGAAATCCATCCAAAACAAAGCTTCAACACCCTTATTACAAATCCAAAAAATTCCTTACTTTACTAAAAATTCTCCTCTCTTCAAAGTACTCCAGATTATATACCCACTATTTGTCAGTTTGAATCAAGGCACATCCTTTCTTTCCACTCACCAAGATACTTAACATTGAAGATTTTGGCCCATCCTTGATCTTGGTTAATGCACCATTGCAAAAAGACCTTAGCATCCAGAGCATTTCCATTCAAGCTCATTTGTCACAAACCAAGACCACCATATTGCTTTGACCTACACATAGAATCCCATTTGACTGATCTCCACTTAGAAGAAAGTAAATAACTTATCCATAAGAACTGCCTAGAAAGAGCATCAAAGTCCCTAATAAAGCTTGTAGGAGCTATTTGCACAAAGCACCTATAAATAGGAACCACCTGCATCGCTGACTTCAAGAGAGTCATTCTACTAGTAGTAGAGAGTCATCTATTTGTCCAATGAGCAACCTTAATCTGAAACTTATCCAAAATTTCCTGCCAAAGCGTAGGCTAGGCAATCGACGAGTTGAAAGAGGAATTCCAAGGTAGACAAAAAGAAGAGTCCCAATTTGAAACCTCAAAATCCTCACAATCCTAGCTTGAATGAGATAAAGAGTATTAAAGAAAAAGATATGAGACTTCCCTTCATTAATATTTTGTCTTGAGACTTTCACATTAATATCCAAAGATTTTCTAAAATTGGCTACCTCGATGATTCTTGCAACCCCCATTAAGGTAGTGTCATCCACAAATTGAAGATGAGAAGAAGGAGGAAGGTCATGACCCCACTTCTAGCTCTGAATCAATCCATGCCTAACTTGAGACTTAATAAATCTCCGTAATCATTTAGCCATTAGGATAAACAAATAAGGGGAGAGGGGATCACCTTGCCGAATACCCCTAACAACACCAACTAAGTCTATTGGTTCACCATTAACAAGGATCACAAAAGAGGAAGAAGAGATACAACTGATTACCCAACCAATCCACTCACTTACAAAACTAAAAGCAACAAGCACTTTTTGTAATAAATTTCATTTGACCCTATCATATATGCTTTAGCCATGTCCAACTTTATGAACATAACCTTCTCCTTAGAGACATCCATAGAATGCACAACTTCAACAGTTGTAGACACCTAAATTAGATTAATCTAATTAATTAAATTTAGCTATCCTAAATGCTTTTAAATTAAATAATTACGCATTATTTAATTAATTAGTTTTCCCTCCTTGTAGCTAATTAATTTTATTAATTACGCTATAGTCCCTTTTTAAATTAATTATTTGACAACCCAAAATCACCTAATTAATTATATATTCCCCCTTTCTCTATTAAATAAATTAAATACATGATTTGATTATTTAATTCACTTTTGTCCTCTTCCTCTAATAATAGAATTAATTAATTAAATTAATTAATCATATTTCCCCACATGTCTCCTAACCCAAACCGCTCATCTAACCCTTATACTAGCCTAACCCATGGGTTCTAACCAATCCTATCCACTCAAACCAACCTTATCCCTTCTAACCTCCCCCCTCACATGTGTGTGCACATTCCTAATATTCTAAATATTTGGAAAAGAATATTTGTTATTTAGGTATTTATTCCCCAATAGACATGTGTCCTCAGGGACACATGTCACTCCTCTATTTGACACTTGTCTTTTCGAAAGACACTTGGCATTCTTGGTTGAGCCACTTGTCCCATGGATTCCTATTCCACATGACACCTTGAGGATTATGACTTGTCCACTTTGAGGACACGTATGTCTTTTTCAAGCCCTTCCTCTCTATTCTAAATTTTATTTAATCCCTCCCTTTTTATTTTCCAAATCACCCACTTTCACATTCTCATACCATTATAATGTCATTTTAGCTATTCACTCTTATACAACCATACCATCATAATTCTGAAAGAACTCTCATTTGCATACTCATTATCCAACCATCATTTGCATTTCATATTAGTTTAATTTGCATAATCATTATCATGGAGTGTATCTAGCATCCTTGGAAGCACAAAATCAAGCACGCATCAAACCGAGGGATAATCAAATCAAAGGAACAAAATGGAGGTTGCATTTTTATTTGCTTTTATTAATTATGCTTCGTTTATTCCTTTTTAGCATCCTAATTGTGAGTGTTTGATTAAATTGTGATTGCTTAGCTTGTTAGCATTATTTCAATCTCTCATTTTTGCATTCACATTTTCTTCACACAATTTTTGCATGCTCGGTGGGACCCACTTCATAGGTTACTTCTCACATTTTGTCATTTTAGTGTGTTATTTTGAGCACTCATAGAAAAGAACATGGAAATACAAGTGGATTTTTGCCTTGACGAAAGTCTATTTCTCCAACAACTCAATTCTAAGAAATGATGGGATTGTTGTTTGCAACAACGGGATTGCTAGGAGAAACAATGAGAATGCTTTCCTTTAGACATATGGAAGGTATAAAATCTGAATTTTTCTCTTGGGTTTTTATATTTAATTATGTCAATTTACAGTAAAATAGTGGGATTGCAAGACAAAGTAGCAGGATTGATAGGTAAAATAGCGGGATTGAAGAGAGAAGTGGTGAGATTGCTTCTTTGCTTGTGTTTTCGTTGTTCTATCTAGTTAAGTAGTTTTAATTTCACCAATAGGGTAGTAGGATTGCTAAGTAAAATAGCGGGAACACTCTGTATTTCTTTTTTCTATCATTTTCTCAATTGTTGATTTCACTAACCTGCTAATCTACGGTGTGTTTTTTGGTTTTTGGCTAACATTTGGTGTAGGTTAGATAGTAGAAGACCCCAAAACCCACAAAACCCACAAAACTCTAATTTTTTTATTGTAGGGCCACCAAAGAGGGGTGCTCTCATAAAATAGTTTATTTGGGTTAAAATGAACATTGTTCTTTCTTCTTAGTTAGAAAACACTTCAATTTTATAAGGAAATAAAACCTTGTATTTCATGTTTGGCACACACTATCCTCTCCCTAGCTCTTGTGGTCTTGGGTGCAAGAGAAAAGTATTAGGGACTCTCAATTTTATTTTTTTAGTATTAGAGGGTCCACATCCTGAGAAGCCATTAAGGCCAGTGAGATGGAATGAACCAGGCGATACTTCTTTAGCCTGCTATATTAATTTAAAAAGTTAAGCAAAAGCCGCGACTACTTAGTGATGTGTGATGAGACAAGTTTATGGTCCTATTTTCTAAGGATTTATTATGATGTCCATGATGATACTTTAGAATTTGATATTGTGATAAAACTATTTACTCTGCTATTCCCTTAGAAATTGTTATCTTTTGGGCTTAAGTTTGATCTTGAAATAATTCATGATATTAATGCATATGCTATGTAATTATCTATTAAATGTGCATGTGTTGAAAAGAATGTTGTTTTTTAGATGATTTGGGAAATGTGGATTGTTTGTATGTGCTAACATGTTTTGTAGATCTGTACCAAGAAAGTGATGTTAGGATAAATCTTGCAACAAGGAGCATGACTCTTACCATTTGGTCGGTTGTTGAAGAGGTCAAGAAGTTACTAATGTAGTGGAGTTTTCTCTACTTAATGCTGCATTTATTAATTATGTACAACCGATGAGTCAATTTAGGGGCATGTTGCGCTATATCTCTACTGAGGAAGTCCTATTTGACTTGGCTAAGTGCATGCATGATCTTTCCTTTCCTCTTTTCATGGTTTCAATAAATGGCACCCTCCTTATGTTGTGGAGCTGGTCGACCAGTTAGTTAGGATTAGTTGGTAGTTTTTCTTTCTATAAAGAATGCTCAGATGATCTCTTGAAAGGGATGAATCTTTGATGTTGTAAGTTTACTTTCAGCTTTACAATATAGTTTAAGAACATGTTGTCATATTTTGTGTATTTTATGTTTTGATGAATAAGATGATATTATGAGTTTCAAGCACTTGTGTTAATCTTGGAAGTCTCACTCAAGGGGGCCCACTTGGTGAGAACTCTGTTTAGTTAGTTTATTAGTTCTTTTTCATTCAGTAATTAGTACCGTTCCAACACTAAACTATTCCTGTAGCCACAAAACTCTGCTTTGTGTCTGTTCTTGCAGCCAAAGCGGGCAGAGGAGTTTCCTGCTTGTTTGTTTGTAATTTTATTCTTGTACCTTGTGTTAATTTAAGATTCACATGTTTAGATTAGTTATCAACTTAAGTTCAATTTCCTTTATTAATTATTTGTAGTATTTTAATTCCAGCATTGTTCTTTTCTTAAGTTATGATGGCCATGATAGAGTCTTAGTGCACATACTGTGTTGATCCATTTCAAGTTCACGTCCCTGGGTTGATAAGTTAAATGAACCGTCATAATGATTCTGATAGCTTCTTAGTAAAGTTGTGTAATCTCCGAGTCATATCTTTAAGGGCTTAGTTATTGAACCATTTGAGGAGGCTAATATTTTTGGTGCCATTGTCGGGATGGTGTTAAACTTAGAAGTTCTTTAGGGTATTTTTTAGTTTATTCCTATTAAAATACCTTTGCAAGTTTCTCTTAGAATATTCTCTCACTTCAGTAAGTTATGCCCATAATTCTTTCACAATTTTTTGTGTGGAATTGGTTGATACTGAGTTGATCTTAAATGCATAGAAGAAGAGATGCTTTTGGGACATTTCTTCCTAATGACCCTTATCCTAACAATCATTTTGAGGAAGCCTACAATCAACCTAAAAAAAAGAGCAAGAGATAAATCCTTTGGCTGATATATTTGCCAACTTTAATAATCCAGAAGATCCAGTTGACCAAGAACCTGTTGATAACCCATTTGCCTTGATAATACATCAAGCAAGAATGGCTGCTACTGCTGCACAAAATCAGCCTAACCAACCCACTTTTGAATTCCCCATCACTGACCAACATGATAATAATAATCTAAAGAATATCCTTTCTTCAGTCCTCCTTAAGTTTTATGACCTTGTAACAGAGGACCCAAATACCTTTCTATTTGAATTTGACATCCTCTGTAGAAGCTATGACTACACCAATGATGCTCATAAGCTTAAGTTGTTCCCTGCTACTTTGAAGGAAGGAGCCTTAAGATGGTTTATTAGTTTGGGGAGAGATGTTGTTACTAGTTTGGAGGACATGCAAAAAAAATTTCTTGAGAAGTACAAGGAATACTGTAGAAGTGGTAATATGAGGGGAGATGACATCTTTAGAATGCAACAAAGGGAAGATATAATTTTGGAGGATTACATCTCAAGGTTCTTGTTCTGCCTGAAGAAAAAGTCAGACCATACTCTTAATGAAGAATTTCAAAAGTTTCTCTTCCTCAGAGGAATAAATGATAGTTGTACTGATGCCTTGGATCTAATAGGAGGAGGAGACATTACTCAAGTTTCTTGGGGCGATATTAAGAAGATATGCCAGAACTACTCCCAAGTAGTTGTCAAGAAAGGAAGAGGCTACCAAATGGGAAAATCATCCACTAATGGGGTCTCAAGGATGGAGATTACTAATTTGCTTTCAAATTTTAAGCAGGATATCATAAATGATATGTCCACTCAACTGGATATCCTGAAAGCAAGAAAGAAACAAGAGGAGGCAGAAGCAATGTTGGCAGGATACTGCTCTCATTGCAGGCAAAAGAAGAAGGATTGCAAATATAGAATGGTGGCCAACATTGATAGCAAGAAAATTCCACTTAAGTTCAAGCTAATTCAGGGAGAGGAAGACCAAGTCTTCTATGTTTCACAAAGAATACCATGGGCTCCAAGACAAGGTATGTCACCTGATCCATTATCTTTTAGTGGACCTTATATGAATTCTAATGCATCTAATAACTAGTGGCAGTACCAATATCATCCAATTTCGGGGGTATCCACCACAGTCTTGGAATAACCCTCATAACACTTGGCCTAATTACCAAAATCCTCCACCTCAATGGCAACCTTCTCAGGGGAATTGGTGGTAGTCCCAAGGAAATTGGCAACAAACACCCCAGTGGAGAGGTGGACAATAATGGCCAAACTAGACAACTGGTTACATGAATACACCTCCATAACCTCAACAACAAGCTATCATGCCTCCTCCTAATCCTAATGCTAGTACACCCATACCTACTCAATTGCCAACTCAACCCACACCTAATCCAAATAATAAACCACAACAACAACAGGTCTATTTTGATAATCCAAATTTATATCCTTCATATACTATGAGCTTAGGTGATATTCACCTATTTTCAGGATCTACCTTGTCTACTCCTTCCACTCCTTTCATATCTGAGCTACTTGAGGAGGAAGAGGAGCATCCAAATTTGGCTGAGGCACTTGCTCAACCAAAACAATTCAAGGATCTTGAACCAACTTGCCTATCTAATCCAGAACCATCATTTCCTCAAAGGTTGGAAATTGTCAAGCAAAAGGAAGAAACCACCTTTGACATTCTAGATCAATTGAAACACATATGTGTCAAGATACCCTTGTTCCAAGCCATTAAGAATGTCCCAATCTATGGGAAAGTAATAAAAGAGGCATGCCTCAAAAAGCCAGGATGAAACACAAAAGATCCCACTATTGTTCATGTTGTAGGCCAATTGGGAGACATGATGCTTGGGAAAGTAACTGTGCCCAAGTATGTTGATCTAGGTAGTCCTTGTAAATACCTAAAATTAATTAAATCAATATTTAATCAATTTAAGCCTGTCAACATAATTAATTGATTTAATTGTGTTATCCTTATTCCTCTCGACTTTAATTAAATCTAATTTAATTAATCTTGTCACTATTGTGCAATAATTAATTTATCAAATAAATTAATTATTCCCTTATTCTTCTAAAGTCCCTCCAATAATTATTTCCTCTAAACCCACTCAGTTAATTAATTTTAATTAATTAACCTAACTAAAGTGATTCCTACAAATCACTTTTCTAAATCCCCACTCAACCTAATTAATTCTTCTAGAATATCTCATATTTCCACTTATCATTATTCTCTAATTTTAAATTCCCACTCATATCACATCAACATTGAGCCTCTCAAAGAAATTCAAATTTTTTTGAATCCCCCTATGCATCCTCACTTTAAAATTCAAATTCCTTTCTCCCCCTTTTGCCAAGGAATTTAATATTCCTTTTTATTCCTTCATGGTATCCTTGATCCATTTCCACTATCTTGACTCAATCTTAGCCTTTCATAAGCAAGTCAATATTGGCCCTCCATTGGCCTCCTCCAATCTATAAATTGGAGCATATTTCCTTCTCAAAAGGGAGTCTTCCATTATTCTATACTTATACTGCCAATTTCTTCTCTTATCATATTTCCTTATAATCCTTTATCAAATCCTTCTATCCATCATCCAAATCCAAATCCTTAATCCCTCAATCTTGTTGAGCACTCGAGATAAATATGCACCCACAACAAGCAAAAGAGCAAATCAAGTGGAGAAATCAAAAGGGCACCTTCACTTCATCAAGCTCAATCCGAGGAACAAGTGGAAGCTTGCAAAGGTATAATGGTGTTTGTTGCATTTTTTTGATGTTTTATGCTTATTTTCATTCAAACTAACCATTTATCTTTCTAAAATCTTTCCCTTGGTTCATTTTGGTGCCCGATGGGACCCACATCCCTAATTTGACATTTTTGCAAGTTTTTGTGTCTTGAAAAGTTGCAGGTTATGTCTCGAGTGCAAAAGCTCATACAAATCTCTGCTACCTACAAAATGATTCTATTTCTTATCTCGTATGGGCTACTAGGAATTGTCGTATGAGCAGGTGGTCATACTCGTATGAGTTTTTGTTTCTACCTAGTCATATGTTTTGACCCTGTTCTTCCTTCTTTTTGTCTGTCTTTCCCTTCTGTCTGCAGAATCTTGTATGAGTTTCTATCCTGGCACATATGGTCAGGTGAGAAAACTCATATGGGCAAGTGAGAAAGCTCGTACGAGTTGCTGTTTCTCCTCACTCGTATAAAAAATAGAGGGGAGTTTTAGGGTTTTTTTTTCTGATATCAATTTGCTAGTACTAATTCTGACCTCTCCTTGTTCTCTATTTTTCTAATCTTTTTGACAACTTAACAAGTGTTTATAGATTTCCCTTGTCAAGGAATTTATCAATCAAACCAATACTTGTCAAAGAATCTAGTGCTTAAACTACTATTCCATCATTATTGCAGGTTGCCTAAGGAAACACAAGAAAACATTGTGTCTTTTTAATCATTTTCTTAGGCACTTAGATCTAATTAGGGGTAAAAGAACAACTTGCTTGATGTATTTAAGAAAAGTGTAGAGGTAGGAGAGTATGCTCTTGTCTATATAGACAATCATAAATCTTGACCCTTGAAACTTTTCTAGTTTGTTTTGTGTATACCCTTAGTGGTCCTGCCCTCCCAATTTGGTGAGAGAGGAACAACCCAAGTGAGTATGACTAAAACCCAAGCATTCCAACTCACTATAATAAATAGGTCTTTTGAGATGAAAATCTCAGAGGATGGAACTATTTGAGTTTATACTCATATCAAGAACTTTGTAGGGGCCCTTGAGGTCTAAATCATGCTTGCATGACTACCACGTGCTTTGTACTTTGTAGGGCTATAGGCCTCAATCATGCTTGCATGAATACAAGGGTTAGTCTTCAAACAGAAATCCTTACTAAAAACCCTAGGAATAGAAACTACCCGGTTCACCTCTGAAAGGTGGATAATCTTTGTGCAAGGGAGATAGTAACCCAAGAGACTTGCTATATCGTGCCCCCATTAGTGTTTAGAGTCAGATAATACAGCGTTCATAATCCATTGCCTGAGACTCAATGACCATATTTTGATTAGCTATTCGATGTGTACTTGAGTCATAAAGCAAAGGTTTTCCTCCTCATCCAACTTCCTAAGATAGCGCACTGTGTGGAAAATGTGTGTTCATTTCTTGATATCTCTTGCCAAGTCCATCCTTCCTCTAACCAATCAATCCTCCCTCTTTCCAAATTCCATCTTGTCATCATCAAATCCCTAATCCATTTCTATCTATCCAAGCAATTCTCCAATCCCTAATCCACTTTCATCCATCCAAACAATCATCCTTCCTCAACCAACATTTTTTGTCCAAATCATTCATCCAACTTTGGGTAGCCTTTTCCTTTCTTCTTCCTATCCATTCTTCCATAATCATTCTTCTTCTAATCCAATCAAATCTCCAAAATTCAAATTAACCAATTAATCAATCCATCTTTCTAATCTGGTTATCCAATCCCTCATTAGTGAATCATCCAATCCTTTAATCCAATCTAATCCAATCCAATCTAATCCAATAGAATCCAATCCAATCAAGTCCTAATCCAAGGACCAATCCAATCAAATCAAGTCCTAATCCAAGGACCAGTCCAATCAAGTCCTAATCTAGGGACCAGTCCAATCAAGTCCTAATCCAGGGACCGGTCCAATCAAGTCCTAATCCAAGGACCAATCCAATTAAATCAATTCCTAATCCAAGGACCAATCCAATTAAATCAAATCCAATCAAATCCAATCCATCGTCATTCGAAGCCAATTCCTAATCCTCATCTTCATTTAACATCATCTTCATCATATTTCTCCTCCAAAACATATTCATCCAATTCCAATCTAGTCCCTCATTCTCAACATGGTTACCCAAAATTTCAAAGCTTGGTATGAGCAGATGCTCATGGAAATTAACGGACCACCTCAACTTGCCTACCAAGTCAATCCCATAATCTCTCATCCACCTATCATACCTTCATCCATCCCACCTCAACACATTGCACCTAATCCCAATTCGTATCACAACCCTTATCTTTCTTCTATCTTTGACAAGGGAAATCCATCTTATTCCCCATCCATATCTCCATATTATCCCTTATTCACATATATACCTTCATCTCCCCTCCCATCCATATCACAATCCCCATCCTTTTACAACACATTCATTACCTCTACTCCCCATCCAAATCCTTAACTCCATAGTCCTCCAAGCATTAATCCTAATTCCCTAATTCATTATCCCAATCCTCAATCCAACTCTCATCCCCTATCTGATCCCAATCCTCCCTCTAATCCTAATCCTCTAAAATCCATATTATCCACATCATCAAAGTCCATCATCCATAATTTTATCCAAGAAATGATAGAAAAGGAGACAAAATCCCCACCCCAAAACAAAGTTTCCAAATCTCCTCAAGTCCTCCATCCACCTCCGTCACCTCCACCTCAAAACAAATCCCAATCCTCCGCACTTCATGATACCCCCATTCCTCCATCTACTCACATCGAAGCTTCCGTATCCTCATCCATCACATAATCCCCACAACTCTGAACATGCCAAGTGCTTGTTCCAAAGCATGCTAGCATAAAATCCTCTCCATCTCATGATGAATCACCCTCCACTCCATCTAATGATATCATTCCTTCCACCTCCTCTCATGATCATATGATCCCTACATCCAATCCTCTCCCACCATTACATGATCCTCTTCCATCTCATGATCCAATCACCCCTCCCACTCCATATCATGATACCCTCCCTAGTCAAGATCAAAGTATCCCTTCATCTCCATGTCATGATCCCAATCCATCTCACACTCTTGATCCTCCACATAATCCTAATCCTGATCCCCCACCTGAACCTAATCCTCCTCTACATCCCATCACTCCCATCCAAGTCAGTTGTCTTCAAGCACCTACAACTCCTTCCTCCCCCCATCCCCTTCAAAATGGACTCACATCTTGTTTCCTAAATAGTAAGGGTCCTCAAGCTAATGCTCAAGATGTTGATACATCTTCTATTCCTCCTAAATCCAAAAATCCTTCATGTAAATCAAAATCCCATCATCCCCCGTCACCCACATCCATTTTGGGACCCTATATTCCAAAGATAAATCCTTGATTCCTTCCATCCATTTTGGGTCCTTACATCCCTCCATCCACCACTCCATCACCTCAAATAATCCCTAAGAAAGATCAAAAAAGGCATACATCCTTGAATTGCCTCCAACATTCCCCCTCCATCAACCCCTCATCCTCATGCACCCATACCATTGCTATTGGAAGCACTTTGGATGCCCAATCTAAAAAGCATAAAGCTTAAAATCCACAAAAATCAAAGGATCAACATGTCCCCTCAAAACTACATGCTCAAAAGAAAAATATGATCCAAAAGAAAGGACAATCCAAAAGGCTGCAAAGGCCCCAAAAGAAAAAATCAAAAACTATATGGATTCCTAAGATACTTCTAGAAGTAGAACAATCAAAATTAGCATCCAAATTTGATAATCCAAAAGTTCCATCTATTCATAAGTCCTCCAATCCTCCATCTAACACTCCTCCATCTTCAAAATCCATTTTGGGTCCTCATGTCCCAAAATACACCATCGTAACTCCATCATCCCCTTCTTCTATTTTGGGTCTTCATGTCCCAAAATCCACACTTTATCCTCCATCTAATTCAAAACACTATCCTCCACTACTCCACCACCCTTCAAGGTGTGTGCCAATGTTGATCTTCCACAAATTTTTTAAAACCCCATCCATTATCCACCATCCATTTTTCACAATCCCATTCCGTTAGTCCAATCCTTTGCAAATCCTTATCTTCCATCCCCTATCCATTTCATCTCCCCAATTATTTTTACCAACATCTATGAGAATACCTCCGGTTCAAAGAAATACTAAGGGATACATATGCTTGAGTCCTCCCTTCCTCCTTCATGCATCCACTATCCACTCATCCTCATCGTTATCCATCCAAACTATTCCAAAAATTCAAAAAATCAAGAAAAGTATAAAAAAAAGAAAAAAAAGAAAGGCAAATAAGTAAAGAAAAATCATTTCATCCAATGGTGAAAATCACTTCTTGTGGCTCCTTGGGTAAGTACCATGATGAAAACTTGGCAAACAAGTGTCATGTGTAATCCCCTCATCCTCTTGCACTCTACACTTGGGGGAAAGCTTCATCCATGCAATCCTACCATCCACATTCCTTATCTTCTATCTGCATCCTATCTAAGTCCATCCCCCTTTCCTATCTTTGATCTTGAATATCCTATCCATATCCTCCATCTCATATCCCTCATCTTATCCAAATGCAATCCTCCATTCTTATCTTTTGTCTTGATCATGTTAGAGGCAAAATAATGTATATGCATACATGCTTTAGAAAATTACAAGCCTTAAATCCTCTACCATCCATACCAATTACACATTATCTTTCCATCTCATATATCTTTATCCACTATCCTTACATCTTTAATTCCACTATCTTTAGTGTGGGGAATTGCACTCCTTTGCAACATAGTCCTTGGGTCTCCATCATCCTACCCTCCATCCTTATTCCTCCATTTCTTATCCATATCCTTCCACTCAATCCATCTATCTCCTATCCAAGCAATCTCCCCATCCATCCATTCTCTTACCAATCCTTGGTTCTCCCTTGTCATTGATTCCAGTGCTGTTGGCATTTTTGATGTTTATGCTATGATTGTCATTGATGGACACACACTTGTATTGAGATCCCCTTTATATGTATGAGCTCATGCTCAACGGGTATTTGTTCCAACCGGTATGTTGTACTCTAGTCTTTAGACTAGTAGTGATTTTGCAGAATGTGTTTTCTTGGTCTGAAGCGGCATGTCATCCCCAAGCGGTTCGTAGATCACAAGCGGTACGAGGAAGCAAAGCGGCACAACACATTCTTACCAGTCTTCATTTTTGTCAAACCGACATTTTGTATGAACCGGTAACACTCTATGATGAGTTACCAACTGACATTTTGTGATGAGTTACCAATCCACCGATTGTTTGACGATGCCGACACATTGACGGTGATTCTTGTGTCGTGTTACTGAGTATGTCTAGATTCACTAAACCTAGGAAAATGTAATGTAATCCTATTGGATTGACATGAAATCAGATTCCTTTAAAAGGACATCATGTCTAGGGTTTTTGTGTTGTTGAAGAAGTTGCGAATAGGGTTTATGTTGAGCTAGGGTTTAAGGTAGAAGTGAAGAGCGATCTTATCTGAGAAGATCGACTTGTAACTGAGAGAGATAGAGAAGACTGAAGTAATGCTGGAATGCATTAGCTATGAGCAATACTAGATCTAACCAAGCAGTTTGTGCTAGTAGATAGATCAAACACTTGTTGATTACTCACATCTTTGACAATTTTGTAGCCCTTAACTAGGTAGGCCTCAAAGCCTTTGTAAAATCCTCTAACAAGGTGGTTCACACATGTGAATCTAAAATCCTCTAACAAGGTAGTCTTTAATCAGACTTATCTCCTAACAGAGATTGAGATTCTTAACAGGATCTGTTCTGGTGAAGAACATTGTAAGACCTTAACCGGTCTGACCTTAACCGGTCTAGTTTCTATTCTACAGATAGTGACTTGTGAGTTCCATCTCACCATGGTTTTTCCCAGTTGGGTTTCCACGTCAAATATCTTGTGTTATGGTTGCATTGCTTTTGTGGGTGAATGGTTTATTCGCATTTTGGTTTGTATGTGTGATAACCAGTTTGATTGTCAGACTGCTTTACCGGTTTATCTCTAGATTGTGTAAGTGTTTTAGTGCAAAGATTTTTGGCATACTAATTCACCCCCCCTCTTAGTATTCATCAAGTGCATCTATCCTATATCCACCAATCCAACCCATCCTATTCAATTATATTTTTAATCCAATCCTATCTCATCCAATCATATTCTCCATCTCTTCCAATTCAATCATTAAATCCCATCCCTAATCCAATCCTACTTAATCATCCATCCCCCTGTTCATCCTATCTCATCATTTATCCTTCTTCCATCCTATCCAATCCATCAAACTGAGCTTTTCCCATCTACCCGAGCTCACACTGACTTGTGCCTAATCCAAGCACCCATCCATATTGTGCTAATCAAATCCAAGCAACAATCCTCTCATCTACAAACCTTGCACATCTAACTTGTATTTTGTCATCCATCAATCTATCCACACCCTGCCCATCGAGATGAATCCTTCCCATGTCTGGCAGTTCATCCAAATCCATCACCTACCCATCGGGATGCATCCTTCCCTAGTTCGATAGTTTATCCAAATCCATGTCCTACTCTTGGAAAGAGATGTCAGTTGGTCATGTGCATGTTTCTTGCATGCTTGAGCTTTTCGCTTTGATTTTCATCTTGTGTCCTAGGACTATACTTTCTCATGATTGCCTTGATCATCCTATATCTTGGTATGTCTTGGCTGATTTATAATGGGGCATAATTTTCATGATACGGTGTGTTTGAAGGTTTTCCTTGTATGAATTGACAACCCTGCATTAGTGTTTATCAATACTTGCATGATTATGTGCAAGACATACCTGTTTGACTGAGAGTTAGTCCATGCCTTGGATCTTCATATCATCCTGGTTCTTATAATTAGTGGTGTCGACTATCCATGGCAATATCAAACCTAGGTTTGCTCTCTATATTTTCTCAATAAGAAATCCCGCCCATTTATCATTTCTTTATCTCATTTCATTCACAAGACTCCAATCCATCCATTCCTCTTTCCCTCTTCATCACTCTCATTCTTTTATCACCTAGTCTTCTCATCCATTTCAAGAGCACACCCGTGTTCTTCGAACCCGCATGTCCTCTGGAGGGGGCATACAACTACTTCCTCATCATCCTTCCTCCTCATCATTCTTTCTCATGTTATGAGTGGGAAATCATGCTACTAGTACTTATCCTTTTCTTCCACTATGTTCTATTCTATTTGATATAACATCACTTCATGACACTATATCAAAGATGGGAAAAATATAGACACCTTAAATTAATTAAATCAATATTTAATCAATTTAAGCCTGTCAACATAATTAATTGATTTAATTGTGTTATCCTTATTCCTCTCGGTGTTAATTAAATCTAATTTAATTAATCCTGTCACTATTATCCAATAATTAATTTATCAAATAAATTAATTATTCCCCTATTCTTCTAAAGTCCCTCCAATAATTATTTCCTCTAAACCCACTCAGTTAATTAATTTTAATTAATTAACTTAACTAAAGTGATTCTTACAAATCATTTTTCCTAATCCCCACTCAACCTAATTCATTCTTCTAGAATGTCTCATAATCCCACTCATCATTATTCTCCAATTTTAAATTCCCACTCATGTCAAATCAACATTGAGCCTCTCAAAGAAATACAAATTTCTTTGAATCCCCCTATGCATCCTCACTTTGAAATTCAAATTACTTTCCTCCCATTTTCCCAAGGAATTTTATATTCCTTTTTATTCCTTCAAGGTATCCTTGATCCATGTCCACTATCTTGAATCAATCTTAGCCTTTCATAGCAAGTCAATCTTGTCCCTCCATTGGCCTCCTCCAATCTATAAATTGGAGCATCTTTCCTTCTCAAAAGGGAGTCTTCCATTGTTCTATCCTTATGCTGCCAATTTCTTCTCCTATCATATTTCCTTATAATCCTTTATCAAATCATTCTACCCATCATCCAAATCCAAATCCTTAATCCCTCAATCTTGTTGAGCACTTGAGAGCAATCCACATCCACAACAAGAAAAAGAGAAAATCAAGTGGAGCAATGAAAGGGGCACCTTCACTTCATCAAGCTCAATCCGAGGAACAAGTGGAAGCTTGCAAAGGTATAATGGTGTTTGTTGCATTTGTTTGATGTTTTATGCATATTTCCATTCAAACTAACTATTTATCTTTCTAACATCTTTCCCTTGGTTCAATCCTATAGTGGCAGTCATGATCAATGGTATGCAAATAAAGAATGCTTTAATAGACCTAGGTGTAGTAATTAATGTGATGACTAAGGAGATCCTGCATCAACTAAATATTATCAATCAAAGGCCTACTACTACCATCCTACAACTTGCTGATGGTTCCACTGTCAAACCTGATGGTATTGTGGAAGATATAATGGTTACTTTAGATTCATGGGAGTATTTAGTATATTTTATGATACTCTCCTCTAAAGCCACACTAGGAGGATATCCTATTATCTTGGGAAGGCCATGGCTGGCCACAACAAATGCTTATATAGGATGTCATTCAGGAGATATGACCATCTTTGATGGTAGAAATACTAAAAACTTGCTAATTTATTTGCCTACTCAACCAACCAAAGTCATAGACAATCATATCTGGCCAAATATTGGAGAGTAAGTCGAAGACATTAATTCAGTGGCAAAGCTAATGATGATAGACATAAGGCATTTCTTGCAACAGTAGGATGAAGATAAAATTTTGTCCTAGATAATCCAGAATCATTATGAGGCTCATGCAGAACCATCCCACCATGCATTTAGTTTAGAAATCCCTTTGCCAATGCTTCTTCCAAATGCTCCAGCAACAACAATAGATATTCTACCCACTTTGTTACCTAGAGAGTTGAAAATGCCAAATGTTAGAGAAACAATTGTCCTTGAAAAACCTGTTAAACAAGCATAAGCAGGCATTTTCTTGGAGTTACCATGACATGAAGGGACTTGATCCTAAATTATGCACTCATAGGATCTATATCAAAGATGACTGTGCACCAGTAAGGCAACCATAAAGAAGAATCGATCTTGCATTAAGGGAAATAGTAAAAGTAGAGCTTCAAAAAATACTAGATGCAGGATTTATATACCCAATGTCTGATAGCCAATGGGTATCCCCTCTAGTGATAGTGCCCAAAAAGAATGGAAAATGGAGGGTTTGTGTAGATTATAGAGAGCTTAATGAAGCTACTAAGAAGGATAATTTTCTACTTCCTTTTATAGATCAAGTATTGGATTCACTATCAGGGAAACAATATTTATGTTTCCTAGATGGTTTCAGTGGCTACAATCAAATACAAATTGCACTAGAAGATCAAGAGAAGACAACTTTCTCTTTCCCACAGGGAACTTATGCCTATTCAATGCTTCCATTTGGTCTCTGCAATGCACCTACAACTTTCCAAAGAGCAGTGATAATTATATTTTCAGACATTTCACATGAGTGTATGGAAATTTATATGGATGATTTTACAACTCATGGCACTAACTTTGCTGAAGCATTACAAAGACTAGAAAGGGTGTTGTAAATATGTGAATATCATAATCTATCTTTGAATAGTGAAAAGTGTTTCATGATGATGTAACAAGGAGTGGTCCTTGGCCACTACATCTCTCAAAAAGGAATACAAGTAGATCCAACCAAGATTGCAATCATTTCTAGTCTTCCTACACCTACAAAACAAAAGGATGTTAGGAGTTTTTTAGGACATGAAGGGTATTATAGGAGATTCATAAGGGAATTCAGTAAAATTGCAACACCACTTTATAGCCTTTTGACTAAAGATGCAAAATTTCATTGGACAAAAGATTGTGAAAAAGCATTCTCCAATCTAAAAGAAGCCTTAACACAAACACCTGTTCTCAAAGGTCCTAATTGGGAATTTCCATTCCACATTCATACTGATGCATCTGATTATGCAATAGGAGCCATTTTGGGCCAAAAAGAGGCATTAGTTGAGAATGCAATCTATTTTGTCAGCAAAAACCTGCAAGGGGTTGAATTTAATTATACAGTCATAGAGAAAGAAATGTTAGCAGTCATCTATGCCCTCAACAAATTCAGGCATTATATAATAGGATATGAGATATTTGTCCATACTGATCATGCAACAATCAAATATCTTATGAATAAATAATTGATAACAGGAAAATTGGCAAGATGGTTAGTATTGATGCAAGAAATTGATATCACCATAATTGACAAGCCTGGTAAAGCTAATGTTGTAGCAGTTTTCTTGTCTATATTGACTACTATTATCTAAATTTTGAATCATCAAAATTTTATAGGCCTATGATTAGCCTTACACATCAAATCAAAGACAGGTATAGAAATTTTTTTCTTTATACTTTATCATTTATCAGATTTGAATATACAAATGAAGAATTCTTTTCAGAATGCAATTTATTTCAATAATGTACTTTTAAAAAACTGCATATGAATGAAAATTTTTCATTTACACGAATGTGTAAGGACCCACACAAGCCATGGGTATGACTAATAAGTACAATAAGTAGAATCATAGGGATATGTATAAATAAAAGAGAGAGAAAAAGGGATCTGTCATTTCCTTTCAATGACGAACCGTTGGTGTGATCAAGTTGCATCATTGTGTCTTCATGCTCCTAGAGTGCCTGCAAGAGGTGAAGGCCAGATGTGTTAGAGCTTGGGATATCAAATTATCTAACAAATATACTCATACACATGTATATTAGAGTACATATGGAAAGAATCAGAACAAAACAATAAGAGAATCAAAGATCAAAGTGATAAGTCATCAAAAGCTTCATGAACTTCTTGTTTTTCTAACTTGTTTGTTCACTGTGCAGGTATAAGATAGGTTTCCCTTTAAAAAATATCAAGTATGTGGGTTAAAATGGGCTCCCACAAGGGTTGAGCTTAGCATACTGGTAATCACTCACATGGTGCCACTGATCAGCTATCAAACATTGAACACAACTATATCTTGTTAGATAGATCTAATACTGGGAGTAAACTGAGAGGGGGGGGGTGAATTAGTTTACCATAAAAAATCAGAACTTAATGCATATCAAAACCATTAAATTAGAGCACAAAGGAACCAACACAATGAAGAATAGAACATGAAAGCTCAGTACATACAACACCAATATTTTGACATGGAAAACTCGATAAAGGAAAAAACCACGGTGGGAAACCCTACCCACAATCAAATGAATACTCTGCAGTAGTATTATGAACAAAAGGCCAACAATATAGAGTGCACTGCTCATCACAAAAGGAAGTCTCACTGACTTACAAAAACATCGGACTACAATCCAGAAAGAATGAACTATGAAAGAAGCATCTCCTAATGCTTGATACAGTTCTGGTTAAGCACAAATGTCTACCCTACAATACAAAAACCTTCACTGAATGATATATCACTTTTTTACACATAAACCTTCCTCTGATAATGTAGACATAACCATCCATCCCATCAATATCTAAATTATATGAATAAGTCACCTATAAATACAGATCATCAACCTTATTGACAAGGTTGACTAAACCATAAACCCATAATAACAAAAAATACATTACACTGTATCACTGGACTGATATTATGATTTACATTACATAGCATGGACCTAAAACAAGTAACCAAACAATTCCATTTCCTGGAAATACTGCTAAGACCAAAATCCAACATGCTTCACCAGCCGATAGAAACGCTTAGTGAAGTAACCCATAAAGTCTAGCCGGATCCAAATAGGACCACCATAACAACACGCCAACCAATGCAAAGTCACCAAACACTCAAAATATAATCAAGAATCACCTTTAACATGATATAAACTGATTCCATAACCCGGACCAAGATTGTCTGACCAAAACACCAAATATCACTTACTGGTAAAGCTAACAGTGAAAGCTAGAAGCTAGCCGGTACTAGTAAATACCAAAAGTGATAACAACCAAAGCACCAAATCATGAACCAACATAATATAACAAGCATATAACCATCCAGAGTAAGGATCCAAAACCAATTCTAGAAATCTGATCATACCAGATCAGAATCATAGCCAGAACCAAGATGATCACCAAGACTAACCAAGATAGGTTCAACTGGGATAGTCTCCAACCGGGATACAATGTTGACATCAATGACAACACTTAACCAAATCCAACATATTGCCAACATATCCAGAGTCCCATATATTGGCATTCAATGACTATATAAATCACCATCCAATGACAACACATACAACAATGAATAAAACTGTATTCTATGGTAAACAAGTGACTAAAGCCATCATATGAGTAAAGGCAAGTATACAGACCCAGAGTTAACATCATATCAAATAGAGAAAATATTCTAATAATCAATGATATCATTAGAAGAAAAGACATGTATTAATCTATGCCAGAGCTTATTAGAAATAACAATTGAATCAAGAACAAGCTATAATGACAACACCATCAAGGAATGATCATTGATTACAAAGGAGACATAGCACAATGACAAAGGTATTCATCTAAGAGGAATATGAAATATTAATTCCATAAGGAAGGACAACAATTATTGTAATCACAACAGTGAGATCAATACGCACACAACAATAAAAGATCATCTGGAATGCATTCAGGATCAACTCAAATAGTGCATCTCAAACATAAATCATAAAGATCAAGCTACAAAAAAATCCTACAAATAGTAATATGTGTATTTCCTTTGATTTTGATGATTAAGGTAGGGACCAAATCAAGATCATGTATTTATAGATCTGAGCAACCCCGGTAGATAAGGAAGACATAGTAGTGCAACCTTTCATAGAATGCAAGAATAGTATCAATAAGAGATTGAAAATTATAAACACAACAATATGAAGAGAGTAGTTGAGTGAAGTCATGAATCACTATAATGAATCATAAGTACAATCTAGTGTAGAAAGTGGTAATAAAGATGCTAGATCAACAGGTATTAAAACATGCATTCTCATGGTCAAATACAAAGATGCATGATGATCCATTCATCATTATGAACAATGATAATTCAAGCTGCATCTATAGTGGAGACAATGCAAGGCACTAAAGGTATAGTCTTATTATGAAGATAAAAAAAGATACCGAATAATCAATACCAAGAACAATTTACCAATGTCTACAAGCACTCATAGCAATAAAATAATAGAGCAATCAGTCAAAGCATTGAAATGCAACATTGTGATAGTATTTAAGCAATAACTTATAAGAGCTATAAAAATACAAAAGATAGCGATCTTCATCAACTTTAATAATGACACGTATTCATCTTATTATTTTAAGAACATAGAGGTCTGATACAAGAGCAATAGAAATAATGATATGAATTACATTTGTAGCAATCGCTATGATCTAGGAGAAAATGAATCTCTAAAAGAGAATCACTTTTTGTTACCAGAGTTTCAAAGAACAAACATGAGAGTAATGCTCAGAGCAGTCTATTAAGATTTTATGATAATAGAGGATAGCACCTACATTAGTAATGAGAGCAAATCAAGAATGTTACAGTAAGCTCTTAGAGAGTCAAGAGAGGACTAAGGATCACAGATCACATGTTAGAGTGGAGATAGTGAAATAAGCTTAAGGGCAATGATAATGACCTTACATCTCTAGGACAGTAAGCTAAAACAACAAATTAAGTATCACAATCATTGAAATGATCAAGGAAGATAGTCATTGCAAGAAAAACCTTGACAGTCATCACAATCCTTTGCCTTAGATAAAAGGTTAGTAAGTTCTTTTGGTGTCAAAGTTCATGAAATGGAGAATCACAACCATTAGAAGCTCTTGTATTTTAGAAAAAAAAAATCATGATCAAAATCCAAGAACAGTAATAAAGGTTACAGTCTAAAGAAGTGACAACCATTAATGGAGAATATAGCAGTCCATATAGAGATTAAATTGTAGCTACAGTTTGAAAAGAACAGTGAAGTTAGTCCAACCAAGCTAGAAGATCACCATCATAACAAGTGACATTACACAATCCAAGTACCCAAATGATAAAAAGTGTGGTCATACAGGCTATAACAATACAGTGAAATGACAATTAATGAAACTATAGAGACATCAATGACAATCATAAGATCTCCAAAAGCATTCTTTCATATTCAAAGGAATATAGCAGAAAATCCTTGTATCATGAAGCTTGTAACAATAAATTTCTTGAGCACCAAAGACAGTGAATGCCTGAGCAATACTGGAGAGGATAGTCTTGAATATTTAAGCATTGTTAGTACAGTCACCATGAGCAAAGAAATACATTAACCATTATCAAGAGATACCAGTCATAAATAGAAATGAAGCTAATGATGATTACAATAGTTTCCAACACAGTGAGCTTAAAAAAAGGTTGTCTAAGCAAGAGGCTTCTCACAGAGATGAAACATTTGTTTCATTCATAGAAGGAACTCCATCATAAAGCAGAGGCAGAGATATTTTAAACTATGCACTCAAAATAATAATCTCAAGGAATATTCATTAGGCTGTATCACTCCAACATGCCAAAGATAAGATTGCATTTAATGACAAGACAAACAAATGGCATATACATAGGTACAAATTAGATTGATAGGGTAGTTATAATAGTCTTGAAACCCCAACGACCAATATTTTGATGAAAAACAAACATTAATATAGTGTCATTCATCAATAAAATGGTTATACTGCTAGAAACATCAAATATTTTCAATGACATCTTAGAGTAGAACTTTTAGGGTTATTGACAGTGATATTTACAGAAAGGTAGAATGATGCAGGCAACCTCAAGAATGGTCATCACAGTGAATAATAGACCAGCAATGGAAGGAATCTTTACTGTCATAAGAAAATTCTAATAGAAGCAGATATCTTCTTTCTAAAATCATTTCAATAAAAGAGCCAGGCCTTGACGCTTAGAGTATTCATAAGATGTCAAGGTTATGATAGTTCAAAGTAGTTTTAATATCATACGACTGTCATAAAACTTAGAGCACCGATACAATGATATAATGCAAAAAATAGTGATATACATCTTATAAGGCAATCATGAAAAGCATTCTAAGTGTCCTTCTTTCACATGCATACAAAAAAATATGATAACGGTCATGCTCAATGAATGAAGTACATCACTTAGCAGATTCAGTTGCAGTATTCATGCAAAGAAGGGATATACAGAAGGGTTTCATTAAAAAGCCCTTAAAAATATACACACATATAAGCATGATAGAAGGAGAACAAAGGCATACACTGAGATCATGTAGAAAATTTCCAGTCTTCAAGCCCGCAAAAAGCTCCAATTCGAATAGGAAATTGCATGGCGACCAGAGAGGGTTTCACCCACAGAAAAAGCAAAATTACACAATGAACAACACATTTTTAGGGTTACCAATGCTTTTCATCTCTACATGCCCTAATTCCTTTTGGAATTATTATGGGATTTTATTTTATTTTTGTTGCTATCAAATATTAGCACGTGGTGGTCGAGTTTTATCTCCCACTAGGACTTCAAGTCCAAATCATTCAAGCCATGGGGGGCTTAAAACCCTTGTTATTTTTATTTAAGTGCATAATGCTTTTTTATTTTTATTTATTTATTTAATAATGGTATTAAAAAATAATAAAATTATAAATATAACATTATTAGTAAATAAATAAAAAATAATTAATTTAATGCACTTAGCGGATTTTATTTTTTCTGTCATATACACACATGCATAACTGAAATGTAAAACAAATATTAATGTGATGCTCCTATAAATAACTTTTAATATTTATTATATAGACATAATAGGGGACGAAATCATGCATACACAATAGATATTAAATAGTAAAAGTCATGTTGACTACACTTTGAATATTTATTTTATATTTCCTTTACACAAACATGCATAAGACAAACACAAATAGAGTTTCAACAACATATGAGAGTGGAGTTCAAACAATTAGCAGCAATTTGAGGCTGTTTTGAGGGTCTTTTTGTTTGCATACTGACATGGGGACTTTTTGACAGCATTAAGGCATCTTTTCATGCAGATTTGGCATCTATTTTTTAGGCTTTTCTTCTGAGTTCAAATTTCAGAGTTGAGTTCATCTTTTTGGAGTGTAGTTCTTTTCTTTTAGGGTTGCATGCCCTATTGTTGTATATAGAGGAAATCTTGTTAGCTTTTTCCTCAGTTCTTGCCTTTGTTTTTCTCTTTCCTTAAGATAATTTTAGAGATTTTTAGCTCATTTATTGACTGATATAGAGATTTATAACAGTTTTCAGTTCTATTATTTGCAAAAAAACTCCTTTTATTTGCAGAATTTCACGAGTTTGCCTTGGTAATTGTGTTTGTTAATGACAAATTTGATAGAATTATTTTCGTGTTTCATTTGAAATCTTGAATCTTCCATCTCCTTAGTGTGCATGCATCATTGCCTTTTTCAGAATCACAGGTCTTAGTTTGTGTTGTAGGTTTTGGTAAATTTGTGTTGTGAAATAAAATTTCCTTCCAAGTTTACTAATTACTTAACCTTTCTAAGAAATGATCATGTGATTGGGAAAATAATTATCTTGTGTAGGAAGAATTTCTGATAGATTTTTGTGAGTCATGGAAAATCTTATCATCATAGTTTGGTGCATCACCTCGTAGAATAGTTTTAGTTTTCAGCTTAATTCATTCATTCTTTACTCTTTTCCATAATCATCATTAGTTTTTTAGGAGGTATTCAAAGGGAGCCAACCCATAACTAGGAGATTCGTTTCTCTTTTTGAGTTTACCCACAACTTGAGTTTCGTTTCCATGTTGCACAGGATTGCATGAGTACTAGTATTGATTTGATTTGCAGAAGTGGGTGCATCCTCCATGACAACAATTATTTGGCACGCCTAGTGAGACTCGTTGAGCTTTTTTAGTGCATATGAATACCATTTTTTTCTGCTGTTTTGGTACTTACAATAGTTTTTCCAGCCTTTTGAGGTTAATTATCAAGTACCTGGTGGTTGAAGATCTGGGAAATCAGATTAGTTTTATTTATCATAGCTTATGAGACAGACAAGATCAAAATATGATCCTGCAAAGTATGTATAACTGCCAACTGCGAGGAAGATGGTCAAAGCAATACAAACCATTGATAGTTCTACCAGTCAGTTAAATTCTAAAAAATTGAGAAATATAGAAGAAGTTGCAGCTTTTTCAAACCCCCTTTTTGTAGAACAATTTGAAGGATCAGAATCCTCAAGTGATCAATCAACAATTCCGGTAGTGCAACTAGCACGACCAGTACCACCTATTCAGTCAGTTCAACCATTTCAAATTGAACTAAGTCCACCAAGGAACTAGCCATTTGTGGTGTTTGATCAAGGTAATCCTTTAGTTTTGGTTAATTACCATGATATTCCAACTGCTGCTATGAAAACCCTGCCAAATTTTACTGGGAAAGATCAGATAACAATAGTTGAACATATAAGGGATATTGTGACCCTATGTAGTTTTAATCAAATCACACATGAAGATGCAACAATCAGATTACTGACAACAAGTTTAAGAGGAAAAGAATTAGAATGGTTTAGATCACTGCCAGTTGCATCAATTAATTCATGGTATCAATTAGGAGCTGCTTTGAACCAACACTTTAAAGACAAATTAGATAATTTTTCTCTAATTGAGTATCTTACTACTATCAAGAGAGCACCTTATGAGCATATGAATAATTTTAATAGACTCTTCCAGAAGACATTGAACCGCATTCCACAAGTGGTAAGGCCTACAAATGATCATGCTTTTATTTATTATTTTAAGGCCTTAAATAGTGATATATCTGTAATGATTCAATCAATGAGAGGGTATTCTTTGCCAAATTCTTATAATATAGTTGTTAGGGTTGAAAATAGTTTGATTCAAGCTAGGAAAATAGCCCCTAGGCCCTTAATGCCCATTTTTCTAGAGATACAACCTTATGTTCCAGCTATACCCCCTACTATAGTTGTTGTTCCATCTTTCATAAATCAACAAAATCAACAAATTCCTGTTAGTTAAGATGAGAGGGGGGGGGGGTGAATCATAAAATCTCACAATACAATATATTCACTAGATTCAACCTCGATAGCCTTTACTGATATACAACTATGACTGTAAATCATTCAATACTCATAAACATATACACTTAAAGCATCATAACACAATTAACACCAGATTTAACATGGAAACCCAACTAGGGAAAAACCACTGTGGGATTTCGGACCCACTAAGAAATATACCATTCTAGAGTATGCTCGGTTAAAAGCTAATCCAGTTACAGATTACAAAAACACATTGCTAGATGTGACCCGGTTAAGGGATTTCCCTCAGACTTGTTAGAGTCTTGCACTTTGTTAGAAGTGATCTTGTCAAAGGATTTCAAACACTCATTTAGAATGTTATCTTGCTAGAGGGTTTACAAATAAGACTATTAAGTCCACTCGGTTAAGAGATTTCCTGTCACTTACAAAATAAATAACAGTAATAAAATATATCTGCAACTTCACATCTGAAATGCTAAAGAGGATTCTATGTACTCAAAACAATCTTGTCATAAAACTTATTTTGCTTCTTGCTAGGCTTCTCAATCTGCTCTTCAATCAGATCTTCAATCTTCTGTGCCCGGTGATCACTACTGTAGTGTCACTATTCTTCTATTTTGCTCGCATGTATTGTTCATCAACAGTTTCTTATTTATGAACAATACCTAACCACTTAATCTCCTTGATCACATTTCCCATGATCTATCTTAGCCATCAGATCTTCAAACGTGAATAAGTTCATTGTATCCTTTGATCTGAAAATGTTTTACCTCACCTTGGAACTTTTGCTAGGTTATGACCGTTCAATCTGCGCTGTAGATCTATCTCTTGTATTTTTGATGTCATAGATCCTCAACAAACTTCTTGCATGACATACCAATCATCTGATCAACTCCAGCTCATTGGTATTCTACATTTAATAATGTATTTGTCTATCCAATGCATTCTGTTATTACTTGGTAAATAATGAACTTCACTCGGTAGATATTTTGCCTTCTTTAACCGATAGTGATAACCTTAGGGTTTACCGACTAGCATCTTTCTCGGTAACATAGAAAAGTATCAAGCCTTAACTAATTCTATAGCTTGAAATCTTTTCTCCTTCTTGTTCAGTCTTTGAATACTCATATATAGGATATCAAAACAATCAAAACAACATAGTCTCATCACTGTCTAACTCGGTAATAGTTGCCCATTGGATAACCTATTATTCCCCTTTTATTTTCACATTCATTATGTGTCTCTTATCGACATCTTTATACTTATCAAAACATACTCATTAAGATATGGCAACATCATACTGAATAAGAAAATCAATTGCTTGACATCAATGATAAAATAATATTATTAAGATAGTAATCATCCTTTCTCAATTATATCAACAATCTCCAACAACCTTCTCAGTATCCTCATACCAACAAACTTACTGAGATGCTAACAATTCCATCTTTTATTCCTAACCGTCCTAAACAATGATCTTCAAGAGTTAAAAGGGATGCTGAATAATTTTCATGAGAATAATCAGCAGATGCAAAAGACCTTATAGAGTTTTGGTAATAAATTGGTCAACATTGAGAATAAGGTAGGGAAAAATTCTAAATCCTATCAGCCTCCTTACCAACAAAACCAACAAAATTAGCAGAATAGGTAGCCTTATCAGAACATAAATTATAACAATAGGACTAATCAACCCTATAATCCAAATAATGCCTCAAATTCCAGAGAGATTGTTCCAGTTCAAAATAATATGGTGCAGGATGCTAATTGGTTTTATTCCATGTCATCAACCACACAACTAGCTGACTTTCCCTTAGGCAGCTCAATGTAAGGTTTTAATGCTTCAGAATACTTATGGGAATTAGCCTTAGCCTGAAGATGAAATGAGTCAAGAAAATCAACAAGGTGAGCCTGATATTGCATTAGTTAATTGGAAAACTAATGATTTTTGTGGTATAAATGGTACTCAAGGTTAGATCGGTCTTCTATAGCAATTGCAACAAATAATAGATAAAAAAAGAGAGCCCTTGATGCAGGGCAACAAGCTGGTCTTTCCAGACAACAAGCTGATAAGAATAAACAACAAGCTGATAAGGGAAAACATCCTGTAGTTTCAGGACAACAAGCTGATCCAACAGTTCCGGTGGCCCCAAATGTTCAAATTCTACATAGAGGACAAAATCAGCTTCATTAGGTACAAATTCCTAAGGTTGAGAATATCCAAAGAGTGCAACAAAAGGTTAGTACAATTGCATTTAATATAGTTGATCAGATGAGGAAGCACCCACCAATATCACTATGTTTGATGCACTGAAGATACCTGGTCAAACTAATTTATTGCAAGAGGCTATAACTAAAATTACAATATCTGATGCTGATTTAGATCAACCTAATATAGCCCTTGCTGATGATGATAAAAAGCTTCAAGTAGTCAAATAAATTAAGCCACCACCTTTTTATGCTACTTTAGTAATTGGAGATCATTTATTGCATACCTGCACGATAGATTCAGGAGCTAGTAGCTCAATTATGCCTGAGCAGTTAGCTGATTAACTAGGGTTAACAGTTGAACCTTTATCAAAAGGCATTGTTCAGTTAGACGAATCATCTATTAAGTCAAGTGGTGTAATTAAGGATTTGCCACTCACATTGCATACTTGTCCAAATTTCTCAGTTCCTCAAGATATTTATGTGATAGACTTACCAACTTATTTTGGGATACACTTATCCAGTGATTTTACAGCCAAGTTAGGTGGCTATTTATCATCAGACTGGTCTCATATGTTTTTCAGAACCAGATATGGTACCAAGGTAACCTTTAAATATGAGCCATTAGCCAAGGATCATTTAGAACCATATGTACTGAGTCCCATAAATGCAAATTTAGTTATCTAAGAGGAAGAGGAGAAAATTCTGGTTAAGGAGCCCAATACAACCATTAATGATATATCAAATATCAATTTAGATAACTGGGTAATTGAAAACCATGAGATTGATCCTCTCAGTCACACTGAACAAGCTGAGCTAGGAGTTTATATGGTTCATGAACATGATGCAATTATACCAAATCTGATTAAAAAGGAAAAATAACTAAAACAACAAGGTAATTGGCTTTGGAAACTATATTTTGATGGTTCAAGGAGTAAAACAGGTGCAGGTGGAGGAGCTATGTTGATATCACCATAGGGAGAAAGGTATTATTCAACTTTTAGATTCACTTTCAACTTAACAAATAATTATGTTGAGTATGAAGCTCTAATTCATGGCCTATAATGGGTCAGAAAGAGAGGTATTAAATGTTTACAACTTTATGGTGGTTCTGAACTAGTAACAAATTAGATCAGAAATTTGCATGCGACAAAAAGTGATTTGTTAAAATTGTACAAGCATAGAGCATGGGATTTAATTGAAGATTTTGATGCTTTCAATTTACTGTCAATTCCAAGAAACCAGAACAAACATACTGATATGTTAGCCTCTTTAGGAGCTTAATATGATGTTCCTATTGATTTAGAAAATGTATAGGTACAATAATATGTAAAAGTGGTAGTAAGACCATCTGTACCAGATAATATAACAAATTGGCAAGTGTTTGACAATGATGAGCAGATCATCAATTTCTTAATGCAGGAAGCAGAATTTGCTACTGGTAATAAGAAAAAATGGTAGCAATAGTCTGATGATAAGATAGTGCAACTGAAAACAAATAAAGTGCCAAAGGGTCTAGTCACCC
Organism: Cryptomeria japonica; assembly: GCF_030272615.1. Classification (NCBI taxonomy): domain Eukaryota; kingdom Viridiplantae; phylum Streptophyta; class Pinopsida; order Cupressales; family Cupressaceae; genus Cryptomeria; species Cryptomeria japonica. The sequence continues at coordinate 401,921,035 of NC_081409.1, forward strand.
TAGATTCAATTTTCAGTTCTGATGATCATGCTAGAAGAGATAAAAACAACATGATAATCAAGCATGATCACTTTGAACAAATTCAGATCTATGATAATAAGCTGCTCAAACTTGTGAAGGTATGTAATAGCTCAGAACAAAAAGCTTTCATTTCACTTTGTCAAGAATTTAATGACATTTTTGCTTGGGAGTATGAAGACTTGAAGGGAACCCTGCACTAGCTCAACATACTATTGAGTTACAACCAAATGCAAAACCAATCTGACAGAAAAAAAGACCCTTGAATCCCAAGCTAGAACACTTGATGAAGGCTGAATTGAAAAAGCTCATTGAAGGTAATATCATTTATCCTATTAAGCATACTTCACGGGTTTCCAATTTAGTACCGGCTAGAAAGAAAAATGGTGAGATAAGGTTGTGTGTTGATTTCCATGATCTAAATATTGAGTTTCACTCAAGGACCATTATCCACTGCCCTCCATGGAGCATATTTTGCAAGTGGTTTCTGGTTCTGAAAGGTTTTCTTTACTAGATGGATATTCAGGTTACAATCAAATTCTATTAAAGAAATATGATCAACATAAAACTGCATTTACAACTACGTGGGGTATAATGGCGTATAGAAAAATGCCATTTGGACTGTCTAATGTAGGAGCCACTTTTCAAAGAGGAATGGATATGGCTCTCAAAGGGCTTATAAACAAAATTGTACTTGTATATCTAAATGATATTATTGTTTATTCAAAGAGCGTTGATCAACATTTTGATCATTTAAGACACTTTTTTGAAAGATGCAGGGAGTTTGGAGTCTCTTTAAATCCAAAAAAGAGCATTTTTTTCTATTCACGAAGGTAAAGTTTTGGGGTACATTGTGTCAAAGGAAGGTATTTAAATAGACCCAGAAAGAATTGCTACTATTTTGGGATTGCCACTTCCAGCACATAAAAAGGGTTTGCAAAGTTTTATAGGGAGAATTAACTTTGTTAGGAGATTTATACCTAACATTGCAACATTATTGCAACCACTAACAACAATGCTTAAAAAGAATGCTATTTTCAATTGGACCAAGGAAGGTACCAAAAGTTTTGAAGACATTAAAGAGGCACTTGCATCAACCCCAACACTGATTAATCCAAATTATGAAAAAGACTTCATATTATATGCTTTTGGAGGTGTTGATACTATCTCAACCATGCTTTATCAAAAAAATGAAGAAGCACAAGAGCAACCAATTGCATTTTACAACCATGTTTTACAGGATTATGAGGTAAGATATTCATTTGTAGTAAAGCATGTGCTTGTAGTTATTAGTAGCCTCAAAACATTTAGGCATACGCTATCTAATAACAAAATTCATCTGCTAGTAGCACATCCTATAGCTAAGGAATTTTTGCTTCACAAAGATGTAAATGATAAGAGGGCAGGATGGATAACTAGGGTTATGGAATATGATGTTGATATTAAGGTAATAAAAATGGTTAGAGGCAAAGGTTTATGTGAACAGATGACATAAGATGCAGAAAACAACCACCAATCAGAATAACAAGCTGCCTTTATACTCACAAATGGAGAAGAGGATGTTGCCTTAGATGAAGAAATAGATGTAGTAGTTGATGCAACAGTTTCTGAACCTGATTGGATCCAAAAAATGATCCATTATCTACTTACTGGTGACTAACCCAAAGGATTGGACAAGTCAAAAAGGAGGTATTATAGATTACAAGCAATTTATTATGTTGTTATATATAATGTGCTTTATAAAAGATATTTTCATGGAGTTCTTCTTAGATGCATACAACCAGATCAGATTGATAGAATTTTGGAAGAATTCCATAATGGACTTGTAGGAGGTCATTCTGCAATAAGAACGACAACTTTGAAAATCATGAGAGCCAGTTATTACTGGCCGAATTTATTCAAAGATACACAAAGGTGGGTCAGAAAATGTGAAAAATGCTCACTTTTTGCAGGAAAGCAAAGACTTGCAACTTTGCCACTCTAGCCAATACACATAGAACAACCATTTTCCAAATGGGGTCTAGATTTTATTGGGCCTATTAACCTGCTTTCAAGTGCAGGACATAACTAGATCCTAACATGAACATACTACTTTACAAAATGGTCTGAAGCAGTCTCACTTAAAGAGGCAAATGAAAATTTAGTTCTGAAGTTTTATCAAGATTTAGTATCTAGGTTTGGTACCCCTAATGCAATTATATTAGATAATGCCTTAGCTTTTATTGGTTTAAAAGTATTAGATTGGTCTTCAAGAATAATGTTTTTCTAAGTGCTTCATCAAATTATTACCCCCAGGGTAACAGATAGGCTGAATCAACCAATAAAAAAAATTGATTAAGATCATTAAAAAGTCTACTCAACATAATTAGAGAACATGGCATGAAGAGATGAAACTAGCCCTATGGGCTGATAGAATGACACCAAATAGAGCTACAAGTTTTTCACCATATGTTCTAGTTTATGGCAAAGAGGCCAAATATCAATAGAGTTTCCAACTCTAAGTTACATAAAAGAGCTTGAAATGCTAGAGGAGCAACCAATGGAAATCAGGCTGGCTCAATTAATGGAGTTGGAAGAAACCAGAAAGGAAGCTTTCAGAAAGCTTGAAATTTATCATTCTCAGATGAAGAAAACATTTGATAAGAAAGCAGTAGCAAGAACCTTGAATGAAGGTGATTTAGTTTTCAAATGGGATGAAATTAAAAGAAGACTTGGTAGGCATACCGAGTTGGATGCCATGTGGGTTGGTCCATATATAATCACTGAGAAGAAACAACATAATGAATTTCAACTTTCAAATCTAGATGGAAAAGTACTATCGATCCCAGTTAATGGGATCCACCTCAAACCTTGTTTTTGAGGACTGATTTCAGCTAATAAGTGCATTTGCACATTTCCTATTTTCAATAAGTGCATTTACTGCACATCTTTCAGTTTTGTTTTTAGCTAGTTTCTTTCAATAAACAACTGTTTACACAGCATACAAGCTCTTTTAGAGAGCCTTGTTTTGTTTCAATTTTGTTTCTGCTGTTGTTTTCTATTTTCAGTTTAAGTTTCAAAGAGCTAAATTTCAGAAAGAGGGCAAGACTATGTGCTCAATGGATACAACTAAAGGCAACTGGTCTGAGTTGATATGTTTAGTAGACAAACACCCTTGAGAGGTCACGAAAATGTTAATTAAATTTTGAATCATCAAAATTTTATAGGCCTATGATTGACCTTATAAATCAAATGAAAGATAGGTACACAAATTTTTTTCTTTATACTTCATCATTTATCAGATTTGAATATACAAATGAAGAATTCTTTTCAGAATGCAATGTATTTCAATAATGTACTTTTAAAAAACTGCATATGAAAGAAGCTTTTTCATTTACATGAATGTGTAAGGACCCACACAAGATGTGGGTATGACTGATAAGTACAATAAGTAGAGTGATAGACATATGTATAAATAAAAGAGAGAGAAAAAGGCATCCGTCAGTGCCTTTCAATGATGAACCATTGGTGTGATCAAGCTGCATCATTATGTCTTCATGCTCCTAGCACTCTTAGAGTTCCTACAAGAGGTGAAGGACAAATGCGTTAGAGCTCGAGATCTCAAATTCTCTAATAAATCTACTCATACACATGTATATCAACCTACAAATGGAAAGAATCAGAACATAACAACAAGAGAATCATAGATCAAAGTGACAAGTCATCAGAAGCTTCATGAGCTTCTTGTTTTTCTAACTTGTTTGTTCACTGTGCAGGTATAAGATAGGTTTCCATTTTAAAATATCAAGTATGTGGGTTAAAACTAGCTCCCACAAGGGTTGAGCTCAGCATACTGGTCATCACTCATAGGGTGACACTAATCAGCTATCGAACGTTGAACACAGCTATATCCATGGTCCCATATATTGGCATTCAATGACATTATAAACCACCATCCAATTACAACACATACACCAATGAATAAAACTGTATTCCATGGTCAACATGTGACTAAATCCATCGTATGAGTAAAGGCAAGTATACAGACTCAGAGTTAACATAATATCAAATAGAGCAGAGATTCTAATAATCAATGATATCATTAGAAGAAAAGACATGTATTAATCCCTGCTAGAGATTATTAGCAATTTCAGTTGAATCAAGAACAAGCTATAATGATAGCACCATCAAGGAATGATCATTGATTATAGAGGAGACATAGCACAATGGGAAAGGTATTCATCTAAGAGGATTATGAAAGATTACTGCCATAAGGAAGGACAACAGTTACTGTAATCACAACAATGAGATCAATATGTACACAACAATGAAAGATCATTTGGAATGCATTCGGGATCAACTCAAACAATGCATCTCAAACATAAAGCATAAAGATCAAGCTACAACAAAAGCCTACTGTATACACTAAAAATCCATCTGGAAAATCGAATTAATTAAATATGAAAATATTTAATTAATGACCTTTATTCCTCTACTATATAAATGAATTTAATAATTTGTTTATATGGTTCATTTTTTTAATTCATCCCACCAAAATTAATTTCTTCTATTTTCTAAATAAATAAAGGAATTTAGTTAATTTGTTTATTTAATTATTCCCTCCCCATTAAATTTGAACTTTAAATTCAAATTTTAGCACATGTGTCTTAACTCCTAACCACTCCCTAACCTAACTTTCTTCTAACCAACCCATAGCCTAACCACAGGTTAACTAATCCTATACTCTCCAATTCTCTTATCCTAACTATCTTTGGAGTGTCCACCCTCTCTTGGAGACACATGGCACTTATTCCACATGTTTGTTATCTCTATGCCACTTGCCTCCTTTGTTGGCATATGATTGGAGATTCTTTGCCACCTGTCTCCTTAGGAATGACAAGTGTCCATTTCCTCAACTTTCTTCCAAATTCTTCAATCTCGATCGTCGATTTATCTAGACTGAATCTGCACCATTGATTCTTTCCACCTCACCTTTGGTTAAGAAAATTATATAAATACCCCCTCTTTTGGCTATGAGAAGAACCTTAGCATCAACATCAACATTCTGTCAGCATTCTATAAACATTTTCAGCAATCATAGTTTAGTTATCATAGCATTAGAGTAGCATAGTATCATTGTAATAGTGGCTTTAATGATAGCTTAATCATCATAATATAGATTTTCATAGAAATAGATTAGCTTTTTGCATCTGAGCTTGCATATCAATTCTCATTTCTTGGGTTGTCACTTTGTCAAAGATCATGCATCTGAGAGCCACTAAATGAACTTCCAAAGTCCTCAAGACTAGGGAGTGATGAGATGCCATTGGGGAGTGTTCTAATTGCTTTGTTTTATTTCCTCAATTTAATGTTTTATTGAGTATGTGTGATTTAAATTCTTTTAATGGATTAATCACAATAATTTTGCACACATAAATTTTGGCGTCCACCGTGGGGCTTAGCCCCAAAGTTTTTAACAAATTTGTTGTAGGAATTTATCTTGGCAGGTTCTCACGGATTTGTAGGATAACATTTTTGAAACACATATTAGCTCTCCCAGAATGCAGAATGGTGTACTTAGTCATTGTTTTAGAATTTACATTAACTAAATGGGCATTCTTATGATATCTCGCATTGCTTTGCAGAGGATTTGCTTCTTAACCTTGGCTTTTTCTCTGTTCTAGCATTTTTGGTGCATGTTTTAGTGTTTTTGGTAGTTGTTTAAGCTCTTCTAGTGCCTGTTTTAGCATTTCTGGTAGTTGTTTTAGCGCTCCTGGTAAATCTAGTAGTGCTCTTGGTAAATTAGTAGCGCTCTTGGTCAATTTGGTAGCACTCTTGATCAATTTAGTATTGCTCCTAGTAATTTTAATAGCATTTCCGGGCATTAAAATATCATTTTTGGGCCTTAAAGTCATATTTTTGGTTAATAGGGTAGCATTTCTAGTTGACAGAACAACTCTTTGGGTTTCCAGAACTATGTTCTGGGTTTCCAGAATAACGTTTTAAGTAGTTCATTTAGTAGTTTGATGATTTGTTTAGCATTTTTCTGTTCAACATTTTTTAGACCGTCAATTTCCAAAATCTCACTTGTGGTTATCTTTTTTGCAGGAACCTAATTCACTGTCCAAGATCAGAGTTATAAATCCTTTTGCCGCCAAAGATAAAATCATAAACTACTAACATTTTGATGCAACCGTGAGAGATTGCATTACTTGTTTTTGTTAAATTAATGAAGACACCTAGACTAATTAGGAAGGAAAAAGAACAATCATGTCTTATGTGTCTTCAATGATAGGCGAGTATGCTCTCACCTTCATGAGGTGATCAGAAAGCCAGACTCATCACATTTTTCTTTTAGTAGTGCAATAATCCTTAGCCGGCCTACCCTCCCGATTAGCCCATAAGGTCGGGTGAGAGGGGAATGACCCAAGTGGGAACAACTAAATCCAATGTCATCTAACCCACTATAAAATAAATGTGATTTTGATGAAAATTGAAATCAATGACAGTGTTGGGAATAGATCTCCTCCGTACCTTTGGGCATATTAAACCTTGGTTCTCAAGGCTGGGAGACCTCTTAATTGAGTTTATACCCCGATGCACTGAACAAATGCCCTTACTAGTTCCTTGTTAGTTAGAAGCCACCCTTTTTAGCCTTGGTGTGGTATTTTTAGTGCAAGGGGATAGAAGGTTTTCCCCCCAAGACACTCACCATTTGGCTCCTTGGAGGAGAGGCAAAAATCCTTTACTTTGTATAGGATACTTGTAGCCTTCTGGGGAGAGGGTGATTGGGTCATCCTTCCAGTCTTGGAGGCCCCTATCTACCACCTCTCGACAACAACAAAAGTGGACATCTCCATTGAGGGTTTTTACACTTGTGTCACAGAGATTCCAAGCTGTGAGTTGAGTTATCGCAATGCCACTGATTCCTTAGGATAAATCTGCTTGAAGTGTCTTCTTTGTGCAAAACCCATGGAAATTTGGGCTTTTTTTGAGCCGTTGGAACATACACTTGATGTTTAGATCCTAGGGACAAACAAGACAACTGTTTGAAATTTTATCTTCTATGTTTTCAGATAATAAGTTAGACACATATCATCCATTGATAACATGAAAAATCTAAACTCAAACATCAAACTGTCAAAATTACATAGTTCACAACAATTTAGCTCTCTTAGTTCAAACAATAGCACTCTCGGTTCACAGAGTAGAGTTCTTGGTTCATAGAGTAGAGTTCTTGGTCTAAACAATAGCGTTTCTGGTTCAAACATTAGAGTTCTCGGTCCAAACAATAGCGTTTCTGGTTCAAACACGAGTTCTAGGTTTAAACAATAGCATTTCTGGTTCAAACATGAGTTCTAGGTTTAAACAATAAAGTTCTTGGTCCGAAGAGTAGAGTTCCTGGTCCAAAAATTAGAGTGCTTCATTCTAACAATGGAGTTTATGGTTCAAACTTTAGCTCTTTTGGTCCAAACATCAGCTCTTTCGGTCTGAACTTTAGCTCTCTTTATGTGAATATCAACTTTCTCATGTGTCAACATTAACTCTTCATGTTTTCACTAGTTAGCTCTAAAAATAAGTTCTTTGAGCCTGCACATTAAATATTTGAGTCAAAACAATCAATTTCTGAGTCTAATCATCAATGTTTCAATCTTTAGAGTTCCTAATTTGTAGAATATCTCTTTCAATCTATGCAACAACGTTCTTGGTCAAAACAATAGCGTTCTCAAGTTAGAAAACAACACTATCAGTTTGTGAAACAACATTTTCGGTCTAGGAAACAACACTATCTGTATGAGAAATAATGTTTTTGGTCAACATACTAGCTCTCCTAGTATGTGGAATAACACTTCTTGTTTGAGAAACAACGTTTCAGGTTAGAACAACAACACTTTCAGTTTAGGAAGTAATTTTGTTAGTCTTAGAAACATTTTTAGGAGCCAACTCTTTCGAGGTAAACATTAACGTTTCTAGTAAAAACAGTAGCTCTTTCTGTCCGAGAGACAACTCTCCTGGTCTAAGAAGTAGCATTTCTGGTAAAAATAGTAGTTCTTTTGGTCTGAGAAACAACTCTCCTGGTTTGAGAAGTAGCGTTTCTGGTATAAACAATAGCTCTTTCGGTCTAAGAAACATCTCTTTTGGTCTGAGAAGTAGCGTTTCTGGTATAAACAATAGCTCTTTCGGTTTGAGAAATAGCTCTCCTAGTCTAAGAAGTAGCGTTTTTGGTTTAAAAATCAGCTCTTTTTGATACAGAGCCCTTCTTGTCTCCTGTCAAACACTCCAAGATGTATGACACTGACCCCTTCAAGACTGCAATAGGATCCTATCAAGGCAAGGCTCTACAATATTAGTTCAACATCTCATAATTTATAGTACCCCTCCTTGATTGAACTTATTAGACTCATATTTTACTATTGTCTACTTTCAGTGGATACATTACCATTATGTGTTATTCATACTTATATGACATTATTTCATGCTTTATCTGGATATGGGATGCATACTTTATTTACAGTATTTCAGTACTTGTGATTTGTGGTATTTTATGGATTATTGTTAGGTACTGACACTTTACTTTATCTATGCAATGTGTAATTATATGTTGCGTGTCTGCGAGTGTATTGGATCCGAGGGGATGATTTTCCTTCACTCACTTCGGTGAGACAGGGAACATCATGATTCTCCTTCATCGATGTGCATGCCGTGTATTCTATAATTGTATATATGCATGTGTGGTTCGATGATGCAGGACATTGCAGGTACAAGTATCGGGTAGGTACGGGGTATCGTCTCCACCTGGCTTCACAAGTCTAAGCGTGCCTTATTTGTCCGATGGGAGTGGAGGAGATAGTGGTTGACCCTAATTTTACTTCAGTTACACTCTTATAAGTGTCGTCAGTTGGTTGTCTTTTCTGTATGTTCGACCTTCAAGTTTTGTTTGTTTGAATTTTTCAGAGTCTTTGTTTGGGTCTTCTCAGCTTGTGTGCCCTAGTAGATTAGATTAATTATTTGAGTTAATGACGTCACCTTATAGTTAGCATATTTAATTTATGAATTATAATGCTTTAGTGATTATGAAGTTAATTAATTAAGTGAATTAATTAAATTTAGTTGCAAATTGCATTATATTGGAAACATAATTTTATTTAAATTTAGTAGAAAATAAATTAATTGCATTTATTGTTCTCTAGATTTTAAATATAAAATTACTTTCCTTAATTAGTTTGCAAATTGCATTATTTTAGAAATATAATTTTATTTAAACTTTAGTGGGAAAATAAATAAAATTAAATGCATTTATTGTTCTCTAGATTTTAAAAATAAATTAGAAATAAATAAAATAAAGTTGATTTACTTTCCTTAAATATTTTTTAGAAAGTTAATTAAATGGGCATGAGAAAAGAAAAACAAAAAAAAAAGGAAAAGAAGGAAAGTAATGATTTTTGGGAAATTGCATTTTCATTTGCTGTTTGTAGGAATTAGAAAATAAAATAAAATCCTTTTAGTTTGAGATGGAATATTATATTTTGGGAGAGGAAAATATTTTCAACCTAAAAGAGTTTAGGTTAAATATATTTTTGTAAATTATTTTTGGGGGTTAATGGGAAGAAATTTTTAAAATTTCTTGGATGCGTGTTGGGGAAATAAGGATCTGGAAGGAAAGATTGGAAAGATTGGCGTGGATATCTGGTTGCATGAGCTCTTCCTCAAGATCTTCCAGGAAAGCTTCCAAGGTTGGATAGCTTCTGCCTGTTTATTTTTATTTTTATATATTAGCTCAAATATTCTTCCTCTCTCCGTAGTTTCTCGTGTGTATTTGTAAAAAAAATAAAAATAAAAATAGAATATGGCTGTGTCTTTCATTTCTGGTCGAGTTTTGATTTTGGTTATGGTTAAATGTTTTGTTTTCAAGTTTAAATCATAGGGGTTATGCCGGCAAAATTTTTCCAGAATTAACCTCTTGTGCTTCCAGCTTATGTTTTTCTTCTAGTAGTTTATTTTAATGAAATGAGGAATATTCTGATTTTTACCAGTCTCTGTTTGTCACAATCGATGAGCAGTTAAAATCATGTCTAGAAATTATATTGGTATTAAAGAAAAAAAAATATTTAAGTTTTAATATTTTTTTTGTTATTTAAAAGTGTATTGTAAATTTTAAATTTTTATTAAATTAAAAAAAAAATAAAAAAAGGGGAGAGGGCAGTAGCAGTACTACCATGTGGTAGCACCTGGCACCGTGCAGTAGCACCTGCCACTGTAAGGTAGTAGTGCTACCGTGTGGTAGTACCTGCTACCATAGGGTAGCAAAAGCTACCACATGCAAACAATTAATTCGCCTTCCCTGTCACGTGCCCAGAATGTTAGGATTCGGGTTTTGTGCCTCCTGTAAATTTATGTTTCAAAATTCATTTTTATGTTATATATATATATATATATATATATATATATATATATATATGTTTTTAAACTATGGTATTTTATTATTTGGGAATTAAAGAATATTGAGGAAATTAGTTATGTGTTAATATATATATATATTTTAATATGAATATATTTATATGATATATATTCAGTGAATATATACTCGTATACATATATTGTATTAATGTATATATATAATTAATTCAGAATTTATTTTATCTTCTTAAAAGCATATATTTAGATTCTTGTATTAAATTAATCATGAATATATGTTAGGGGATTAATTTTTATGCTGTTAAATTTAGCCTTATTAGACAAATGACAACTCTGCTATTTTTTTAATCAATAAAGTTGTATTTTCTATTTTTCTGGAATATATGTAATTGCAAGTATTTAGTGCTTTTTACTATTTTAAAAAGATTGCCTGTTATAGGATCTTTAGTTTAAAAGGTAGTTCTGGTAAAAGCATATTTATGTTGTAATTCTGATTTCGAGTTGTTGTCATGTCGTAATTCTGATTTTGAGTTGTTGTCATGTTGTAATACCCCTTGGCCAGGTGTTGTTGTGTAACCCTGTTGATGTGAGACAATGTGTGTTTTGTTCTAAATGGTCAATCTTGGGTTATTGGTTTGTGTATCCATCACCTGTGGTTTGTCAGGAGTAGATATGGCTGTCAGTTTCGCCATAGAGTTCTCGTAGAGAGACCATTCCTGTTAGTGCCCAATGAGAGAGAGTGGCTTTTGAGCGGGGGCCACACCCAAAGTGGATGGCATGATAACCCCTCGAAAGTCAGTTAAGAAGTGATAACCTAATAATTGATTAGGGGGTGGGTAGCTAAAATATTAAATTAAGATAATGTGCCTCGCACATGGTTGAGTGCTTGTATAGGCTCAGGATGTTGTGAGAAGGCTTGGAATGGAAAACCTACCACCATGTCTTCACAAAGAGGTTGGTAGGGTCCGCATGATGCTTAGATGGATCCGGGGGTTCGGGATAGGTTACCAGGATAACCCACGATGGGGCCCGGGACCTATGAAGGCTTACCTAGGGTAACCACCTTAATCCATGCGATGACACTCTCTCCTTAGGGTCACTAGTGTTTGTGAGTTGAGTCACATTGGTTTTGCGGAGTCATGTTGTACTATTGTACTTGTATTGTTTTTCTTGCTTGAGGGTCTTCTGCTATCTCCCAGCACAGTGGGGTGGTTCCACTTTGGGATCACATGGTCAGGTGGTAGTGCCACTTCCCATCAGATATCGTTGTTCGTACCTTCATGGGAGGATAGACTTCGCTGATGTTTCTGGGTTCGTGATTCATGTACCAACTCATGTTCGTGATTCATGTACCAGCTCATGTTCATGATCATTCTACTTTGGAGACCATGTGGTCATTGTTTCAGTAAACTATGTAACCTTGACATTGTAACCTATGTATTTCATTTGTATTATTGGAAGCCATGTAATTATTGAATATTGTAATCTTAATTCAATGGAATGTATGTTATTTCAATTATCTTTCTTCTTTTGTGTAAATGAATCTTTGTAAGTAAATATATTGTAAAAATTTAAATCTTTCATTATGGAATTCAGTTTATAAGAATGGTTCAATTAATTGCAATTGAGTTTCCCTAATTAGATGGATAATTGGATTAACCTTTTGAAGTTGTTTTAGTTTCGAAGTAATCTTCATTGGTAACCCTTTAGGATTTCCTTAATTAAGACTTCCACTATGTTAATAAACGTGCAATGTGATAATTAATGCACTTACTCTTTAAAAAATAAATTATTACACCTTTTAGTTGCCTAGATGTTGTTTTCCTTTAGGGTTCCTAGCGGGGCATTACACAATCTCCAAGACTCATACTTACTCAAATTTGGTACATCATGCACCATGAAGCCTCCAAGGGTTCCTGACCATTACCACACCTATTTTGGATCAGACATGACTCACATGGACCAGATCAAACACCTATTTTAAGGATTCAACACCATATCCTATTGCACCTTCACAATTAAGCCTATTTGCTAGTAGCCCTTTAAAATGAGTAAAGGGACCTTAAGTCCAAAATTTCCCAAATACCTTGGCAAAAAAATCATAGATTCAAATACCCTTTTTGGTCTTACACAATTCCCCGAAAGGAAAGGTCAAGGTCTGACAAGGAAAGGTCTAAACCCGGTGAAGGACAACTGTCCTAAAGGGCTAATTAGGCCTCCATTTGTGAAGCAACTATATCCAAATGCAAAAACCATATAAGAAAATCCCCATGAGAATATTGGGAACCATAAACCATCATGGATTCTAGGGTTACCTTCCTAGAATCATCGCCATTTTCCTTCTAGGGTAGCTTTGTTGTTTAAGGACTAGGTAGCCACATAGAGATGTCTACCTAGGGTTTGATCAAACATACACCTCCCTTGATCCTCCTACAAAATGCTTTTGGAATCCTAGAATACATAGGAAAAAAATTCATTTCACCCAATCCCATGAGTTTTAGATAGATAAATTGCAAGTTATGGCCATGGAGAAGCAAAACCCTAGGTAAACCCCAGTTTTTTGGATACCTACAACAAAATTGGAATAACAGGAGCAAAGCACACAGTCTAAACCTCAAACCAAAGAAAAATCAAAGGTGATTCACTACTCTAACAAAATCACATCATTGGGTATTGATCCCAATCCATACAATGCCGTACCCCGTGCCAAAACTCCAGAATTGCAGGAAAAACTCAGAATTTCATTAGTTTGCAATCATCAAAACTTTCCTCCGTATAGTATCTCCTTGGGAATTGGATTCGAAAGGTATATATACCTCTCCACAACTTCTCTTAATAAAAAACAAGAGGTTAGAGACGTTGGGGAAGTTCAAACAAACAAAAATTCAAAAATTGCATAAAAGTTGCTTAGGACAACTTTTGACAGCTTTTGACAAAGGTGTCAAAATCTCATTCCTCGCCTCCTAATGCCTTGGGTTAAGACTAACCCCTCCTAAAACACCCTAGAAGCACTAAAACCACTAGGATAACTATGTCCTACACACACTTGATCCCCTTTTGTCCAAAAGTCCTAATTGGCTTATCAAGATGCCAAAATAGGAGTTTGGCTCACAAGATGGGGTCTTTTATTACAAACACACAATGCATGATTGAAATACATGTAAAACATCCTAAGACATGTTTGATGCCTTATACTTCCTCCTGTGAGCCTGATTGATCAACTTTAAGGGTTGCTCTTGCACCATACTCCCTGGAAGAAGAAATCTCAAGTCCACTTGAGATGAGAGCCTGCAAGTTTGCACCATGGTCTTTGATCTATTGTTCTGTCATCCAGACTACTTCAGAATCAGGTTTTCCCTTCCAAGCCACCAAATAATCCATATAAACTTTTTCCTTGTTCTATTTGCAACCTTGGTGCCTAAAACCTTATGCAACTTTGGTGGTTCATGTTTGGGAATGTCATCATCTGCCATAATCTGAATTGATTCTTCTCCTGCATCAACACTAAATTTGTAAAGAGTTAAGTCACATACATTAAAGATAGGTGACAAACCAAGATCAGGTGGGAGTTGAAGTTCATAAGCATTTTGGCCACATATTTTCAAGATTTGACAGGGTCCAATCTTTCTTTGCATAAGCTTTGTATATCTGCCTTTTGGAAGTCTTTCTTTCTTCAAGTGAACCCACACCAAGTCTCCCACATCAAACTGGACATCCCTCTTCTTCTTGTCAGCATGAGCTTTATATCTTTCGGCAGATTGTTGAAGGGGAGATTTAACTTGGTCATCGATCTCCTTTATGGTGGTAGCAAAGGTTTCCCCATCAGCACTAATGACTTCTCCTTGAGGTAGTTCTCTTAACTCCATCACACCCCTTGGATGGATGCCATAGACAACCTAGAAGGGTAACTTACCAGTACTTCTATTCACTATATCATTATAGGAGAATTTTGCCTAAGACAATATGCTATCCCATCTCTCTCCATGCTGTCTAGTCAAACACCTTAGTAGATTTCCCAATGACCTATTTACAACTTTAGTTTGGCCATCCGTTTGGGGATGGTAGGCTGGGGAGAAGGCTAGATTTGTACCAAGCTTCTTCCAAAGGGTCCTCCAAAAGTGTCCAATAAATTTCACATCCCTATCAGAGACTATGGTCAAAGGAAAACCATGTATCCAGACAATCTCCTTGAAGAATAAATCTACAACATAGGAAGCATCACAAGTGGTTTTACATGGTGAGAAATGTGCCATTTTAATAAACCTATCCACCACTACAAAAACACTATCATATCCTTTCCTTGTCCTAGGCAATCCTAAAAAAAAATCCATGCTTATGCTTTCCCATGGTCTTCAAGGAATGGGTAAAGGTGGGTATAGGCCTGCATTTTTGGACTTCCCCTTTGCCTTTTGGCATATCACACGTCTCCAAAAATCTCCTGACATCTGTTTGTAGTTTGGACCAAAAGTAGTGCCTCTTCACCAAATCTAGTGTCTTGTCAAGGCCAAAGTGGCCTGCCATTGCTCCACAATGTTTCTCCCTAATTATATTTAGTCTCACAAAGCATTTGGGTATGCATAACTGTGCACCCTTAAACAACAATCCATTTTGAATAAAAAATTCAGAGAAATCAATATGAAACCGCTCATCAAATGAAGCACATACCTTATAGATCTATCTGAAGTCTTCATCACCCTCATACATGGCTTTCAAGGAGTCTATTCCAACACTCTCCAACTAGATCTGATTTGTATTTAGGACTCTTCTGCTCAAAGAATCTGCCACCTTATTCTTTACCCCTTTCTTATGCTTAAGAGTGAAAGTGAAGTTTTGTAGGGTCTCCACCCACTTCATATGCCCGTGATTCAACTTTTATTGGATATTTATAAAACTAAGGGCCTGATTGTCTATGAAGACTATAAATTCTTTTGGCAACAAGTAGTGTCTCCACTTTTTCAAGGATTGTACTAGAGCATACATCTCTAGGTCATAGGACGAATACCTCCTCTTTGCCTCATTTAACTTCTCACTAAAGAAGGCAATAGGCCTTCCTTCTTGACTAAGCACCACCTCAATAGCCATGTGACTGACATCACACTCCACTTGGAAGATCTTGTTGAAATCAGGTAGGGCAAGGACCGGCTGCTCTTCAACTTTTCTCTTCAATGTTTCAAAGGAATTATCTACCTCTTCTGTCCAACTAAACCCACACTTTTGTCCTCCCTTTATAGTATCAAGAATAGGAGCACAAATATGGCTAAAGCCTCTTATAAACTTCCTATAGAATTTGGCTAAGCCATGAAAGCTTCTAACATCATTCGGTGTTCTAGGCGTAGGCCAAGACAATATGGCACTCACCTTTTCTTGATCCATTTTCAACTCACCATATGAGATTACAAATCCCAAGTAAATGATCTCTTCTTGCATAAAGGAACACTTTTCCAAATTTATCATCAATTTCTCTTCATACAATATTCTTAGGACCAGGTCTACATGTTTTAGGTGCTTTGCTTTGATTTGACTAAAAATTAGAATATCATCTAGGTAGACTATGACAAATTTTCCTATGAAATCCCACAAGACTTCATTCATTAACCTCATAAAGGTACTAGGTGCATTAGATAAGCAAAAGGGCATGACTTTCCACTCATACAATCCCTCATTTGTTTTAAATGCAGTCTTCCACTCATCTCCTGGCCTATTCCTAATCTGATGATAGCCACTTTTCAAGTCAATTTTTGTAAAATATCTAGCACCCCCCAAGTAATCTAACAAATCCTCAATCCTAGGCATTGGAAATCTATACCTGATAGTAATTTTGTTGATAGCCCTTGATTCAGTGCAAAGCCTCCAAGTGCCTTCCTTTTTGGGTGCCAAGACTGCAGGGACTCCACATGGGCTCAAACTTTTGCCAATTAGTCTGGACTCCAACAATTCTTCAACCTTTTTTGCCATCTCAACATTCTGATCTAGTGTGAGCTTGTATGCTTCTTTATTAGGCTAGGTGGATTGAGGTATAAGATCTATGCAATGGTTTATATCCCTCATGGGAGGTAGTGACCTTGGCATGCCATTAGAGATGACAACCTTGTATTTGTTTAGTAGCTGCTACACTACAGGGTCAACCAACCTCAATCTGTCTTCTTTCTTATCTTCAGACTTCTCCACCTTTGTCACTGTTGGACTAGGAATAAAGGCATAACAAACAATACCTTCATCTGCTATGTTCTTCATGAATTGCTTTCCTCCTAGTACCAACACCTTTGCCTCCTTTGGTTTGGTTTCCTCCTCACTCTCCATCAAAGGTAACAACTCAATCACTTTACCATCTTTGGTGATGGAATATGTGTTCCTAGCACCATCATGTTGTGCCTTCAAATCAAATTGCCATGGTCTCCCAAATAGGAGATGGCAAGCATCCATCTTTGCAATGTCAAACAAAAATCTATCCTTATAGGTTCCAATCCAGAATTCTACCCAAGCCTGCTCTTCCACAACAACTTGCTGACCTTGGGTGAGCCATGAGACCTTGTAGGGGAAAGGGTGAGGTATTCTCCTCAACTTTAGCTTCTCCACCATTTCTAGAGACACAAAGTTTTTAGTTGAACCAGAATCTATTAGAACCTTGTATACCTTTCCACCCGCTTTGAAAGTGGTCTTGAATAGACACTTTCTCTGTGGGGGCTCTTTTTCAGCCATTTTCATGGTAGTTACTACTCTTCTAATCATCAAAGCTTCACCTCTTTCAGGGTAGCCATAACTATCAAGGGTATTGACACTTTGGTATGTTTTTGTACTTGCCACACTTTGATAATCAACTTCTAGAACCAAGTTACTTCTCCTTTCCCCCATGGAACTAGTAGGCTTGTTAGGACATATGTTGGCCATGTGCCATCCTTGATTGCAGTTATAACATCTGATTGGACCTCTACCTTGAGATCTTCCCCTAAATGGTGGTCTTTTTCCTTTGAAGTTACCTCTCTTATTGTATCCTCCATTGTTATTGGAACTAATCTCTCCTTTAGTGCCTTCTTGATTGGTTTGACCTTGGTTTCCAAAACCATTTCCCTTACCTCTAAAAAAAATTCTTCCACCCCTCTACTATCTTCCTCTTCCTTTATTGTTCTTCTCTTACCTCCTTTTGTTTTTCTCTTCCACCTTGTTGGCAAGTTGATGGCATTTACCAACAGTATCTAGGCTAAGGAGGTTTAGTTCTTCTTGAATGTTGTACCTTAATCCATTTAGGTACCAGGAAAATTTTTCAATCTCTTCCTCCTTTGTCTTAGACTTCATACATAGCCTTTAGAACTCCTCAATGTAAGAGTTCACATCCATCTCCTTCTGCTTGAGATTTTGTCTCCTCTTATGAAGTTAAATTTCATAATCTTTGGGTACATAGGCCTCCTTTACTAAGGCAACCATCTTCTTCCAAGAAACAATCTTGGGTTTGTTGTCCTTCTCTCTTTCCTCTTGGACAAAGTTCCACCAAGTTAGGGTGGCTCCCTTCAACTTGGACTTAGCAATCTTCACCTTCTGATGTCCTGGAATGTCTTCACATTCAAAGAAACTAGACAGGGAGTATATCCAATCTACCACTACATTTGGTTCCATCTTCCCAGTGAAAGTTGGCAAATCAATCTTTTGCTCCATGGTTCTCCTCTCCATGGATTTGAGGGCATTAAGGAAGTGCCTCTAGTCAGGAGGAATCACTTCTTCCTCTGGCATAGGGATTTCATCTTCATCCCCTTCTTCACCACTACCAGTGCCTTCATCTTCCTTCCCATCTACTCTACCCCTCAACCTCTCTAACTCCTTCTGCATGGCCTTGTAAGCATTGGCCTACTCTCTCACAATCTTTGCCAATTCCATGTTGGTGATTGGTTCCCTAGGGACTTCTTCTTCTCCCTCTGCCATTTCTCAAATCTCCATCTCTTTACCAAAGCCTTTACTAGCTTTGATACCACTTGATGTAGAGCCCTCCTTGTCTCCTATAAAAAACTCCAAGATGTATGACACTGACTACTTCAAGACTACAATAGGATCCTATCAAGGCAAGGCTCTACAACATTAGTTCAACATCTCACAATCTCCAAGACTCATACTTAATCAAATTGGGTAATTTGTTCCATCATGCACCATGAAGCCTCCAAGGGTTCCTGACCATTACCACACCTATTTTGGGTTAGATATGACTCACATGGATCAGATCAAACATCATTTTTAAGGATTCAACTCCATATCCTATAGCACCTTCACAATTAAGCCTATTTGCTAGTAGCCCTTTGAAACGGGTAAAGGGACCTTAAGTCCAAACTTTCCCAAACAACCTGGCAAAAAAATCATAGAATTAAGTACCCTTTTTGGTCTTACACAATTTTTCAAAAGGAAAGGTCAAGGTCTGACAAGGAAAGGTCTGAACCCGGTGAAGGAAAACTGTCCTAAAGGGCTAATTAGGCCTCCATTTGTGAAGCAACTATATCCAAATGGACAAACCATATAAGAAAAACCCCATGATCATGCAGGGAACCATAAACCATCATGGATTCCAAGGTTACACGCCTAGAATCATTGCAATTTGCCTTCTAGGGTAGCTTTGTTGTTTAAGGACTAGGTAGCCACATATAGATGTCTATCTAGGGTCTGATCAAACATACACCTCCCTTGCTCCTCCTACAAAATTCTTTTGGAATCTTAGAATACATAGGCCAAAATTGTATTTCACCCAATCCCATGAGTTTTAGATAGATAAATTGCAAGTTATGGCCATGGAGAAGCAAAACCTTAGGTAAACCCTAGTTTTCTGGGTACCTACAACAAAATTGGAATAACAGGAGAAGAAAACACAGTTTGAACCTCAACCCAAAGCCAAATAAAAGGTGACTCAATAATATGACAAAATAAAATCATTGGGGATTGATCCCAAACCATACAATACCGTACCCCGTGCCAAAACTCCAGAATTGCAGAAAAAACTCAGAATTTCATTAGTTTGCAGTCATCAAAACTTTCCTCCATACAATCTCTCCTTGGGAATTGGATCCTCAAGGTGTATATACCTCTCCACAATTTCTCTCAACCAAAAAAAAGAGGTTAGAGCTGTTGGGGAAGTTCAAACAAGCAAAAATTCAAAAATTGCATAAAAGTTGCTTATGACAACTTTTGACAACTTTTGACAAAGTTGTCAAAATGTCATTCCTCACCTCCTAATTCCTTGAGTTAAGACTAACCCCTCCTAAAACATCCTAGAAGAATTAAAACCACTAGGATAACTATGTCCTACACACACTTGATCCCCTTTTGTCCAAAAGTCCTAATTGGCTTATCAAGATGCCAAAATAGGAGTTTGGCTCACAAGATGGGGTCTTTTATTACAAACACACAATGCATGATTGAAACACATGTAAAACATCCTAAGATATGTTTGATGCCTTATCCTTCCTCCTCTAAGCCTGATTGATCAACTTGAAGGGTTACTCCTGCACCACCTTTGGTTTGAGAAACAACTCTCTCGGTCAGGAAAATATCTCTTTTAGTCTGAGTAATCTCTCTTTCAGTTAGTGGAATAGCTCTTTTGGCTTGAGAAATATCTCTTTAGGTTTGCAAAGCAGCTCTTTTGATTAATAACATAACATCATATTTTGGAGCACTTATTTGTCAAACACTCCAAAAATTGCCTTTGGTTGAGTCAAATTTAAGACTAAGCACACTAGGTCTGACAAGTATTCATCTCAAACAAGTTTAAGATCCAAATCTCTCAAGTGCATAATCAAACATCTTTGATAATTTGATCTTTCAAACATAGTTTCTTATTAGGATCTATTATTCTTCATCACTAAACTACAACAATAGATCAAATTGACCTAGTTATCTAAATAGGATACATCTTTCCTATTTGACTTGGTCATATCATAACAAAACTTTGCACTCAAAACTAAGATAAAAAAACTCATAATTTTTCAGATGCTTGATGACCATTTCATATCGATTGAATAAGAAGAAACTTATTCGCTAGGCAATCTTAAAAAGGAGAAAATTTCTCAACATAAATCTTAAAATCTTATTGAAACATCGCATATTTTTACATCATTATCAAAATTATTTGCGTGGTAGAGGAATTTTTTTTGATGAAGAACCTTTGAGAACACATGCTATGCAACAAAGATCTATGTTATCACAAAGTCTAAATTAAGGTGGTCACATTAACTTGTCTTATTTACCTCTATAATTGATCACTTATTGAGGAGCATTTTGGAAGAGTAAAAATTTCAAAACAATAAGATCACTTGTATGCCAGTTTTGACCAGAAACCAGAGGAGACTTAAACAACAAAAACAAGGGCAAATATTTACAATGGATGAAGAGAATCCTTTTTATAATCAATTTGGATCCACCAATACTCACAACAATGATGACGATTATGAAATAACAAAAGAAACAATCAGAGGAGCACAACAAGATCAAAAATTTGGTAGATTCTTGGAAAGAATCATTTGAGCAGATAAGGAAATATATTTTCTCATGTTAGCATGTAAAGGGTCCAAGATACCAAGTGATTTTGATATCACAATTATAAAATGAAGTGGCGAGATAAGTGACACTCACAATTAACAAACTCAAAGTGACACTCGCAATGAATGAACTCAAAGTGACACTTGCAATGAACGAACTCAAAGGATACTCACAATGAATGAACTCAAAGTGATACTCATAATGAACGAACTCAAAGTGACACTTGCAATGAACAAACTCAAAATGAGACTCATAACTAATGAATTCAGAATAACCATCACAACAAAAGAATTCAAAATAACCAAGATGGTGAAGGAAGGAATAATGTTGATAATCTCCTTTTATCTCTTACTCAATAGATTCAAGCACTGCAAACACAAGTGCAAGACTTGCAATGGGGAACCACTAGAAGATATTCATTACAAGAGATATGTCCTTATCCATTCAACAAAAATCTAAATATGATACCATTTCCTCCTAATTGTGAAATCCCTAAGTATGACAAATACAATGGTAAGACTGACCCTCAAGATCACTTTAGGGAATTTTGCACAATGATTATAGAGTTTGCACATGAGGACACCTATTTGATGAGATTATTCCCCAAGAGTTTAAGTGGCCAAGCAATGGAGTGGTTTTCCATGTTACCACCTGGTATAAGAATATTTTCAAAATTGGTGGGAAAATTTGTTTCCTAATATTTATATAACATTCAACATGAGATTACTATGCT
The DNA here is from genome assembly GCF_030272615.1 of Cryptomeria japonica. Classification (NCBI taxonomy): domain Eukaryota; kingdom Viridiplantae; phylum Streptophyta; class Pinopsida; order Cupressales; family Cupressaceae; genus Cryptomeria; species Cryptomeria japonica. Next base: position 401,942,690 of record NC_081409.1, read on the forward strand.
TGACCTATGTAATACAAAGCAAAAGAATGGGGAACCTTTTATGACATTCTTATAAAGGTGGAGAAGTTTGCACGATATTCTTGTCCTATTCCTGATAGTGAAAAGATATAAATTTTTATTGATAACTTGAACGGCAAAATGAGTTGTGCACTTAAGATGCAATGTCCTCCAAGATTTAATAAAATGGTTGAGAATGGAATCAAAATCAAAGGATCCTTGGTCAAGAAAGGAGTATTAAAGCTTCATAGAGAAGGGAATAATTCTTCCAACAAAACTCACAATAATGCTCATAAAATTAAATTTTGGAATAGAAATAGAAACATTATGAATGATGGGATAGTGGATGCTAACATTGTGAAACCCAAGCAACCCATATTCAACTTTTCAAGTCATACCTCGACAACCAATCAAGATAATAATAAACCAAGGTTACCCTTCACCAAATTCTACATGAAATTTACACCTATTGGTGAACCACTTGAATCAATATTAAAAATACTTCTTACATACAAATTAATTAGATTACCAGAAGTGAGGGATTTTGAGCCAAAGGTGAAACCTTCTTTGTGGAATGACAAACATTTTTGCAAATATTGTTAGAGAAAAGGACATCATACTAATTATTCTCAACGATTAAAGCATGTCATTTGATATTTGATAGATAACGAGGTAATAACGGTAGATGTGCACACAACAAATGAATCATACACAACATTTAAATTTCTGCTACCGAACTACGAGAAGGGTGAGACATCGACAACTAGAGATAGAAAGGGCAAAGAGAAAGTCAATTATGCTCACACTTATGATAATGTGGTCAATGTCATTGTAGTCAAAGAAAGATCCCAATCAGAACCTGCACACACTATTATGTGCAGTAAAGCTAAGGTTACTTTACTGGGACCCACAACCAACACACCCTTTACTTCTAGGCAATACAATATAGTGGATCAATTACAAAAGACCCCTGCACAAATCTCAATATTGGAATTTCTAAAAATGTCACTCACACATAAAGAGATAATAGAAAAGGCTCTAGTAGATACCACAGTCCCCAAAGACTTCCAGGTATTGATCAATTTCAAACCATGGTGGGACATCTTATAGCACCTCACTGCTTATCCTTCACAAAAGATGATGACATGTCCTTGAAACATCCACACATAATGCTCCTTTGCATATCGAAGTCTTAATTCACAAAAATCATGTAAAACATGTCCTAATAGATGGAGGAGCTGGCCTAAATATTTGTTCATTAAGTCTTGTCCATACATTGAGCTATTTTGAAGATGTAGTTGATCCTTACAAAAAGATAACAATCAAAGCCTATGATGAAGAAGAGCATTCCTTCAAAGGGGTTGTAGTGTTGCCAATCAGAGTTGGGCCTGTGCAAAAGGATATAGTATGTCAAGTGCCGGACATTAATTTGACTTATAACATACTGCTAGGCAGACTAGGGATCTATGACATGCAAGCTATCCCTTCAACTTACCACCAATGCCTCAAGTTTTTGTATGATGGACAAGATATCACCATTCAATCAGATTCAAACTTGTTTCAGTATTGTAGTAACCTAAAGGTAGTTCGAGAGATCATTGTTGTACATAATAGAGAAGCATCCTGGTCTAATACACCACCTAAGGAAAAAGTGTTTGCTTCAATCTTATCGAGCTTTCAGAAAAATATGCAATTGAAAGAAAAGGGTCAGGGGAATATTTACTACCAGAACTACCAGTCTCTCCAAGATCATATGGAAAGCCATCAAGTTCAAAACAACAACTTGTCTCAAAACTAAGTAAAGTCCTAGATGGATTATTTACCAAAGCTATTACCTTAGTTGAAGAGACTGATGACAAGGATATTTTGAAATGGTTATATAAAGATGAGCCAAAATCCCAACCAAAAGTCAATAATGTCAATATCCCAACATAACAATATGGAAAAGGATATGATATCATGAGAAAGATGGGATATGGTGGCAGTGGTCCTATAGGCAAAAGAAAATAAGGTATTTCAGAACCAATACAACCTCCTTCACAACTTCCTAAGGATAAACCAAGATTAGGTTATGGTCAGAACACTATAGATCCATAACAAGAAGTACCATCTCACAGTCAATAAGAGCAAGAATATGAATGACAACAAGAAGAATGGTTCATTCAAAGGGAAGAAGAAGTTGCACGAAAACAACAAGAGGAGGCTATCCATAAACAACAAGAGGAAGTGACTTGTAGGCAGCAAGAAGAAGCTAAAGAAATTGCTAAAAAGAAAGAAGAAGCTACTAATAACATTTATGAGCAGATTTTCAGATTACAAGCTTCTAGTGAAACAAATTCCAATGAATGGGAATGAGACTCTTACCAATCTGAAGATTCTTCTAAAGAGTCATGCTATATAAAAGATGTAGATGTCGATATAGTCCACTTGTATGTAGCACAAACGTCAGAGTATAGAACACTCAAATGAGAACTACAATATATCGATGTTTACTCCAATGAGGACGATCAAGATCTACTTGTTGAAGGTCATTTTAAGGAAAGTAATATCTTAGACTTAGAAATAGTCATTGAAGACTTAGATATCTCTACCATGACCCTTAATTCTCTTGACATGCAACAATCCAATGATCCCTTGCCATTAGTGTATCCCAAGCTTATTGACTGGGACAATGAAGAACCCATTGAGATATAAACCTTCCCTGATAATCATGCCATTACCTTATACCTTAACACAGTCGAACTTACAACTTCCACCAGTGAATTCAGAAATGCATCTTCTACTCGAGGGGGTGCCAAATCTCTCAGTCAAAAAAGTGAAAAGAAAAAAACAAATATCAGGGTTAATGCTGAAAACAAGCTAATGGCAACATTAGATCAAGAAAAAGTAAAAAGAAAGGACGTATTAGATGGTGAAAACCTCCTTGAGGTGCCAGAGGATGGGAGATTTGACACCTTGCCTAAGTATTTCTAGGAAAGATCTTCAATACTAATTGAACCAATTGAAGTAGTCAACATTGGAACACTAGATCAACTAAAGATTCTCTATCTAGCAATATCATTATCAGAACAAGAGAAACATGACTATATAACATTCTTCAAAGAAAGACAAGTCAATTTCACATGGTCATACGCAGATATGCTAGGGTTAGATATGGATCTCATCATGCATTACTTGAATGTTTCTTTGGAGTAAAACCAATAAAGAAAAATATAAGAAAGATGTATCCTCATATAGCCATATTGGTCAAAGGAGAATTGAATAAATTGCTAGACCTAGGATTTATCAAACTAGTACCTTATCCAGAATGGGTATCCAATATAGTTCCTATTTCTAAGAAAGAAAAAAGTATCAAGGTATGCACAAATTTCAGAGATCTCAATAAGGCGTGTCCTAAAGATGACTTTCCTTTACCAAATATAGATATCATTGTGGATTTGATAGCTGGACACAAAATGTTCTCTCTTATAGATGATTTTTCAGGCTCCAATTAAATAAAAATAGCAATAGAAGATCAAGAGAAGATGACCTTCACATGCCCATGGGGTACTTTCTGCTAGAATGTAATGCCTTTCAGACTCAAGAACACAGGAGCTACCTACCAAAGAGAAATGACAATAATTTTTCATGATATGATTCATACCTTCAGAGAAGATTATGTTGATGACCTATTGGCTAAGTCACATACTAGAGAAGAACATCTGGAAATCCTAGCAAATATCCTTGACTGCTTGGAGAAATATAAACTAAGGTTGAATCCAAAGAAATGTGCATTTGGTGTCACATTTGGTATAATTTTGGGATATATTTGTTAGGCCCAATATGGAAAGCTAATGTACTGAGAGGGGAGGGGTGAATCAGTACTTCAAATCCTTTTATCAACAATATCTTTACTGTTATGCATAAACCAAAAACTGCCATAACATAACATAAAGCTAAAACAAATAAGTAACAATCATACATGATTCACTCCATAACACATATATTTTGGTTACGCAGTAACTCTTGGTTAGAGAGAAAAACTACGGTGGGGATGGCACCCACAACTTCACTACTGCAATAATAAAGAGTGCTCGGTTAGAGCTACATATTTAGCTATTTCTGATAGCTTACCCTATTAGGAGTAACAAGATCTGTTAGATCTACCTTGCTAAAGGATTTTACAACACTTTATATAAATGTTGCACCTGGTTAGAGGCTTTACAATTTATAGACTTGATTAGAGTCTTTTACCCTGTTAAAGGTTTCTCTTACAACTTCAAAATATTACAATAAAACTTTACAAATATCTGCAACTTTACATCTGAAATGCTGTAGCAGATTCTATGTGCTCAAAATAAGATTACCTTGCCTATAGCATACCTTGGTAACTCATGAAGTAACTCGGTAAACCCTTTTGTTTACTCTGTTCTTTGACTGTTCTCTAAAAACCTTCTCAGTGACCTCTATGTCTCTGTAACAGTCATAATACTCTGTGATTTCTCATGTATCACATAAGTCTTGCTTCATACACATATGCACACACATTTCTCTCATTCACATATATCTCTAACCCTAAATTCATGCTGTATAAATAGATTTCTTATGTCGGTGATCTGATTCATTGCTTCGATCTTACAAACATGATTTCTCAAATGAATAACCATGCAAAATATTTCATTGGTTAGATGACCTCAAAATTATACAAAATCTATATGTGCAATTTCCAATGCAATAACGGTTCTATGTGCCTCGATCTTGTAACATGTTTTCATATGTGTGTCCAGGTTCAATGAATCTGGTAATGCATTTCACTCGGTGTATATCAACTTGGTGTATATCAACTCGGTGTATTATCTTTACTACTCAGTAGACATGAAATAACACTCGGTAGACAACTCGGTGTATACTGGGCTTTGTGACTATTTTCCTTCTGTAACCGACTAGACTGTTCATACCGACTAAATATTTCGGTAGTAGTAACCGAATAGAGTATATAGAATGACTTTGGATATAAAACTAATGGTAATTTGATAAGTAGTAACAATCTCCCCTTTTGACATTAGCTGAGATGTTTGACAAAACTACTTTCAAAGTCATTACTCAAAAATCTGTATACTTTACAAAATTTGACTAAACATACAGTATATACATTAGTCAATGAAATAGTATAATCAAATATACTCCCCTTATGAATATGCTGTACAAAACTCTAATTATGTGTGCTCGGTGATCAATACTCTATAATCACTATTCTTTCCTCTGTTCACTGCTCGGTTCGCTGCTATTGGATACTCTGCTTATTCTGCTCATTTTATGATTGTTTGAGATACTTTGAATACTATACACTCCCTCTATGTATTTTGATGCTATATATACTCTGATGATATACTCCCCCTTTTTGACAAACATCAAAATTTAGTTACCATTTGGAGGTGGCAACCGATAAAAAATGGATTTGTACTTTGTCTTGGCTTCGGTGAGAGCGATAGAGAGTGCATCCTTTACACTGTCCATTAAAGAATTTTGTGCATTAATATCAGCCAATAATGAAATTAAGCCATCTAAAGTGCTTCCCTCTTGTGTAGTAGAGAGGTAAGTGGCTCAGTTGAGCTGTTCTTGAACAGATGAAAGATGAGGATGGAATAATGTTTGAAGTGTCATTATGTCCATCCTGATCTTGTGTTCTTCATTCCTTAGTTCCAATTGTTGAGCCATGAGCCATTGTAGCTTAGTATAAAAATTCTGAACTGAATTGGGCTCGGGGGTCAACTTATTTGAGAGATCGGTGATTTCTTTCTCAATTGCTTCTATTTTATTCTTAATGTCCTTTATGAATAAAGAAAATGTGTAGAGTTTCTGAAATAATGAAAGAATGTGCTTGAGTTGAGGGGACAACTTAGCAATAAATTTGACAAGTTTTACCTTGCCAACAACAATGGATTTCTATACTTCCTCTATCATTTTAGCAGTTAGCTCCTTGTTTTTTAGTTTTCTCAAGTATTCGGATGCATCTACTCTAGATGTCTCAATCTGATTTAGGAGTTCATCCAATTGAATATGGATGGCTGCATCGGTTGATACGGTAGCTGAATGTAGCATATTTGATAGTAAGGTCTTTACCTTCTGAAGTACTTTATTCTTCTTTTGTATGGCCAATTGCTTCTCTTGTTCGACCTTTGCTTTGCACAGTTCACCAAATTCAGTGAGTGCTTGCCCTTTCAATTTGGAGATGTCTATATTGGGCAACACTATCGGTTTCAATATATCTATTTTGAAGCTATGCTTTTTCAACTTCTTTTCTTTACCTTTCACCGGGTGAACCACTACAATAGCTTGAGAGGCTTGAGGACCCTTGGTAGGTTGCTCGGTAGAGACAACACTTTGGTCGGTTTCTTTAGCCTCGGTAGTGTCCTTCGGTGTCTCGGTGCTTGGTGTCTCAGCTGTAACATTTTTCGTGCTAGAAGGTGCTTGAGAGGTTTGTTCTTGTGAAGTACCTTCTGCTGTAGACTTTTGACCTTCGGTGCCTTCATCTATATCCTAAGGAGCTTCGGTTGTAGCAGGTTGATTGATTGGTGGGTAAGGCTGAACTTGTTCCAAAATAGATTCACTGGAGACAAGTTTTGCATAAGCATTGCCTTCTATCATTTCTTGTTCAGGTGCCTCTGCATCCATGATATCTTCATCTATTTGAATGGTGTCAGCAGGGTCTTTCTCGGTGACATCAGGCTCTTGGTCAGTGACATCGACTATTTCCACTATAGATTGTTCACTAGCATTCTTTCTTCGAAAGATGTCCTCCCATTGCTCTTTTGTTTCCTTCTCCACTTCTATATACAGGCCATTCATCAATTTCAAGGCCTTTTGTTTTACTGTAAATTGTGTTTGGCTATTTGTCAGATGTTCTTTTATTTCATCAACCGACATATCAAGAAAGAGATGCACCAGACTTCTTTCTCTGATTTGTTTCTTCGAGTCTAGGGCATATTGCCATCTGGTTTCAATATGTGCATATAATTCCTTAGGAATAGAATTGCATACTTCTAATGGGACCACTCAAAATTTTAGAAGTGTGCAAATGGTAGCTTCTTCAGTTTGCCTCTTTTCATCAGCAGATCTGGATTCATATTTGACAAATCTGAATCCACCAAATCCACCATATTCCTTTAGATTATTACAAAAAATTTCTACACTATGTACATCTACCTTCTTGCTTTTCACAATCTGAAATTTACTTGCATCTTCAGATTCGGTATCACTTGACTCTTTTGGCAAAATAAGTCTCTGAGTAGATTTCTTGTAAGTTCTAGTTACCTTAGGAACAACAACAATCTTTTGTTTCTTATTTGGTGATGCAGCAGATGCCCTTGTGTTAGGTCTCTTTGTTGGAGGAGTTGGTAGGGCCATTGAAGTGTCGTGTTTCTTTCTCTTCAACACTTTTCCCTTAGGCAATTCGGTGCTAAGTGTTATGGCTGCTTCTTGGGCTTCTGTCTCCTCTTCGGTGATGGCTAGAACGCCTTTGACAGGTGTGGAGGAAGATTCTTCTCCGAATTTCTTAGTTAATGCCTTAATCATATTTGATGCCTTCTATTACCTTGTCATTCATCCCTCATAACAAGAGTGAGTCACCTTGCAAAAATTTTAGTTGAGTCTTTGTCTTGTTAAAAATTTGTTGGTTCAATCCCTTATCTGCTTGTAAATCATTTTTCTTTAGATCCTTAACATTAAGGTTCAATGGTCTGTTGAACCTCTTGAACCCCTTGAACCATCTTGAGCAGAGTTTGTAGTGTTCATTTAGGTATCACAGGTTCTAAGTTGTGTCTAAGACATTTTTGGGCTAATGTTCACTTAAGTGTTGTGCAAGTGAAATGTCATATACTGTTTGAATAGTTCAGGGAAGTTCAAACAGTTCAGGGAAGTTCAATCAGGTTCATTCAGTTCAAGCAGGTTCAAAAGTTTAGTCAGGTTCAAAATGGTTCAAGGTAGTTCAGCAGGTTCCAAAAGTTCAAATAGTTCAGGGAAGTTCAAACAGTTCAGTGATGTTCAAACTGTTCGATGAAGTTCAAGGTTCAAGCTCTGCAAGTCTGATTTTATGACAGTCATATAGACCCGCACACAGTAGCTCATATCTTTTTACTCAGGAATTATATTTGAAATCGCTCCAATCAAAATGGAGAAGACTAGGTTTTGACAAACATATCTAAAATTGAGAAAGATCCAACGGTGGAAACAAAAGTTATGGCCCCCGTACCGAGACAGACTTTGATTGTCACAAATATTTTCAGCCCGCCCAGCATATTGAATATTTTCATTTTGGTTTAAAATATTCAAGTGCCATTTATCCAAATATTATTATAAACTTTAGAGAATTATATTTCTAAATGTTTATAAGTATTTTATGTTATAAAAAAAGAGTAATGGGGAACGTGAAAAGCGTAAGTGAAAAGGTTTTTCAAGATTCGGTTATAAAACCAAATAATGATCTCATGTAACTATTTATGGTGAAATGATTGAAAGAGCACAGGTTCTTTTCTTCCAGCAGCCTGTGGGTGAGGGAGATTAGATTTTTATTTGTAAGGGAGGAGTTGAAGCTTTTCTAAGCAATGCTTTGTATAGAAAATATCAATCTTTGAGTTGATTTCTAGACATGAATAAAAATGCAGATGATATGTTCAATCTTTGTGTTGCTGATATTCTTCTCATGACTGTAGCTGGTCTTTGAGCCTTTGCAGTTATTTATTAATGTCTTTTCTGTTATAATCAATTGTGTATGTGGATTCATTACAAGTCTGTGTGCTTGAAAGTAAGCCATATTGGAGCAACGACTTTCTCTCTTGGTTTTTAGTCTAAATGCTATCCATAAGTGCAGAAAATTAAACTTTGATTTAATGGTCTTCATTCATATGTATTTGGTAAGTCTTTGGCATTCATTTTCATGGCTATGGATGAATGTTATTTTCCTTTATTGCTTTCTGGTTAAAAGCATCTCAGCAATTTAATTCATTCTAAATCTTCTAAGAGGGAGTTGTACCTCTCAATTCAGAGGAAGATTATCACTTCAATGATAATCTATCCAACTGTTAGTACTTTTTGTCCTTCATTCTGGGCATTTTGAGTTTATTTGTATAGTTATCTTCAGAGGACAAATATGTTCACTAACACCTTCCTTGTAGCTTTGGGTACTACAATGCTCTTCTTTACTTTTTCTTTCACCTCTTCATAGGTTCCATACCTCAGCTCGGTAGTATGCCTTGGTAGTGTCAGAAATGCATCGATTTGCTGTTGTGTGATATCAAAATCAATCTCGTAACCCATAGGTGGCAAAGATTGAGTCCTCGGTTCCACAACATTCACATAACAGTAATCGGTGTTGACTTCAAAACATATTTCATCTTTGTATTTTTCTACTAGCTGGGGTGGAATCCGGTACCTGTTATGCATTTTCTCTTGGAACTTGCTGAAGTAATCATCCATTATATCATTAAAGTTATCACCTAACTTCTTGATGAAGTCATTGATCTGATGGGTGATTGGTCGGTGTAGTTCCCAAACAACTTTACCGACTGTTGGAAAAAACTTCTCAAAGTAGAAAAACATACATACAAGTAGTGATCCAAATTTTAGAGTATTTGCCGAGTTGTTCTTCTTCAGCTTCCTGATTGTGTTTAGATTTTCAAACAAGTTCTTCAACAATACTTCACACAAGTCAATTTTCATGTTTTTCTTAACAATTTTGTATGCTAAGTCCACTGCTGCATAGGGTACACTATTTTCCCTTGTCGATTGGAAGAAACAGTAACCAATTACTTTAATGGCAAATTTGAGTTCAGGATCAGTGACATTGTTCAACTTCAGACCTCTGCAATCAGATTCTACTCCAGTCAAATTGATCAATTCCTTCTATGATATCATTTTCTATGCTCGGGCATGATCATAGATAGGATAACCGGTGATCAGATGAATGATTTCTTTAGTAATCTTAAACAGTTGCTCTTGTAGCCACATAAAATCATCATGCACTCGGCTTAGTACAAACTTGACCCACTGGGGTTTGAACACACGGGGATAGGTTAGGGCTTCAGTCAATCCCTTGATTTTGATGTGCTCATACTTGCTATCCATTTTACCATCTATGCACAATTCATCATATTCATCTTTGATCTCAACATGACCGAGTTCTTCAACACGACATTTGTTGAAGAATCTCACATCCTCGACTAACAAGACTCGATCCAGGATGAGTGAAAAGGCAGTTTTGTCATCCGGTTCAGATACAAATTGGGGAGTCAGAGTATTTTAGTGAGGGCTTCTCTACATTCTTGACAACAATGGGGTCTTGGATCTTAGGTGCCATTTTGATTTCAGATAAAAATTGACACAAGAACCGTAGGGTTTGAGAACTTAACAAATGGCAAGCGCTTCACACTCAGTAGATAATAACAACTTAATGAGTTCGGTAAACCAGCTTAGCGATGCGATGAGATTTGATGTAAATACCTTAGATTTTGCTTTGAAGATGGTTTGATCACCTTGATTCGCTCTGCTCTGCTTCTCGAAAACTTGGTGAATGAAAATGACCTCAAAGAATGCTTTAGGTACATAATAAACCTTATCGGGCTCCATGCAAGTTAGGTCAAAGACATTAAATGCACTCGGTTCTAATTAACTTTCTTTCCCTTTTTGTGCTTTAACCGAGTAACCAAATTTTCTTCATATATCGACTTGACAGGCTTCCTGAATTCACCGACTTGATAGATTTCCTGTAAAGTGCTCCAGAAGACTTTGATATAATTTCAAACTTACTACTACATCTTACTATGCAGATTTTGAATTCAGTACATACTAAAATAGGAATTGTTTAAGATTTAACCTTGTGAGAATGCAGTCCCTTCATACCTTTATCGATTAATTTGGAGTGGGAGCACCTAACTCGGTAGGTAAGGTGCTTTCTTTATTTGACACAATTTCCTTCTTTCTCCAAATCATATTTAATTTCTCTTTTATTTCCTTAGTGTCTTCTCGAGGTTGATCTCTGCAATCTCCAGCCAAGTGTCCAACTTTGTGACAATGAAAACATGCCATACTAGGATTTCTCCATGATCTTCGATTGTTCATTCCAAACCTTATAAAGCAGTTAACACTTATATGTCCATATCTTCCACAACATTCACACCATATCCTTGTATTGTAATCCCATGGTACTGCAGAATATTGTTGGTAAGGATCTGTGTGAGTTGAGTAACCTCTAGTATTTGCTCGGTGTGCAGACCACATGTGGTTCTTTTGCTTAAACCAACACTTCTCGGTACTATGTCCATATCTATTGCAGTTTTTACAAAACCCTTTGAATTTTGCCTTCTGATAATTATTAACAGACTTTTTCCTACATTGATTAGATGTGTGACCATATTTATTGCAATTGTAACAATAACCATTGGTCTTAGTGGCATTTGGTTGCTTACCTTTTCTGATTTGACACAAGTTGGTAGTATGACCTTGATTTCCACAGTAGTTGCAAATAGGCTTCTTTCTTTTGATGTTCTTATTGATTCCAGCTTGCTTTGATGATTCTCCTCTCTCGGTAGTGTAGATTCCCTTCTCGGTAGAGTCTTTTCCTTTATAACCGAGTCCTCCTTCTTTGTAGGATCGTCTTGTATTCAGTTGCTCATCCAACATATTTGATGCTTCATAACTCTTCTTCAGTGTTTCCTTGGATTTCTTCTCTATTTCAAGTTCATTGCTCAACCTTGATACTTCAAGTTTCAATGCTTGATTCTCATCATCTTTCAGATTTGCTTCATGATGTGCATAACCTAGTTGATCTGACAGATTTTGTTGAATCCCAATCAACCTTATGATTTCATCATCCTTATCAGATACTAAAGCTTCAATTTGTTATTTCTCTCTTTCTAGATCTCTTACTTTGTCCTCGGTTGTCCTCAATGCATCAAGATTTTCAGTCATCTGTGTGCTAAAATGTTCATGTTCTCTTTTCATTGCTTTTAGTTGATTAGCCAGTGCTTTGTTCTTTTCTTTCAATTTTCCAATCATTTCTTCAGTCTCTTCAGACATACTATTCTTAGATGATGTCTCAATTTGTTCCACTAACACTTGAGAGTCCTGCAAATCATCAAATAATCTTCTTCTCACTTTCAAAGATTTTTGCATTTGCCTTTGCATGTCTGTAATCACTTGATTAGCATGATCCAATTCTTCTTGCAGATACACAATCCTTTGAGATTGTTTGTAGCCTTCCATTGATAAGATGTTTCTCTTTAGGCAGTTAAACCCTTTTCCAAGATTCAAGCTCTGATACCAATTGTTAGGCCCAATATGGAAAGATAATGTACTGAGAGGGGAGGGGTGAATCAATACTTCAAATCCTTTTATCAACAATATCTTTACTGTTATGCATAAACCAAAAACTGCTGTAACATAACATAAAGCTAAAACAAATAAGTAACAATCATACATGATTCACTCCATAACACATATATTTTGGTTACGCAAAAAATATTGATTAGAGAGAAAAATTGTGGTGGGGATGGCACCCACAACTTCACTACTGCAATAATAAAGAGTGCTCAGTTAGAGCTACATATTTAGCTATTTTTGATAGCTTACCCTGTTAGGAGTAACAAGATCTATTAGATCTACCTTGCTAAAGGATTTTACAACACATTATATAAATGCTGCACCTAGTTAGAGGCTTTACAATTTATAGACTTGATTAGAGTCTTTTACCTTGTTAAAGGTTTCTCTTACAACTTCAAAATATTACAATAAAACTTTACAAATATCTGCAACTTTATATCTGAAATGCTGTAGCAGATTCTATGTGCTCAAAATAAGATTACCTTGCCTATAGCACATCTTGGTAACTTATAAAGTAACTCGGTAAACCCTTCTGTTTACTCTGTTCTTTGACTGTTCTCTAAAAACCTTCTCGGTGACCTCTATGTCTCTGTAACAGTCATAATACTCTATGATTTCTCATGTATCACATAAGTCTTGCTTCATACACATATGCACACACATTTCTCTCATTCACATATATCTCTAACCCTAAATTCATGTTGTATAAATAGATTTCTTATGTCGGTGATCTGATTCATTGCTTCAATCTTACAAACATGATTTCTCTAATGAATAACCATGCAAAATATTTCATTGGTTAGATGACCTCAAAATTATACAAAATCTATATGTGCAATTTCCAATGCAATAACGGTTCTATGTGCCTTGATCTTGTAACACGTTTTCATATGTGTGTCCAGGTTCAATGAATCTGGTAACACATTTCACTCAGTGTATATCAACTCGGTGTATTATCTTTACTGCTCGGTAGACATGAAATAACACTCGGTAGACAGCTCAATGTATACTGGGCTTTGTGACTGTTTTCCTTCTGTAACCGACTAGACTGTTCATATCGACTAAATATTTTGGTAGCAGTAACCAACTAGAGTATATAGAATGACTTTGGATATAAAACTAATGGCAATTTGATAAGTAGTAACAATATTGTTTCAACACAAGGTATTGAAGTAGATCCAAACAAAGTTAAAGTAATCATGGAAATGGAATCACCTAAAAACATTAGTCAGTTAAGATCACTTCAAGGGAGACTTCAATCCATTAGAAGGTCCATATCCTAGCTAGCTGCTATATGTCATCCTTTCACACATTTGTTACATAAAAATGTTCCATTCAGATGGGATGACACATGTGAAGAAGCTTTTCATGCAGTAAAGTAATATCTAATGAACCCACCGGTCCTAATGTCACCAATTGAAGGCAAGTCATTACTGCTTTATATATTAGCCACTGATGTAGCATTAGGAGCTTTGTTAGCACAATTGGATCATGAAGGGAAAGAACAAGCTATTTATTACATTAGCGAGACCTTAGTCAGCTATGAGCTCAACTACTCATCTATTGAGAAGCCATGCTTAGCAGTAGTGTTTGCATCCCATAAATTGACACTACATGCTAACCTATTCAGTGAAGCTGATAGCTAGAATTGATCCATTAAAATATATTCTTAGCAAGGCAGCCTTAATAGGTAGATTGGCAAAATGGGTAATGATCTTGAGGGAGTTTGACATTGAATATATTGATAGAAAAGATATAAAAGGACAAGTGATTGCTGACCAATTAGTAGAGGCACCCTTCCAAGATGATCATCCAATACATGTTGAATTCCCAAATGCTGATGTACTCACGGTCACTAAGCAAACATGACAGTTGTATTTTGATGGTTCTTACACACAACATGGATTGGGAGCAGGTTTTCTATTTATCACACTTCAATGTCACACCATCCCAAAAGCATACAAACTGACTTTCCCTTGCACCAATAATATGGCATAATATGAGGCATTAGTAATAGGAATCAAGATGGCTTTAGAATGGAATATCACACATTTGCAAGTTTTTGGAGATTCTCAGCTAGTCATCAATCAAGGCAATGATGATTATCAAACCAAAGATGAAAAGCTAATGCCTTACAAGAAGATGGTTGATGACTTTAGAAAGTACTTTGTAGATATTTATTTTGAGTAGATCCCAAGGAATGACAACAAAGCTGTTGATGCCATGGATACCATTGCCTTTCTGCTTCAAACACAAGAAAATCAAGATCATTACCAATTTTTGGTGGAAGAACTGTTTCACCCTGCTTATGACTGTCCTGATTCCCAAATCATATGTCACCTAGTAGGACCTAATTCCTCTAGTTATGGCCAAATTTATACCTACTTGAAAGATGAAACCCTTCCTCTTGACCTATCAAATAATAAAAAATGAAACTTCATTCGACAATCCGCTCGTTACACCATTGTCGTAGATACTTTATATAGAAGAGGTCTGGATGGTACTCTCCTTAGGTGTCTTGAGCATGAAGAATTTGAGAAGGCTTTAACTGATGTTCATAACAATATTTTTGGTACTCATTCGAGTGGTCTTACTCTTTTGAAGAAACTCATATGATTTGGTTACTATTGGCCTACTATGGAAAGGGAATCTTTTCAATTCACCAAAAAGTGCAAACAATGTCAGGTCCATGGTGATCTCATAAACACACCTGCATAAGAGCTTCATACCTTGGCAACATCATGGCCATTTTGTCAATGGGGCCTAGATCTAGTAGGGAAAATCTAACCACCTTCCTCAAACGGTCACAAGTTTAGACTCACAATTACAAAGTATTTCACAAAGTGGATTGAAGTAGTACCACTCTCTAATATCATAGGAAAGTAGATAGCCGCAATCATCTTGAACTATATCATATGTCGTTATGGTATTCCTATGACTATTATCACTGATAATGGCTGACCATTCAAAAATCAAGATGTAAGAGAGCTCTGTGAAAAGTTCCAGATCCAACATAGGTTTTCCACATCGTATTACCTATAGGGAAATGGTCAGGTAGAAGCATCAAACAAATAAATCTTGAAAATCTAGAAGAAGACAATTAATGATGCTGACAAAGACTGGCATGTTCAACTGAAACCTTCTCTATGGGCATATCGCACTAGTATCCGCATCCCAATAAGTGCCACACCATTTTCTCTTGTCTGTGGGTCTGAAGAAATATTACTAGTGGAGGTTGAAATACCATCTCTTCGTGTGTCACTGGAAGGTCTCATTTCAGATGAGGAACAATGACTATCTCGGTTACAAGAGATTGAATTGCTGCAAGAGTACAGACAGAACACTGGTGATCATTTGAGAGTCTACCAACAAAGGATGTCTCACAATTGTAATCATAAGGTCAAGCCTAGGATGTTTCAAGTTGGGTCCTTTTGTTGTCACAACTGCATATGGATCTAACAATTATCAGTTATCAACACCAGAAGGAGATCAACTTGAGAAACCCATCAATAGCCTTCATCTAAAAAAGTTTTATACCTAAAAGTAGAAAAAATCCAAAAAATCAGAAAAAACAGAAAATCCAAAAAAATCAAAAAATCAAAAAATCCCCAAAAATTAGAGAATTAAAAAAAAACAAGTTTTTCGAAAAAGAGAAAAATACAAACAAAATCAAATATGAGAAAAAGTGCAATAAAAACAAATGGTGAAAACTTGGAAACAAGATCCATTTGTTGGTCAACTTCTCCATCTATTTGGTCACTTGTCTTGCATCCATCCATCACCATTGTACATATCCACAATAAAGCCTTTTGTATCTAATTAGGCCTCATCTATAAATCCCATCATGGTTTGGAATAGTCTACATACTGGTGTGTTTCTGAACTGGGGGCAAAATCCTGAACTCAGTCAACAATAATCTTCTTTGAAATTAAACGCATCAAACAAGCACCAACTAGGCAACGTTAGTCATAAGCAAAGATCAAGGCATCCAACATTGAACATAAGTATCAAAATCAAGGTTTACTTTAGTGTCGAATATTCACCAATGGCAATTTTTTCACGTCGACGACCTAGTAAATGGTGAATATATTGTACCGACTGGGGGTGGCCATGTCGCCAGAACATTATCAATTTCCGTCAAATTCATGGCTCGATCACAATATGTTTTATGTAATTAATTGTTTCTATGCCAAAATTTTTCCAATACAATATATGGTGGACACATGGTAAATTTAATTTTTTCGCCTACACTCTCCGAGGTTGCCTTAATAGATGATCATAATTCACCTATAGGCATATGAAGATTTTTTGGCCAGGAGGACCTAATTCACCTGACATTTTATTGAGGCATGTCTCCATTCACCCCAATTTTTGCCAACTCTATCATATTTGCAAATTAATTGGATGACCCATAATTGCCTCGAAAATTACATAAGTCATGGTATAATTAAGTGGGATTCACCAAATATTTGTATACCATATAAAATTCCTGTGAAATTTTCCATATAAGGATTGGTATAAATACATTCAAAGGTCAGATCTATCTCTACACAATCTGGTGGGTTCTAGGATCTGAATTCAGATCAATAGTGAAGTTTCAGACCAAGGAAAATCATTGTTGTTGACTGCATTGGTGATTGCTATTGACCTAAAGGTGAGCGATCATATTTTAAAGTGTTATAATATTATTTAGAATTTATCTATATCTGTTTGCATTACTGAGTCCATTTTTATTCAGTGGGGACCCGTCAGTGCCAAGTGGTCAGCCGAGAGACCTCAGACATCTAGATTGTAGGTTGTAGGGCCAGTGAAACATATATTATACTTTATAGTCTATTATTACTTCTTCAAGAAATTGATATTTTTTTTGCAGCCTTTATTTCATTGGAGATATCAAATAGGAAGAAGGGTAGGAATCCTCAATATGGGGAAGGCCATGAGAGGCCAACAAAATGCAGAACGTTGTCTTCGTACTTTGTCTTTGGCATAGATTATGGTGAAAATCAGGAAGGTACATCATCACAAGTACAAGTACAAAATTCTCAACCTACATCGCATGTTGAAGATGAAGATGAACCTGATATCTCATATCATGATGAACTTGAAGAAGATTATCTGGTAGATACCCAAGTTAGCCGGAATGATATAATCGACTTGGGTGTTAATGCCACAAATGATAATTCATAGAAGGGGAAAAGAAAAGCCAAATAAAAAAATGATCAACCAAAATAAAAAAAAGGATCAGGAGTGGGATATGTCAGTGAGGAATTTTCAAATTAATTGGGCATCAAAGTATCCATTGATTGAACCGGTGGAGAATCCAATTAAAGGCAATCCTCCAATAGGATGCAGGTATAAAATTTGCACTTGGAAACATAACAAGGAAATTAGGTTGCAGCTAAAAATTGACACCATAGAAAAGTATATGGGTAAAGTTTATGAAAACAAATGATAGACGGAGTTGAAAAATCAGTGATAAGATGGAAAATAAAGGAGGAATGTAAGCATGTGAGGAATACTAAAGAGTATTATTTTCATGAGAAAATACAGACGAAGCCTGCTGAAGTTAAAGGTTCTATTGAAGCTATTTTTGGAAAAGCAATGCAAATAGAACAACTGGGAAAAGCTGTTCAGTTAAGTGTTTTTTTTATATTTTGAGCAAAGGGCGTGCTATGACAAATTTCCCATCAATTAGTGGTTTGTTACATTTTTTCAAAGTTCCTAACTATCCTAATAGTCACTGGTCAGTAAACAGTGGATGGGAATGGGCAAGTTGTATTGCTGAGGTTGAAAAAGAAGATGCAAAGGAAAAAATAAGAGAGTCAAACTTTTTTTTAATTTTCTTTAGACAAAGTTACGATAGTAGATAATACTTCGTGGGTATGCATGCATGTTTATACTATGGAGAATCATGCCCACCAACCTCATCTACTATCTGTTTCTAAAATGAAAGATAGTGCGACAACGGATAATTTATTTCAACTAGTAAAGAGATGTTTAATTGAATATGGAGGTGTGGATGACATGAAGATTGCCAAAAAATTGGTGTGTGTTGAAACGGATGGAGCTTCAGTAATGCAAGGTCACATGAATGATCTTTTTACAAAGATGGAAACTTCTTCTACACCCTACATTACTGGCATTCACTGCATGGCTCACAAAATGAATCAAGCTTTTGGAATTGTGAGCAACTATGCTCTAGTAAAAAAAATGAAATTTTAATCAGAGAGCTCTACTCACACTTTTGTCGAAGTCCCAAGCAATTTATGGAATTTCAACACTTTGCTGATGGAATAACTGATAGGAACAAGCTTCTCAAAGATAATGATACCAGATGGATCTCTTTGGATGGTCCAATGCATCAAGTTTTTTTAGAATATCCATCCTTGATTGGACTATTTCACACAACTCGCAACGAATCAGAGCAACCAAAATTTCCTGACCTTCTTCAGAGGTTAATTAATATAGAGACACTCTTAACTTTAGTAGCTCTTTTTCCCATGCTAGAGAAAATGAGGAATATGCTACACCGCGTAAGTTGACATGCATGACCCTCGATATTCTCTATCGAAGTCAACCAACACTATTTGATGAAAAAATTGTTAAGTGGCAGACACTCACAAATTTGAACAATCTTGATAACTATTCACAAATTGGTGCAAATGGGGAGGTATGTTCCAATTTAAGGGGAGTTGAGATACCAATTCACTTCTATGCCATGATCAACCTCAAGGAACTAGGAAAGTACCCCAGGAAGAAACTAGCAAGAGTTACAAGGGAGGATTTTGACAAGATTGTTAAATTCTGTAACTACTTTTGTGAAGAAAATTGCCTATGATCTTTCCTCATAGATTAGAAGCAGATTCCCTTCTGAAAAACTACTTTAAGCCATGTCTATTGTGTTTCCTCAATATTGGAGGCTCAACAATCTAGCTGATTTTCAAAGTAAGCTATTGACTTTGATAAAATAATTTTGCATATCCAGAGAATTGAATGGAGTAACTATAAATGGAATATTAGATGAAACTATTCTTACAAAGAAATCAACTCATTTTGCATACAGTATGAGTGAACAATATGACAGAATGAAGAACCCCCACGAAGAGGGATCAGTAACAAGGCTTTGGAAAAATCTAGGTGAGAACGAAGTGTTGCGTGATTCAATATCAGAATATTTCAAGCTTGTTGATTTATGTCTTACCATAATATTTGGTTCAGTGGAAGATGAGAGAGTTTTCATCACTTTGGGGTTCCTAAAATCAAAGCTAAGAAATAAACTAGACAAAAATTTGGAAAATTGCTTGAGGCTCTATACATCTACGTATGATGTCCACACTTTTCCTTACGATAGGGCACTGAAAATTTGGAGGTCCAAATGTGAAAGAAGAGGTTTGGGAAACACTTCAAACCAAAGTGCCAGTGGGACTATTGACTCATGTATTGGACCTACTGGTAGCATTGAGATGCAGTTCAATGAAAGTATGTAGACTCAGAGTGAAGAAAACACAGACAAGAGTCAAGAAAGCTCCGAATTTGATGAGGAGGAATGACAACTATAAGAGATTGGTATTTATTAATCTTATTACTGTATCTCATCATTCATATTACAAAAGCATATTATTATGGTTGATAACTTGATGATATTTTATGAGTCTATCAACTTTTTGCAATTAGAATTTAATAGTGATTTGTAATTGTATTTTTCAACTTTCTGTTTCCAAATTTAAAATAGCATAATAAAAGACCATAATGTTTTTATTGATATAGAGATGTTTATTTAGACATGTTGAGATCTTATATTTTCATTAATTCTTTCAAAATATAGCCATATGATATAATTAATTCAATACACGACTCTGTGCGATTCTTTATACAAAAGTCAATACAAAATTTCAGAACCCTTTGCAAATGACCTTGAATTCCCTTTTATAGAAACAAGGGAGTAACAACAACTTCAGGTCAATTTGCAACATGTGAAGACTGAACATCAAAATCAATTAGTAAGGAACCAAACAGTGAATATATCTTCTTGACTTCCATCAGTATCACAAACTCAGCACAAATTTACATGACCATCATAGGCCAGATTAGCAATTAAGCAATTTAACAATTGCTACATGTCTCTTGTTCAAAAACTAGAGTTCAAAATTAAATATTAATTCAAGCCATGACAAATTAAATATAGATAATAGCAGTGCCCAAAACCTAGAAATAAAAAATAGAGAAATGCAAAAATGTTAAAACTTGGGAGAATTTGAGAATACAAATTTACAACGCTGAAGGTTTGCACTGTGCATCATAGGCTGGATTAGCAATAGAGAGTGCTGGTTTTTTCCTGTTCATAAAACATAGTTATTTTAAGCGATGCCAAATTCCAAATAGAAAAAACATAAAAAACTTGAAATTAAGAGTAAAAGCAAAAAACTGTACAATACATACTATGATTCTTGAGATATCTGTGCCAGTTTTTATAGGGTGCTCCACTCTTTGTCTGATGGAAGTCCAATATTATTTAAACTAAGGTAAGTCAACTGCAACTTCGTCAACAATCCATATTTAGAAGAGTGACTTGACATCACTGTTTCACCCAATAACGCATTCAAAGTTGTAAATGGTTTGATGAATTCCAGAAAGCTTTGGGTAGTTGCATCCTTAGGAAGCAAGTCTAAATCAGACTTCATTTTTTCCTCCATACTTTTTTTGTAAGCTTCTTTTCCAGTGAATTTTTTTGATGGGTCAATGGACTTTGGCAAACCAAGTTTAATCAAAGTGGTTGTCTTTTCTTGCAGCTTCAATATCTTTTTGCCTCCTTTATCCATAATTTTTGATGTTTCCCTTAGTTTCTAGCATTTTTCAAGGATAAATGATGTCTTAACTATGGCATCAATGCGGCTGTTAATTCCCTTGGGTGCCAAATAGTTGTCACTGGTACTATAGACTACTTGCGAAATTTGTTTTGCCACCATATCCTCTTTTGAATAAACATGTATGCTCTTCTCAATGTGCCCTTTGATCTTCGAATAAATTAATCTCAGACTTTCATTCAAGTCAAACCATTCACACAAATTATCAATCCTCTACATTATTTGCCCTGAAATGTTTTCTTGTATATACTTCATTGTATTTTTCCTATTATCTTTCAATCTGTCCTTTGAAGTTTTAATTTTATCATTTGCATTCTACAGGTCTTCTTTGATTTGTGCACATTTTTTTCTTTCTTCCTCTACTTCGTCTTCCAAATGTTTTGCTTTTTCCTTCTCATGATCCAAAGACTCATAACTTTTGTATAATTTTTGTGAACTGGCTCTTTCATCATCAATTTTTTTACTACTTTCAGCCAGTTTTTCCCTTAGTTCCTTTGAGTTTTGCCTCCATCTTTTCCCGCTCTGTGATTTCTACTATAGAGACCAATTTTTTTATCCTTTTCATTAAATCATTGCACTTGTTATTTGCTGCTTTCCTCTTTGATTTTTCATTGTTCAGGTCCACCTGTAACTTTTCTATTTGTTTCTCCATCTTATTTTTTCTCTCTCCACCTTTAGCAGTGAAGTGTAGACTAGTTCATTAGTATTTTTTGACACACTAATTTTGTCCACATTTGGTACTTTGGAAAAATTCATTTGAAGGGTGCTAACTTGAAATTCAAAGGTATCTATCTGACTGTGTGGTGGATTTTTATTTTTATTTGGGGACATAACAACCATGAAATCCATCATATCTTTGTGTCATATGTTAGAAATACTCTGTTCCTCCAAAACTTCAGTCAGGGCAACCCTCTACAATGTTCTATTTTTTTCTTTATTTGCATTTGTTGTGTTTTCAAAATTTTCAAAGTAATCACATAATTGAAAATTTGGGTTTGCTGAAGTAATTGAATGTTTTAAAGGTGAATTAATAGAGGCTCCAGTTCCACCTATGCCTATGGTTTTAACTAATGCATTATGAGGAGTACCAACAACCATTCCTGATCCTGTCCCTCTGTCACTTGCATGTGTAGTTTTTCTAGTCTTTTGAGGGGTCTGTTCTGAAGCTGCAAATGATAGTTTTGTAGCGATAGTGGCAATTGATATAGGATTCCGAATAGTATGAGTATCTACCACTAGTGGCCTCTTGTGAGACATATTTGGTTGTTGCACTTGTCCAATACCAAGACAACTAGTATCATTAGTAGTACCCATGCCAACCCCACCAGTTGTAGTGGCACTTGACTGAACACTAATAGGAATATTATCCCCAGATTCCCCACCAGTGGCAGTGGCATTTGATTCACCACCAATAGGACTACCATGATGTGGTAGTGGTTGTGGATTTGATCCTCTAACAAATGCAGGTGGAGCTGGAGGGTAATGAGTAGTACCTTTCCGCGATGAATTTGATGAATCAAGTCCAATGACTAGTTTAATAGGAGCTTTTGATTTTGAATCTGATGGAAGTTGTACCTCAAGTGGAAACCAAATGCCTTCTCCTATGGGATCTAGACCACCACCTTCAAAACCCATTTTTTCCATAATGTTTTCCCCTTTGCTATATTTTTCTTTCATGGACTCTTTGACTCCACCAAATATTGTAGGAACTGTAGTAGTTGTTGGATTTCGGCCCGAATGTGGGAAGTAAACACATTTTACATTTTGGGAATAGATTTGTTAGATGGATTAGCAGATTTTTGGTAGAAATTGTAGGACCTCCTATTTTGGATCCCCTACTCTGTTGTCCTCTGTGTGTGCAATTCCATAATTTGTGATGACAATTCTTTTGTTCAAATGTTATTGTCAGCGGTAATTTTCTCCGTCTCTTTTTTTACCTCATCCCAAGAGTCAATGTTTCTAATATTTTCTAGCAATGGTTTACTTTGATATTGACATAACCTTTCAGAGTTCTCATTTTTATTAAGCCTTTCTTGAACTACACCGATTGGATTGTATTTCTAGAGACCCTCATCACTAAAGCTAAAAACTGTCAAAAAATCATGTGCCACATTGATTGCTTTTCTCTCAAATGTGAACCCTCCACATGAGAAAGGCAAGGAAGGAAATATGCTCTTCTTTTGATGACCATCAAAGAGCCTATCTATGCTCTCCAACTGCCGTATGTATTCCAATGCAAATACCCTCTTTGTCACATGTATTGGAAGTTGGTAGGGTTTTACTGCTGATACATAGAACCTTAACATAGTGTATTCTTCCATGAAGAACCAGTAAGCCAATTGTATTTAACTTCCGAGTTGAATGCAATCTCTACAAGACCCAGGCAATCTAGGTATTAGAGTGCTTTTAATTACATGAAACATTGGTGCCAAAAAGAAGTCTACAAAATGGTGTTAGTTTTTTCTGTTATCATCCTTCCTTATCTTAGGTGTCCATTCATATATTGGACACTTTGTTCTGTTCTAAGTCTTCTCATCAATATTATAGTTCACAATGTGAAGATTGTTGGTCTCGAATATTGCACGATACTTGGATAGAAGAAGATATCACAAGTAGGATGAGAACCCAAATGTCTTACATGAACCTTTTTTGATCATTAGTAATTATTTTTGCATGGATTGAACAATGTGCTCAACAAAATTATATCTTACTGGTTGACTTAGACAATGGATTTTAAAAATCATTTCAAGAAGGCTAACACCCACTTCCCTATCATTTTCCAATCCCAGGCAAAATGTCAGCAAGGAAATAGTATCCTGAACCCATGGAAAAAAAATGGTATAATCATAAGGAGGCTTATGATTCCGATCCAATGGAGTACCACACACTATTAGAGCTCTGATAAATGAATCTCTATGACTTGGATCGAGACTCATATTTCTCTGCCAACTTTCCTAGGTCAATGTGGACTTTTGAGTTTTGTGCTTCAAACCCTAGGTTCAACAAACGAGCAAATTCTCCCTCGGTTATGGATAGAATTTCCTCTTTTGTATTTTTATTGACAATTGTTTTTTTATTTTCATCATAATTTTCAGCGCAAACCATGACAAATTTAGGGCAAGGGAATAATTCCCAATCTAGCATCCCACGATGCAATTTTATTTGTACTTTGTTTTAACATTGTGTTGAAAATAGTTAATTTTGCCCTGTTTGGATCTCCTGCCTTTTTAGACAATGCATATCTAATTTCTATGATACACTTTTTACTATGGATAGCAAGGTCATAAATATCACAGTAATCATCAATGAAACCTGGTGTTTTAACTAGTTCGGTTAGGTATATTTTTTTATTCACTTGGCTTTTTGTTGAACTGCTGCTTTTCGGTTTCCCCATCGCTGTTACTGTTAATGGTTCAAAATAATGCTAGATACAAGCCTGAAAATGCTAACCCTCAAATTGAACCATGAGATTCCAAAAAATAAAAAACGTAGGATGTAGGTGTTCTAGATTTGACCTGAAATTTCTATTTCACTAGATTGGCATAGAGAGAATTTGTTGCATTCCTCAATCTAGTAGCCATTTTTGAATCTCCCTGGGTTAACTAGTTTGTCCAAGAAATGAAATATGATTATAAGTCACTTATTTTGAAAACATTGAAAAGTTCAAAAGTAATACCTAAAGGGCAAAATTTCTAGAATCCTGTTGTAATTTTATTAATATCTATTCACCACCGAAGGACAAAACATTAATTGCTTCAGTCTAAATTTTGAGGATAGTGGACATGTCAGTAGACATGAGTCACTATTCTAGACTTCTTTTGAAGTCTTGTTAATCCTTTTCAACTTCTGCCCGAAATAGAGCTTATTAGACTTAATTATAGTTAATTAAATTTAAAACGTTCAATTCTGGGTGAAGTTCTCAAAAATGTGTTTACTTCTTAAATTCGAGCCGAAATCCACCCTAAGCCATTGATATGTGCTCATCCAATGGATGATGGTATCTATTGTCAGTTGTCATGGGTCCAAGGACTTTTGCCATTTTTTGGCCACATCACCAGACACGAGTCACTTTTTTGGACTGTTTTTGAAGTCTTTTTAATCCTTTTCAACTTCCACCCAAAATAGAGATTTTTTGACTTAATTATAGTTAATTAAATTTAAAACGATGAATTCTAGGTGAAGTTCTAAAAAATGTGTTTACTTCCCACATTCGGGCCAAAATCCACCCTAAGCTATTGATCTATGCTCATCCAATGGATGATGGTATCTGTTGTCAGTTGTCGTGGGTCCCAGGACTTTTGCTATTTTTCGGTTGTAATACCCTAAAAATGGTCATCTAAACCATGGGCCCCTAATCTCAACAACATCACCAAGGTCCTAACCAAAGGCAATTAAATCAACCTTGAACACATTATTAATTCTTTAATCATCAAATATCACATGGCAAATCAATTACTCAATATTAATTAAATATTCATTTAATTAATCGAATCATTTCCAAGAATATCATTTTGATCAATTATCCCATTTTAATTTATTAAATATCCTTGCATATTTAATTAATTAATAAATTTGCCATTTAATCATGCAAAAGGAATTAATTTATTACAAAAGAGGAATTAATTACAAAACAAGAGTTGAATTGAAATTAAAATAAAAGAATTGAATTGAGAGAGAAATCAAACTTGAGATATTATTTCTTTTTCTAAATTTAGAACTTGAAATCAAAAAAGCAATTTAATTGAATTATTGAATTATTCTCTAAAATTGGAACTCAAAGCTTTTCAGAAAAAGAAGTTCAGTTGCATTGAAAAGACTCTTTTCTTGAATAAATAAAAGAATTATCTATTTTTATCACAAATGCATGGAATTAATTTATTACTATTTCCAATGCAACTTGGACTTCTAATTTGAATGCATTTCAATTAAACTATAATTGGAATCTATCTCAAGGTTAACTAAACCTGATTTCTCAATTATTTTTAATTAATCCTAAATTAAGCTTTTCTCTTTGTGATTCTCTATAAATTCACTCTTCAACTCTCATTCCAATTTACCCCAGAGATTTTTGAGAACACGCTTGGAGATTATTATCACGCTAATTTTGCTCTGGAGTCATTGAAGATTATTGTGCTTTTTTAGATTATTTGCATCCATTATTGCTTACATCCATTATTGCTTGAATTGATTATTTGCTTGAATTATTCATCCATCTTGCATCCATATATTTAAATATCATATAGATTAAATCCTTCATCTTGGTGTAGTCTAGTCATTGGTATTGCTTATAACAATCTGAGAGCAATCTTATACTCACATCTTTTAGAAGGCAATTAGTCGCTTTGTTATGGTTTTTTACTTATTGATTATTGATTATTAACCATGCATATAATGACTTTATTGAAGTGTTGCGCTTGCAGCTTTCATACCACTTTTTCACACACACATCTCTGGCGCCCACCATGGGGCAGAAGACTACATTTTTCGGCCTCCAAGATTGACTGCTTGTTTTTTTTGTTATTTTCCAGATTTCAGATTTTTTGATTTTTTTCGTCCGTACATCTCGTATGACAATTCCCACTAACTGAAATGACAAACTGTAGGTGTCGTACGAACTGGAATCCTGTCTTGTACAAGTTGGGATCCTGTATCGTATGAGTTTTTATGTTGTCGTATGACTCTTTATTTTCTGGTTAAAAGACAAATTTCATGATTTTTATTGATTATTTTGACGACTGACCCTTACTGTTTATCTGTCTATCTCATAATTTTTCACAGCCTAATCGGTTTTTTCAAAACGCTTGTCAAAGAATATGCTTGTCACACAAAGACAATATGACTACTGATTCGTTGTCTTTTTAGGTTTCCTAAGGAGAATCGACTAAATATCGTGTATTCTTTAAATTCATTTTTAGGAATCTAACTTGCTATCTGGTTAAAGAACAAATATGTATTTTGCGTTTTTAGAAGATTCTGAGAGGTAGGAGAGTATGCTCTTGTCTTTTTTTAGACAATTAGAAATATAGACCCTTGAGGCTTTTTCTTTGTTTGAGATTTGTACATCTTTAGCAGGCCCACCCTCCCGAGGGGTTGAAAAACTCTTAAAGCCATTACGACCGGTGTGAGGGGAACGACCTAAGTGGGAATGGCTAGATGCTAAGTACTCCAACCCACTTTAAATAAACGTGATTTGATGAAAATCAAGTCAACATCAGTGCTCAAGAATAGCTCTCCTCCGTAACTTCGGGTATATTAAACCTTGGTTTTCAAGGCTGGGATACCTCTTAATTGAGTTTATACCTCGACGTGCCGAACAGATCCCTGACTAAATCCAATTCAAAATTAGAAGCTACCCGGTTCACCTTCGAAAGGGGGATAATCTTTGTGCAAGAGAGATAGTAACTCTCTCAAGATACTTGTCATTTCATGCCCCCATTGGCCTTTGGAGTCAGATAATACGGTGTTGAGAATCCATTGTGTGAGACTCAGTGACCGTATTGTAATTAGCTATTGGGTGTGTACCTGATTCTACAAGCAAAGGTTTTCTTTCCTCACCAAATTCCTTAGGGTTTGCATGCTGTGATTGGAGTCACTATACATACTACTTATTTTCCGTGTTTTCATCCCTGAAACAAAAACTGAAATACCAAAAAATGGAGAAGATAAGAAACAACTCAATGATTTGAAACTCTGTCTGTGTCAGAAACTAGTCCGTCTTAATTCGAAACTCTGTCCGTGTCAGAAACTAGTCTGTCTTAAGTTGAAACTCTGTCCATGTCAAAAATTAGTCCGTCCTAAGTCAAAACTCTGTCTGTGTTAGAAATTAGTCCATCCTAAGTCGAAACTCTGTCCGTGTCAAAAACTTGTCCATCTTAAGTCAAAACTCTATCTGTGTCAGAAACTTGTCCATCTTAAGTCAAAATTCTGTATCCTGGTCCAAAATTAGTCCATCTCAGAATTGGTCATACTCAGTTATCATACTCAGTAATCCAAAAAACTCAGAAATTTAAGTCTCTGTCCCATGAACAATCGTACGAGTCTGATAATTTATCGTGCTGCACTTGATCCTGTCTCATACAAGTCTTCTGATTTGTCGTTCTAGACCTAATCCTGTGTTGTACAAGTCATTTTAATCTATCGTCTGGTTCTATATCCTGTGTCGTATGAAATAGAACTACTCTGAGTCTTTTGTCATCCTGCACATACCTATCTGTCGCACTATAAGAAACAACAACTCATACAAAACATAATTTTTGTCATCCTATAACTGCTAAATTATCGTCTGGTTCAGCAAATCCTGTCGTACGAGTCTCTAGTTTTGTCAGAACAGAATAGTCAAACTTGCCTAAAAATAGCTTACAACGAACATAATACTGGTTATCAATTTTCCTGAGCATAAACAGATCAAGACAATGTACCTCTGCCATTTGCATTGCACGATTTGGTTGATCATCTTTCATCTAGTTCAATCAACTACCTATCAAATTTTAGTCACTTATATAACATCTTATCTAGGATAGATCATTCTTAAAACCAAATTGAATCTTACACTATGCTTGGAATCAACTTAGATAAACATCTTATACAGGATAGATCATTCCTGAAACCAGACCGAATCTCAGTCGTTTCTCCCAAACAATACATTAACCGAACAATTAGCTCTGAAATTGATCTTGACCTCTGCATCACAAACAACTTTAGGTCGCACTAATCCATAAAAATGCCTACACAAACCAGGAGTTCTAGTAAGAAAGAAGCCAAAGGCAAAGGAATACCCTTTTCATACACCGACAATCCATTTTACGAAAAGGATCCATTCACTGACATACCGTCATCATAGGCAAACCAATTTTTGATGAGCCTAAATATCCCACTATATATGAGATGAAACACAATGACAGAAACAAGGACGATTATAACATTCCTGAAAATGATAATGATTCCTCATCATCAAGTGAGGTTGACAAAGACACTGAACCTCCAAAAAAAGAAATCCTTAACTGTCAAAAGGACAAAGACTTTAGAAAAATGATGAAAGCTATCATTACCCAAGAGAAGGAAGACTATTTCTTAGAACTAGCAAAACAAGGTGCTAAACTTCCTACTGGATATGATGTTCAGACGCTCGTTTCTAAAAAGAAAGAATCACCTATACTCATGGTACACAAACAATTACTAGCCTTACAAATGGAGGTCACAAAACTGAAGAATAAGGACAAGTCTCCTAAACAATATTCTTTGGAAACAATATGTCCCTTTTCGTTTGACAAGAATCTATACATGTCTCCATTTCCTTCACGAGTGGAGATCCCAAAATTTGACAAATATGATGGTACCTCAGATCCTCAAGATCATGTCAAGGAATTTTGTACTGCCTGTATGGAGTTCATGCACGATCAAACATACCTCATGCGCCTTTTCTCGAGGAGTTTAGGGGGTCAAGCAAAGGAATGGTTCTCAAGTATACCCAAAGGAATAAAAACATTTGAAGAACTAATCCAACTATTTTTACAACAATATTCATACAACATTTGACATCCTGCGACTATGATCGATCTTTGTAATACTCAACAGAAAACAGGGGAACCTCTTCTTACTTTCCTCCAACGCTGGAGAAAGATGTTCTCTAGGTATCCACGACCTATCCCAGACTCTGAGAAAATGGATATATTTGTCAATAACTTGGTCCCCAAACTGAAATATAGCATACAAATGCAAGTACACCCATCATTTAACAAAATGATAGATAATTCCATTCGAATGGAAGATGTGCTCATAAAGAAGGGGGATATCACACCTTGGAAAGAAACACAACCAGGATCTAGCTCTAAAGAGAAGAACACGTATTGGAAATTTGGCAAAGACAATAACAAGAATGTTGTTAATGATGGAGTAGTAGAAACTGTCAAAGCCAGCTCAAAATCCACAATATTCAGCTTGGCTAGTGGTACACAAGCACTTAAAGTTGCTGAGGCTGCAACATAAAATCTGCCAAAGAAAACAAAGGAATGGTTCAAAGAAAAGCCTTGGCTTTCCAAACCTAAGCGTGATTTTACTCCTCTTGAAGAATCGTATGAATCCGCTTTCAAAACTCTGTTGGCAAACATCTTGATAACACTACCAGATAACTCCAGACCATATGATCCAGAAGTTAAACCAAGATGGTGGAGAGAAAATGAATACTGTGACTTCCAGCGGAATAAAGGTCATAACATAAACATTTGCATGAAGCTAAAACATGAGATTCAAGATCTCATAGATGCTAGTAAAGTTGTTGTTGGGAATCATCCAACTAATATAGATCATAAAGAATTTAAAGACCCTTTGCCTGTTTACAAACAAGGTGATTCTTCAAAGACCAAAGGAGGTGCCAAGGTAAATTATACTTATGTCAGTCAGGATAATGTTATCAACATGATTGAGCCTTCCCACTCGGAATATTGCAATGTGATTATAGTACAAGATAAACCAAATGAATCACGATATACAAGAGCTCTCACATGTTCTCAAAAGAAAGTCACCCTCCAAGGAGCTAGTTCTTCTGACCCAGCTCAAGCAACATCAAACCCATCAACCTTGCCAAACAAACAAAAAGAATCAACCTTGGACAAATTTAAAAGGCTAACTTCATCATCATCTTCTGGATATAGTGTCATTGAATAGTTGAAAAGGACAAATGCTCAAATCTCAATCTTTGAATTGCTAAAACTCTCATCTGCTCACAAAGAGATCCTAGAGAAAGCATTGCTCACTACCAACATTCCAAAAGATTTAGACATTGATCGGTTTCAGTCTATGGTGGGTCATTTGACTTCACCTCACTACCCGACCTTCTCTGAAGAAGATGATAACTCACTAAATCATCCACATAACCAGCCATTGCATATTGAAGCCATGATCCACAAACACAAAGTCAAACATGTTTTGATAGATGGAGGCGTGGGGTTGAATATCTGTACTTATAGTCTGCTTACACAACTAGGATTCTCTGAAAATGTCATTGATCCTGGCAAGAAAATAATAATAAAAGCCTATGATGAAGAAGAAAGGACTTCTAAAGGTCCGGTGTCATTACCAATCAGAGTGGGACCGGTAGAGAGAGATGTTATTTTCCAAGTTCTTTATATTCCATTATCATATAATATATTACTGGGCAGGCCGTGGATTCATGAAATGAAGGCAGTACCGTCAACATACCAACAATGCTTAAAGTTTCCTTATAATGAAGCTGAAGTCAATATTCCTGCTGATACAAATGTCATCTTTAATGCATTGATAAAAGGTGTAGATACTTTTGTATCTCATAATAGGGCAACCTCTCCAAATGTAGATCCAAAAGCACTAATGAAAGACTTAGAAAAGAGATTGAAGATTACAAATACCAACATGGATGGCTATAAGATAGAACTGACACTTTCATTAGTTTCTCTCCCTCCATCACCAAAACAGTTGGGCAAGCCATCAGAGGCTATGAGAACACAAACTTCAGCTCCAAATACCATATATGATGGTCTCTTTGTACAATCTTCTACCTCCTTGGCAGATGAAATAGAAGAAGATGTCATTCTTAACTGTCTCTTTAAGGAAGATAGTCAAAATGAGGAGGTACGACATTGTGAGATTTCCTGAAACCAATATGGTTCTGGATACAAAATGATCCAAGACATGGGCTACTCAGGTACTGGTCCTTTGGGAAAATAAAAAGAAGGTATTATTGAACCAATTCAGTTACAAACCAAATCCACAAATGATAAGGCTGGACTAGGATACAATGCGAAAAAGAAATCATACCAAAAACATGTTTCTAAGTCTAAGTGGCAGAAAAGAATATCGCCTTTAACATTACAGGAAGTAGACACTTAATAAACAAAAGAAGAGTGTAGAAAAGAGAAAGAGGAATCAACAGTCAAGAAAGAAGAAATAGTTAGTGCTCAAGCTTCAATGGTATCAGCTACAATAATACAGGAAGTTGAGGTCCCAGAAGATATAAGAGATGAAGTAGTAAGAATCAGAGAATTGTTTGCACCACTAAAAGTTCTAGTCACATATACTGGCAGGCAACAAGTAGATGATTTAGAGACTGATTCAAATGAGTATGAATGGGGTCTTGACCACCTCTCAGACACATCCACTACAGAAACTCCAGAAGAGTCTAGCAGTGTCATAGATAATACTCAAGAGCTGACACACATAAAACTAGAGAAAGAAATACAGGAAGTTAGACAAAAGAGACAAGCAAATTATGAACAAGAACTGAAAGAAGAAAGGATACTAGAAAGATTCTCATCTATGTACCCCTATCCTAAAACAGAACAAATCAGGTATACCACTACACTAGAAGAGTTGGAAGCTACAAAACAAGAGCCAGTTATCAGTCCAGAAGAAGCTGAATAGAGTAGAAGACAACAAATCATAGAAACATCAAGATCTTTTCAACAGGTGTGTTAGATACAAGTGACAAATGAACCACAACATGAAGGAACTTGCAACATTAAAGATGTTGGTATTGATACCATACATATGCTTACTAAATCACATGAAGAAGACTCAGAAAATTCATCCAATGACTCTGATGACTCTGATGACAGTCTTATTCAAGATGATATCTACTCAGCCTCAAGTTCTGAATCAACCGATACAAACAATGAAAATATGTCTACTGATCTTATCACTGTTAAACCACGATATGACGTCTAGTCTGGCATAGTGAATGACGTTACAAGTATGTCTATCAGATTAGATTGATTAAATATTAACGTGAACTTTAATAATCATGATCCGACTCTTCCTGGTCTCAAGACACTTACGTAAGGTATCATTCTGGAACTCGAATTTTTGATTTGTTGCTGTGATAACAATACCATGAACACTCTTGAACCTATCCAAGAGTTATCCTTAGTACATCCTGAATTGATTGACTATACTTTACAAAACCAGCCCATGAATATACCTACTTTTGCCAATGACTATACATTAGCCTATTATCTCAATGTAGTCGAGCTTATAGACTCTTCCACCAGTGAACAAAGTGAAAATATGACTGAAGTGGATATCAAGTATCTTAGTTGCAAAAACAAGAAAAATAAAAATAAAAGATCTGATGGCAAAAACCACATTGTGGCGGTGTTAGAATCTAAAAAAGAGAAAATAAAGGATGTACCTAAAGGTGAAAACCTCTCTGAGGCGCCTGAAGGTGAGATACTTGATATACTGCCAAGTCATTTCCAGGAAAGGTCCTCCATATTAATCAAGCCAACTTAGCCAGTGAACATTGGGAGTCAAGAGACACCACACATCATTCATGTAGCTCAATCACTATCAACAGAAGAATTGAAGGAGTTCACTCAGCTATTGTTAGAAAAGAAAAGAAACTTTGCATGGAAGTACTCTGATATGCTAGGCTTGGATCCTGATCTTATTATGCACCATCTTTCAATTACACCAGGAGTAAAACCAGTTAAGAAAAAACTCCGTAAGATGCACCCGCATGTAGCACTATTAGTCAAGGCTGAACTAGAAAAACTGCTGAAAGCTGGATTCATTAGAGCTATAGATTATGCCGAATGGATTTCAAACATAGCACCTATGTCAAAGGCAGACAAGTCTATCAGAGTTTGTACTGACTTCAGAGATCTTAACAAAGCATGTCTGAAGGATGACTTTCCATTACCAAATATTGATATGATAGTCGACATGACTGCTGGGTATGAAATGTACTCACTAATGGACAGATTCTCCAGATACAATCAAATCAAAATAGCTCCTAGAGATCAAGAAAATATAGCTTTCACCTGTGCATGGGGAACCTTTTGCTGGAACATCATGCCATTTGGGCTAAAGAACGCAAGAGAAACCTATCAAAGAGCAGTTAAAACTATTTTTCATGATATGATGCATAAGAATATGGAAGATTATGTTGATGACACCTTAGTGAAGACTATGAAAAGATCAACACATATTCAAGAGTTAGGTCTTATACTTGACATAATGGAAAAGTTCCAACTCCGATTAAATCCAAAGAAGTGTGCATTTAGAGTGACATCTAGTAAACTACTTGGCTATATCATTTCAAAGAAGGGAATCAAGGTTGATCCTAAGAAGGTCCAAGCTATAATGGAAATGCCGCCTTCGAAGAACATCAGTAAAGTGAGAAGTCTATAGGGACATTTCCAATCCATCAGGTGATTCATTTCTCAGCTAGTAAACAAAGCTCAACCTTTCACAAAGGTATTGAGAAAAGGAGTAATATACAACTGGGATCATCAGTGCAAACAACATCTTCAACAGATAAAAGAGTACCTATCAAATCCACCAATATTGATGCCACTGATTCAGGGTAAACCACTAATCTTATATATATCAACAACTGATTCATCACTGGGGGCACTTCTAGCGCAATAGGATGACAACAAAAAGGAACGAGCTATTTATTACATCAATAGGACATTGGTGTCTTATGAAATGAACTACACTATAATAGAAAAAGAATGCTTGGAATTAGTCACAAAAAATGAGACACTACATGCTAGCACATTCAGTCAAGCTAGTGGCCAAAATTGATCCACTCAAATATCTTCTCAATAAGGCAACACTTACAGGAAGATTGACAAAATGGGTCATGATCCTTACAGAGTTTGACATTGAATATGTGGAATGCAAAGCCATAAAAGGACAGGTAATTGCTGATCAACTTGCTGAAGCTCCGCTTGAGGACACTCAACCGCTACACATAGAGTTTCCAGATGAATCTATAATGCACCTTACTCAACAACCTTGGAAAATGTTCTTCGATGGGTCCTTAACTCAAAATGGTTCAAGTGCTGGCATATTATTCATTACTCCTTAGAAGTATTCAATCCCAAAGTCTTATAAGATTTTATTCCCTTGCACAAACAACATTGCAGAATATGAAGCTTTGGTGAATGGGATAAAACTAGCTATTGAATGGAAGGTTGCAAAATTGTATATCTATGGAGATTCTCAACTGGTGGTTAATCAAATCAATGATACATATAAGACTCAAGATGAGAAACTGATGCCTTACAAGAGGATGGTTGATGATCTTAAGAAGTATTTTGCTTTTGTATCATTCCAACAGATTCCTAGATCCGCAAACAAAGCAGCAGATGCTATGGCTACCTTGGAATCTATACTTGAGTTACAGGAGTCCAATTTTCACTTTGATTTCCTAGTGGAAGAGTTATTTTACCCCACTTATGATTCTCTTGAGACCCAAATAGCCTATTCTATTATTGGACATGACTCATCCCGATACAACCACATCTATTCCTATCTATGTGACCAAATTATCCCTGGAAATCTTACTCGAAATGAGAAAATAAACCTAACTTGAAACACTTCATGGTATGTTATCATAGCTAACGATTTATTTAGACAAGGTTTGGACGGTACATTGCTTAGATGTCTAGAAACTGAA
Source organism: Cryptomeria japonica (assembly GCF_030272615.1). Lineage (NCBI taxonomy): Eukaryota > Viridiplantae > Streptophyta > Pinopsida > Cupressales > Cupressaceae > Cryptomeria > Cryptomeria japonica. The sequence goes on from NC_081409.1 coordinate 401,978,342, forward strand.
GAATCTAAACATGTATTATCAGAAGTCCATGAAGGTATTTGTGGATCTCATTCGAATAGCCTTACTTTAGCTTGGAAACTAGTACGAGCTCGCTACTACTGGCCAGACATGGAAAAAGACGCCATAAAAATTGGTAAGACTTGTGAGAAATGTCAGCTTCATGGAAATCTCATACATGCCCTGGTAAGGGACCTCATACCATTTATAACACATTGGCCTTTTCAACAATGGGTCTTTGATTTCATTGGTCAGATATATCCTACATCATCCAATGGGAATAAATTCATCATAACTACCACTGAGTATTTCACCAAGTGGGTAGAGGCGGTTCCGCTCATCAAAGCAACTGGTAAACAAGTCGCCTTGTTCATCCTAAATTATATCATCTGCAAGTATGAGATACCTTCATCAATTGTGACTAATAAAGGAGGATAGTTTAAGAATAAAGATTTGGATGTCTAACAATGGACAAGCTGAGATGTCTAACAAAAACCTATTGACTATCTTGCATAGAACAGTGAACAAATCCAGGAAGGATTGGCATCTACAGCTCAATCATGCACTACAGGCTTACAGAACAAGTATCAGAACACCTACTAGGGCTACACCTTTCTCTTTGGTGTATGGGTCTGTAGTGTCCTAAAATTGTGACACTTGCAATTTCGACTGCATTTGGGTCTTCACGATGGCGGCGCAACATTGAACCTGAATGGAGACCCCGAAACCTGCTTGCAACACCAAAAACTACATTTTTCTGCACCCTGGCCTGATCCCTCCTTGCACCCTGCTGTCCCGGGAGGTGGGACCATGGCACCCAGTGCCCTGGTCCTTCAGGACTAGGGCGCCCAGCGCCCTGGTCCCCCAGGACCATGGCGCCCAGCGCCTTGGTCCCTGGCCCTATTTTGGGCATCGGGTCTTTAAGTTTGCAATTCGGGAAATAATGTTTCCTAGTCGGCCTAATGTCAGAAAAATCAGTCTATCAACCCTAATTGACAAGTATATAAACTACTTTTCCTCTCCTAGAAAGGGAGGAAGGAAATAGGTAAGAGCAAGATGCGGAAGTGATATTCAAACATTCAAACATTCAAGCATTCAAGCATTCCTTCAAGCAATTGAGCATTCTAAGTCTCCATTCAAGGCTAGGTGTTGCATTCAAGACAAGGATTCAACCATTGAAGAGGAGATCACATACAACATACAACATACAACATACATTACACCTTTGCATGTTGCAGGTACGCAGCTGTAATTGAAGATCTGGAATCCTTGTGCAGAGACTAACAAATCCACCTTCGTTTCGCGGATTTTTTGGAGGACCATGTGCACGCCGGGTGCCATCGTCCTGTCAACTTTGCTCAGATTTGTAGAACAACATCATCTCGACATTTTACTGCTAATTCCAGGTCCGCAGCTTCATCCCGTATCCCTATCTCTGTTTATAAGCAAATCTTTCTTGCTTCTACATACATTCCTAGTTCAATCATTCTATCTACATTCTTTACAAAAGAGGGTATCCTTGCTATCACAACCCTTGAAACTCATTTAGAATCCAATCTTGCATTGTGTGGGATTGGATCTTGTGGGTTTCAACCCCTGTTTTGAATGTAAAGTCTCTCCTAAGTGAAAACCATCAACCCTACTGACTCTCCCTTCTCTCTCCTTGGAGTTGGGGAGGGGAGAACAACTAGGGTTCAATTTTTCCGCTTTACATTTTGGTGAACCCGACGTGAACATCCTCATTCTGATTATTCATGGTTAGATCTGAAAAATTTGCTTCCCTAATTACATTTCCATGTTTGATCTTTTGCAAATTTTAGAGGCTAATTGCATAAAAACCCTAAAATTTTCTTTTTAGTAATTAAACTTGTGGAATGTTTAATTGTTAATGCTTGTTTCAGATCTACCCTTCTATTGCAAATTGTCAATTCATATTTGTGCTGTAATTCTGAAAATTAAGTGGTTAAATGTCAAAACCCTAATTTTTAAAACCTTCTTGATTCGACCTTTGACTGATAATTTCACTGATCAAAACAACTCCAAATCGGCTGTAACTTTGGATTCTGCAACAAAATCACAATATCTTTCATCCCTGAAAATTTGGAAAAAAGTTGCGAGGACTGTGTACACCCCGAGCACCATCATCCCCGACATTTTTTTTGAAATTTCGGGAGCTAGATATTACTGTATTTTTCTGCTAAAATCCAGAATTTTGGCTGATCTTATCAATTCTAACACTTTCAAAATTAAAGTCAAAGTTGGTCTAGCGATTGCTTGGAATGAGGCTTCTAATCATTCAAAAATTGTTGAAATTAAAATTCATATCAAAATTGTATTTCTTACTGTCCTAAATCTGAAAAGTGTGTTGGCATTCATTCAAAATATCAGTGCTTTATTCAAATTTTTACAATTTGTGACTTTTGAAATTAAGTGTTTAATTGCGGCAACTTTGATTTCCGCTTTCAAATTTGAATTTTGCATGAAATTGAGTCAACTTTTAAATTTCAAAGCCTGCATTGCTTTCAGTATTCCCTCTAAAATCATAAAATTCAAAATTTCAGTTTCCCTCTCTTTTTGAAAATTCAAATTTTACATTTTTCAACAATCTTGGTAGGGTTCAATTTTGAGATTCCAACTTTAATTTGGCCTATCTACAGATTGTAAAATCACTCAATTTTTTCAGATTAGCTTTAAAATCATCATAACTTTCATCTCTGAAAATTTCGAAAAAAGTTGCGAGGACCGTGTGCACTCCGTTCGCCACGGTCCCGGACATTTTTTTCAAAATTTTGGGAGATTGTCCTTATTGCATTTAACAGCTTAAATCTAGGAGATTGTCTGGTTTTATTGAAATTGGCTACCTCTAAAATTCAAAATATTCTCTCTTTCTTTAGTGCATGAGTTTTAAAACAATAAGCCCTACTTACACTATTCCCGTTAGACGAAACCTTAGAATTAAGTCTTTCCAAGGTTTAATTACTGAGGAGATGGAACCTAATTTGAATGGCCTTTTTAACGAGGACATGGGTAATTCCTCTAATCCTCTTAATGATGAAGAATCTCTCCATGAGGTTTCTGTAGAACAACTTTCGAAATTGGATAACCAATTTGATGATTTTCGACAATGGATGTCTCAAGAATACCCCGATAGTCAAGCTCTTTCCTTAATTGAGGGTCTAAAACGTATGGTTCAAAGTGATAAGAATGGAATTGATATTTTGCGTGGTATTGCAGACATTGTGGATTCAAATGTGATGCCTATGAAAAGTTGTGCCGAAACCTTAGGTTATACACAACCTCCTACTCAAGTTAAACATTCTATTCCTTTGACAACTTCTATTGCTAGTATACCTACTATTACATCAAACATAATGACTACTTCAATACAAGACATTCCACCTATGATCACCAGTCATGGGGGCAATCCCTCTTCTTCAATCAACCCTCTTCCTTCATTCAATCCGACTTCTTCATTCATTCCTTCAATGAGTGTCCCTATTATATCTCCACAAGTGAACATGACGCAAGGGGGCAATTCATTTAACCCTTCCATTCCTCCTTGTAGTGTTCCTCCTTTCCAATCATCTCCTATGACTAACTATCATAGTGTCCTACCACCTTACTCTCTACCTTCTTTCAATAACATAATACCTCCATCGCAATCTAACACGTCTAATATGAACTCTTCGACTGAAGCGACCATTAACAATCTGGCACAAACTGTCTCTTCTTTACAGCAACAAATTGCCTCTATGAATCAATCTAAGTTTAGTGTGCCCACATTTGATGTTGCGAGCCCACTTTCTCTTGACATTGTTTGAGCTATCCCCCCTAAACATGTTGAAATTCTGCATTTGGAGCTTTATAATGGTAAGGGTGATCCTCTAACACATGTTAAGACCTTTCAAACAATATGTACCGATTTTGCTTATGACCAAAGGTTGCTTGCAAAACTATTTACTAGAACATAAAGAGATAAAGCCCTACAATGGTATTGTTCGTTGCCTTCCTATTCTATTACTTCTTTCGAACAACTTGCAAATGCTTTTATTCAACAATTTCAAAACAATATAAGTCCTAAAGTTACTTTGATTGATTTAATGCATTGTAAACAAGGTGTTAAAGAAAAAGTGACTGATTTCATTGGTAGATATAAGCATTTGTATGCTCAAATTTCTTTTCCAGTACCTGACAATGATATTCAAAGAATCTTTATTTCTAATTTACAAAAAGATATTAGAGAAAAACTTCTGTTTTCTGAGTTTACTTCTTTCCAACAGTTGTGCGCAACTCTTCACAATTATCAACTGACTGTGAGTCAAATGGAACAAGCAAATCCTATGGCTCCGAGTGATAAGGGTGATAGTAGTCAACAACCATTTGGGAAGTTTAAACCGAATAGAGAGTCCATTAAATTCAATGAAAACATCATCAATAACAATGTCAATGCGACATCAAGTGTGCCTCCTATTTCTAAGTTTTTCAAGAAAGAAAGAAAGTTTACTCCTTTGAATGAATCATTATGTAGTATTATGAATAAGTTATTGGAACAAAATGTGCTTACTCTTCCTCCTATAAGGCAAATAGATCTTGCAAAGATTAAATCACCCTATTTTGATAACAAATCTTTTTGTCAATTTCATCATCATCCTGGGCATGATACTGAAAAATGTTTTGCTTTAAAGGGTAAAATTCAAGATTTGATTGATAATAATACTATCTCGGTTTCTAGTGTGAATGATAAAGGCAACACATCTGTAGCTCCTCCTAACTAAAATCTTAAGATTTTTACTGATCCATTACCTTCTCACACCTCTAATGTGATTGATACTAATGATTCCTCTGTCTCACCTGATGATCTTGTGTCTATGACTCCGAATGTGATTAACTTTGTAGAGTAGCAGAAAATCCCTAAAGAACCTTCCATCACATTTGATTCCAGTGAAACTATCAGGGCACCTGGTGGTCCTTTATATATAGTTGCAAAAGTCAAGAATACACCTTGTCGTGGAGTGCTTATTGATCCTTCTTGTATGGTTAATATCATTACTGAAGAATTTCTTTTTACTTTGCAATTGAATCAAGTGATCTATGATGAAACAAATGTGGTTGTGAAATTATTTGATGCATTTTCTTCTCCTGCAATTGGTTCTATTACATTACCTATTGAGGTCCATAACAAATCCCTTGATGTGGACTTTGCTATTATTCCATCATCCGAACAATTTCGTGTGAAGCTAGGCTATCCTTGGCTATCTTCTATGAAAGATATTGCTTCTCCTATTCACAAGTGTTTGAAATTTCCCCATAATGGTGAAGTTGTTACTATCAATCATAGTCTCTTTAAACCAGCTGAAAGAACTTCTAGCGTTCCTATTGATTACTTTTGGCCTAAACAATTCCAATCTCTTCCTCTGCGAAGTGATCATCTTTTCAAATCTTATCAAAAGTGGAAAAAAGATATGATCCTATCTCTAAGTGAACCTAGAACACCCAAACTTGACATTCCTATCGTTCTTGAGAAGGAAGTTCTTCCTTTGAAAGATAAAACTAATGTCTTTCCTCAAGAAGATTCCCAACCCATCCCTATGAATGTGACTATGCCTATGACTAATAAAATTCCTAAAAGTAGACCTATACCTCCTCGTCATGATGGACTTGGTCTCCTTCCTAAACTGAATATTCCTCCTTTGTATGGAGCAGTTCCTCCTCCTTCCTCTTATGGAGAGAAGAGACCTTTGTCTTCTCGTATTGTTCAACCTATGAGACCACAACCTAAACACCCAAGTGATAGGGATGAGAACATTCCTCCTCCTCAATCTCCTCAACTTCCTACTAAGACTAGACGGAATCGTTCTGCACGTGAACGCCAACGAAAGCGTCATCTTAGAGCTCAGGCAGCTGCTTCTCAAACTTTGCAATCCCCAAAAACACCTTCAGCTAGTATTATTCCATTTTCTCCTCAGCCAAAAATTGAGCCGAAATCTCCTAAACATAAGATGCATGATGGTCTTGATCCTGTGCGAGTTAAAGATCCTATTTTTATAAATCTTGATGATGATATAGATGAAAATGTTATTCATGATGAAAATGTTACTCCTGTTCATTCTGATAGTGGATATGAATATGTTGATGTTGATAACCATTTATCTAACGAATTTTCTAAAGCACTTATCCTAGCTCCTAGACAAGAACAACGTGGCTTGGAACATGAACATAGCCCTTGTTTGGATCTTGTGATAGCTCCATCTGCTGTGTTGGATGTTCCTCCTCTAGCGTGTTTCCTGCCTTCCCGAAATATTGATCAGCAAGATCAGGGGGTAGATGACGTGCTAGACTAGTTCATTAGCATAGCAGACTCTCTCCTCCTCTCTTGATCTCTTTTGTTACTTCTTCTATGTGTTATTCTCATTCTTCTATTTGTTGTCCTTAGTGTTGTCTACTTGAGGATGATGCAAAACATTGAGATCTCTTTTGGTCTCTCTCATGTTGACTCAAAAGACACATGTGTTCCCTTCTTCTAGGTGACCTTCCTTGATTGGGGAATGAAGAACAATTATGCATACATACATATGATATACATGAATTATCATACAACATATTGACCCCGAGGAAAGTGAAGTCACCTCGTGCTTTGTGTTTTGTGTCTATTATCCTTGGGCTTATCTCACACTTGGGGGATAAATCCTTGTGGTAACGTGCTCCTTTCTCATTTCTTATATGTATCATTACCTTAAAGCAATCACCCTCGGTGAGGCGTGTGCGATCACTTTAATGTAGGGGGGCATACATCCTGTTCATATCTTTTCAAGATACTTGAAAATTTCTTGACAAATTTAGCTTTGCCTTGAAAATTTTTGATATCTTCCTTGCATGACTCTAGTGAGGGAACCTTACTACTGACAGTCATGGTTCTCCCTCATGATCTTACCTTTTACTTTGTCAATTGAAGTCGTAAGATCCTTAGTCCACTGGGGGCTTGGTGTATCTTGCCTCCTTGACGTGGTGAAAGTTTTTCAATGTTATTTCCTTGTACTTTACCGGAAGTATGAGCGTACGCTTATACTCCCGCTAAAGTGGGGGCTAAATGTAGCATCCTAAAATTGTGACACTTGCAATTTTGACTGCATTTGGGTCTTCACGATGGCGGCACAACGTCGAACTTGAATGGAGACCCTGAAACCTGCTTGCAACACCAAAAACTGCATTTTTCTGCACCCTGGCCTGATCCCTCCTTGCACCCTGCTATCCCGGGAGGTGGGACCATGGTACCCAGCGCCCTGGTCCTTCAGGACAAGGGCACCCAGCGCCCTGGTCCCTGGCCCTATTTTGAGCCCGGCCTCTTTTGGGCATCGGGTCTTTAAGTTTGCAATTCGAGAAATAATGTTTCCTGGTCGGCCTAAGGTCGGAAAAATCAGTCTATCAACCCTAATTGACAAGTATATAAACTAATTTTCCTCTCCTAGAAAGGGAGGAAGGAAATAGGCAAGAGCAAGATGCGGAAGCGATATTCAAAAATTCAAACATTCAAGCATTCAAGCATTCCTTCAAGCAATTGGGCATTCTAAGTCTCCATTCAAGGCTAGGTGTTGCATTCAAGACAAGGATTCAACCATTGAAGAGGAGATCACATACAACATACAACATACAACATACATTACACCTTCGCATGTTGCAGGTACGCGGCTGTAATTGAAGATCTGGAATCCTTGTGCAGAGACGAACAGAACCACCTTCGTTTCGCAGATTTTTCGGAGGATCGTGTGCACGCCGGGCGCCATCGTCTTGTCAACTTTCACTCAAATTTGCAGAACAACATCGTCTCAACATTTTACTACTAATTCCAGGTCCGCAGCTTCATCCCGTATCCCTATCTCTGTTTATAAGCGAATCTTTATTGCTTCTACATACATTCCTAGTTCAATCATTCTATCTACATTCTTTACAAAAGAGGGTATCCTTGCTATCACAACCCTTGAAACTCATTTAGAATCCAATCTTGCATTGTGTGGGATTGGATCTTGTGGGTTTCAACCCCTATTTTGAATGTAAAGTCTCTCCTAAGTGAAAACCATCAACCCTACTGACTCTCCCTTCTCTCTCCTTGGAGTTGGGGAGGGGAGAACAACTAGGGTTCGATTTTTCTGCTTTACAGGGTCCAAAGCAGTACTACCTATTTAAGTAGAAATACCATCTCTAAGAGTTTCTTTGCAAGGTCTTGTTACTGATGAAGATCATAGAATATCTAGATTGCAAGAGCTCGAATTGCTAGATGAGCATCGACAAGTGGCATTTGAACATCTCAGAGTGTATCAGAAGAGAATGTCCAGAGGATATAAAAAGCAAGTTAGACAAAGATAATTTCAGGTTGGTGATCTAGTTCTGAGAGAAAATCCAAAAAATCAATAGTTTTGTGACAATAAAGGGAAGTTTGAACTCAACTGGCTGGGCCCTTACATTGTTACTATAGTATTCGGCTCTGGTGCCTATCAAATTTCAAACTCAAAAGGAGAACAACTCTGTGAACTGATTAACACCATCCACTTGAAGAAATTCTTCGCTTAGCATTCTCTGTGCCACCAACTTGTATAACTAGAAAAAGTCCTAAAAAAAATTAAAAAAATAGAAAAATAAAAATAAAATATACAAAAAAAGAGAAAAAGAAAGAAAAAAGAAGAAAAAAGAAAAAAAAGAAAGAAAATGCCATGGTAAAAACCTGGTAAATACACCTTGGTAAAAAAAAAAGAATCTCTGCCAAGCAGGTGAAAACCTAGCAAACAGGCACCTCTTGTACTCAAGCGCTCCATCTATCAACGCAACGCTGGCATTTCCCGCTTTCATGCATCTTTTGTTTTCGCTTGTATATATTTTTCAGTCACTTTTGTGACATCCTGGTTCATTGGAACCCTCATGAATTGAAACTGACTAGCATCCTAGTCTTAGGTTACTCGACAGAGCAATTTACATATCCTAAGCAGTGTCAACCAAGTCATCTTTCCGTCAGTGAAACCTGGTCATCCACTCTAAGTCAGTCACTTGTCTCCTAACTACCAAAGAGTTTTTATCATTGAGTAAACAAGCAAAACAACATAACGGAAAATAATCACTAAACAGTTTGAGCTATGAATGAAAATTTTCTTTGTGTGCTATCTTTTATATTGGTTTTTGATTATTATTCCTCTGAGTGACTCGAGGAAGTCTATTGTGACTAAGAGGAGCAAGGATTGGGGGCATAATATTTTCTTTGTTTTCTGCTTGTAGGAATGATCCCAATGATTTGGAAACATATAAATTAGCTGGGTGTTTGTGATAAGAGCCTTCACAACAAGGTGAAATTGCCTCACATACCTCGATTCCACTTATTTGTATGCTACAGGGAGGTCCATATCATTTCTTTGTCTGTTTTGAGGGAATTTCTTTATGATGCAATTTGGGTCCCTGTGAAATCTGTCCAAGGATATGAATGAAAAAAGGGTCATTGCGGACAAGATAATTAATATTGCACATTGAAAAAGAAAGGAACTCTAACTTGCCTATTGTGTTCATTATGCTCAGTGATGAATCTTAAGTATTTTAAATGTAGTGACTAGGTTTAGGATGCATTTTGCATATCTTTTCCCATATGATTTTGCATATCTTTTCGCATATCATTTTGCATATCATTCTCCATTTTTGTGAATTTAGAGTGATTTCAGTATGATAATAATCTCTTTATCTTCCGAATGAGAGCTGAAAGCATCATCATTTCTTACGCTAAGTGGTCTATTTATCATCATTTCTTCGATTGAGTACTTGTGTTTTGAGATGTTTTAGCTGCATACATAACATTTAATATAGATTCATAGATTTCATTATTCACTCATTTGCATTCAACTTATTGCATAGAAAATGAAAATATTGCATCTCATATTACTCATTACACATTCATTTATTTGCATATGAAAAGAACCAAAAATAGACATCCATAATCATTTGCATTACATACATTCATATTGAAAAGAAATGCATACATATAGAATAAAGCATATAAAAGACATCTCATAAATGAATCAACACAAGTATGATGAAGTCAAATAAGATCTCGTATATATATATATATATATCATGTCAAGTCTAAGAGTACAAAATGATGTCGAATGACATATAGAAACTCCCATCGGAGCAAGAATCGTATAGGCTATAAAAAATGGGTGTGTCTACAAAAAATATCCGAGCTACAAAAATAAATAATCTAGCTAGCACCCTCTCCCTCATCGCCTGGTGGAGGATGAGGAGCCTAATGCCAGGGATCCTGACGAGGTGCTCAAGCTCCCTCTGATCATGCCATATACTGCGAGTAGGTTATCACCTGCTGCGCAACAGGAACTGCGACACTATATGCTACCACATAATAGGCTGCCCTACTACTCTAGAGAAGGACCTCCTGTCATAAAGCCTCTATCTCTGCTCTCGACTCTACCCTCAATGATGCGATCTAGCAATCATGCTTGGCCCTCACCTCGGCAAGCTGTCGGTCTCGCTTTGCTAGCTGAGTTTGAGCCACTATCAACTATGACTGTAGCTCTGCAAGATGTGCTCTCATCGACCACCCTGCGTCAGTCCCCTGCTCTCTCATAGGCTCCCCACCCCTATCTCCACCTGTAGCTCCACCCTTCTCATCCTGCTGCTACCAGACCTATCTCAAATTTGTTTGCTCCTCCTCAGTCCCACCCAATCTCACTCCTACATGCCCTAGGGATCCGTCCTCACCCCTTTGCTATCCAACATTAGCTGGCACCCTGCTGTTGCTAGCACCAGGATCACCACTAATCTACTGTGGAGCCTTAGCTCTTTGTGCCTATCCCTGCCTGTGGCCCTACCCCTGTCCCTATGCCGGTGTAGGGGCATCATCCTCAACATCCTCAATATGAGGAGCCTGCTCTACTGGATCTGTGAATTGAGGGAATGGATGTTGCTGAAACCAATCTCTATACTAGGGCAATACCCCCGCATCCACCACATCATCCATATAATCCCACCTTAGGTGATGTAAACCAGTCAAGTCCTGCATCACCAAAGCATAGGACAACCATGGAGACCATCCCTATCTCTCCTCATTTGTGTAACATGCATATGTTGTAAACTCCTGCGAGATCCCCTGAGGCTGGCCATACTGCCTCATCACCCGTGATACAATGAATTACTCCACAATGGTCTGCAATCTCCCAATAAGAGGGCATGTAATAAAAAGGTCCCTACAAACCATCCACCATCCAGCCCATGACTCTAAGCCTCTATATGGTCTCCATACAATGGCTATCAGGTCATCTAGCTGCCATCTCCAAAACTTGTCTTGCCCAGATGAGGCTACGTAATGTATTTGACATACCTATATATAATTGGCTGCCCAGGCTCTCTACTGTCATCTACTATGGGCCGACAAATGGGAAGGTGCTCCCAAGCCCACACCTACAAAATATATACACCAGTGACCATGCTCCGCCCATCTCTATACATGATCTCATGCATCTCTCGATACATGTGGGCCAATAAACATGAACCCCAACTAAGTCTCTGAGGGGTCTCTATCAATCTCTCTAGCATCTGACCCCATCCGCACTGGAAACCCTGCTACCCTCTATCTGGCATCAGAAAATAGCCTATGAACTCTGCTAGAACACATGCAAGAGGAAACTCCTCGCTGTACCTGCTCATCAATATGTCCCAACTAATGGAATGAGTCAAAATGTCAGGATCACTGAAGACATGTCTCACTGCCTGTAATCCTGGAAGGTGCCCTGAATAATAATCCACCTTATCGCCAGCAAAAGGGATACAAAGGATCCTATATACATCTTTGAGAGTGATAGTCAACTCCCCCACCGACAGATGAAACATGTTATGCTCTGAATGAAAACATTCTACCAATGCTGTGAGCATTCTATGGTTCACATGGATATCAGGTAATCTCAATAGATGAGTCAAGCCGTACAAGTCAATATGAGCCTACTCAACCTCAGATAAATGTCAAACTAATGCCATAGTAGGAGGATAAACACATCTAAATAGCACAGGAGGTAATCGAACCTACAAAAACCCAACAACGAAGCATCAAAAAATATTCCAAATGAGCCTACAAGAGAAGTAAAACATCAAGAAAATCTATCTAAGTCAAATACAAAATCAAAATTTCACGTTTAGACCTTTAGAAATGCTCACTGTCTCCTGAATGACAAACACACAGAGAGAGAGAATCTCCTACGAGTCAGGAATAGCTGTCGCATGACAAAACAACCCCAAACGACAAACTATTGGGTCTTGCACGACAAAATGGTCTTTTAATAGACCTGTCGTACAATACAAGGGTGCGTCCCGAATGAAAATTCTAATTACCCTAAATGGCAAAAGAAATTTTACCAGTTACTCGTACAAGATGGGATCCTGTCTTGCACGATAAAACATGAAACCTGACCCACACATGCGAAAAACTTGAAAAATAAGCAAAAAAATTCAAAATTGAAAACATAAAGAGGCTTAAGATCGATCACTTACCACTGGCTCATTTCGGGGTCGATTATGACATCTCTGATGCTTGAATCAATGTTGACGAGTAGGGACCACCATTTTCTTTGCAGAAGGCTTTTTGAAATTTCAAACTTGGAGGGTTAAAATGATTTGAAAATGACACTTTCATCCCATATATAGCAAAAAACCTAATTTTTCAACTTGCTCCGATGGACATGAAAATTGTACCCTTAGCTAATTTGACCGATTTGATTCCATTTTCAGGATCGAAATCAAAATTTGAGATCATTTTGCTAGTCAATCTCTGAATTTGGACTGCTTAGCGCTCTTTTCATCAAAAAGCTCATTCTTTCTTCCAATTGCGCTCAAATTTCAATGCTGAATCTTAATTCAGTTTCAATTCTACACGATCAACTCTGCGCTTAATTCATCAATCAACGCCAAATTTTTCAAATATTCCTCAGAGTCAATTTGTGCTCAAATAACTTATTCTCACCATACAATTTCCTATCATCAATCCCTTGCTATTTTTTGATTTCATTCCCGAGGGGGCATACTTAGGACCTTATGACCTCACATCTCACAAGTCGAGAAATTTTTCAAATCTTCATCAAAAGTTGAGCAAAATCTTTTCAACTAAAGAAAATCAATTCTTATTTTCTAAGGGGCATCTCAGCTTCATCACTTCACATCAAGTTGAGATCTCTCAATTATCTGAATTGAATCAATCGCTAGGGGCATATCAGTTTCACCACTTCAAATCAAGCTGATATTTGTCTTTCATCTGAATCAATCTCTTAACGTTAATCAGTTTCATCACTTCAAACCAGGCTGATTATTCGTTTAAACTCAATCAAAAGTTTAAAGAATATCTTTGATCATACTCAATCTAAGCAGGTGTTCAATATTCGTTTCTTGATCAAGCTAAACAGTTTATCTTCATCGTATCTTGATCATTCAAGTTCAAGATCGATTTTTATCATCACTCACTGCATCTAAGTTCAATCAAGATCTAGATCAGTAAGATCCGCTTCTTGATCAATCAAGTTCAAGTTTGGTATCTTTTATTTTCTATCATTCCTTAGTTCAATCAAGTTCGGGAACGGTATCGCTTTAATCAGACTTCATTCAGCTTTGTCGCTTCGAATCAGGCTAAACACCTTGCTCTTCATCTAGTTCATGATCAATCAAGTTCAGAACTGGCATCTCCTAGACATCACACATTCTTTGAACCAATGCGCTGCTCGCACATTAATTCAAAGAGGGGCAAATGTAATACCCTAAAAATGGTCATCTAAACCATGGGCCCCTAATCTCGACAATATCACCAAGGTCCTAACCAAAGGCAATTAAATAAACCTTGAGCACATTATTAATTCTTTAATAATCAAATATCACATGGCAAATCAATTACTCAATATTAATTAAATATTCATTTAATTAATCGAATCATTTCCAAGAATATCATTTTGATCAATTATCCCATTTTAATTTATTAAATATCCTTGCATATTTAATTAATTAATAAATTTGCCATTTAATCATGCAAAAGGAATTAATTTATTACAAAAGAGGAATTAATTACAAAACAAGAGTTGAATTGAAATTAAAATAAAAGAATTGAATTGAGAGAGAAATCAAACTTGAGATATTATTTCTTTTTCTAAATTTAGAACTTGAAATCAGAAAAGCAATTTAATTGAATTATTGAATTATTCTCTAAAATTGGAACTCAAAGCTTTTCAGAAAAAGAAGTTCAGTTGCATTGAAAAGACTCTTTTCTTGAATAAATAAAAGAATTATCTATTTTTATCACAAATGCATGGAATTAATTTATTATTATTTCCAATGCAACTTGGACTTCTAATTTGAATGCATTTCAATTAAACTATAATTGGAATCTATTTCAAGGTTAACTAAACTTGATTTCTCAATTATTTTCAATTAATTCTAAATTGAGCTTCTCTCTTTGTGATTCTCTTTAAATTCACTCTTCAGCTCTCATTCCAATTTACCCTAGAGATTTTTGAGAACACGCTTGGAGATTATTATCATGCTAATTTCACTCTGGAGTCATTGAAGATTATTGTGCTTTTTTAGATTATTGGCATCCATTATTGCTTACATCCATTATTGCTTGAATTGATTATTTGCTTGAATTATTCATCCATCTTGCATCCATATAGTTAAATATCATATAGATTAAATTCTTCATCTTGGTGTGGTCTAGTCACTGGTATTGCTTATAACAATCTGAGAGCAATCTTATGCTCACATCTTTTAGAAGGCAATTAGTCGCTTTGTTATGGTTTTTACTTATTGATTATTGATTATTAACCATGCATATAATGACTTAATTGAAGTGTTGTGCTTGCAGCTTACAGACCACTTTTTCACACACACATCGGTCACATCGACAAACACAGTGACACTTCATCATCCCATGAGCGGTTGGTGTTTCCAGGCGATGTTTGGAAAAAAGTTTATCGTTTCCACTTTCAGCCCAAAATCCACCTTACGTCGTTGATCTATGATCGTTGCTCATGAAAAGGCATGGTCCGAGACTCCGATGGATTTAATTTATTTCAAGAAAAGAAATTAGAAAATTAAAGTTTTTCTAATTAAACAATTGCCACATAGTGGCTACTACTTGCCTTTATAGTATTATAATATCTGCATATTGTAATAAAATAATTTGCTATGAGCCTATGAATTTATAGATAATAAATAAGATATAATATAATGTAATGTATTATAAATATTTTTTTTAAATTTTAAATTTTAAAGTATAAATTATATTAATGAAAGCATTCCTTTAGGACTAATCCTAAGGTGTGTTAAAGCGTTCCTTTAGGGCTGATCCTGAGGTTGTGTGTGGTAGTGGGAAATTCCTCTCAGAGAGAATGGTTTGGTGAAGGATAGAATTGAAATCAACAATGGAGGTGAATTTATTCTTCTCCTCTAACAAGAAGCTTGCCCCATTTGTGGGGAAGGTGACAAACAAAAGATCGAAAGACCTGTTCAAATTTAAGGACAAAAAACTCGTTGATGCGGTGAAGCTTATCCTCTACGAAGACATTGCCTATTTAGGGCATCATTATCAAACTAACAACAATATTTTGGCCCTCATAGCAGTGTGGGGATTTTACGTTGAGGAAGAGGTGTTTAAGGTGTGGAACACCATCACCACCCTCATGGAGGAAGACAACCTGGTGAATTTGGACACATTAATTATGAGGGTGGTGCCGCAGTTGGGACTCACTCCTATCAAAGGGAGCTCGAAGAGGGTGGCTACTATTCCATCTGTTAGGTGGCAAGAGGAAGGGTTGATGAGGAGGTGTAGAAGATGGGGCAGACACGGATGGGTAGTGGTGAAATTGTGTGCCAAGCTTATGCATATGAAGGAATACCTCCATGCCCTACATGTGATTACTTGGGCTGAAGTTAGAAGAGAGTTGCACCCAAGAGAAACAATTGAGTAGGACTCCAAGGTGGTGGCTAGTATTAAAGAGGACCCGGAGCTTTGTTGCTTGCTAGGTCTTTCTGCTCCTAAAGAATCCTAGTGCTCTCTGGTTTGATGTGCTTTTTGATATGTGCCCTGCATGTTCTCCTTGGGGATTAATCCCCTTTCTCCTCTTATGTATATGCTTTAAAATTTAAAATTCATTTAACTATGGATAGTTGGACGGGTTCTACTATGTCGTCCAAATTAGGGTTGGTTTGCAACAGGGGTTTAGAATAGGTGTTTTGTAGTCTGGTGTTTTTGTGCATGACAGAAAGATAAAACTGCCCACCACATTTTGTATATTTCTTATATTTTAATAAAATTATAAAATTATCGATAAATTTTTTTTAATGAAAGCATATATAATTATAATTTTTATAAAATAGTAAAACAATATTTATCTATATGGAAACAAGATTTTTTTTCGGATCGGTAAAAGGCTAAGGGCCGCAATTTTATTAATAATTAATAAAATGCTACATTTTACAAACTCCATTTAGTGTGAGAATCAGTAGGATAGAACAGAGTCAAGAAAACCTCCGGTCTTGCCCGAGATTATTAAGTCTAGCATAATTCCAAAAAATCCTAAATCAATCTAAATTACAAAGTTTCTCTGCTCTGGACTTAGCCGAAGAACTAAGGCGAGCATTTATCATTTAGCTCCATATTTACATGTCCAGTAATCTATTACATTATTATACATAACCTTATATTACATCAACTAAGGATTATCCTTTCACTTTATAATGATATGAATCATTCTCCAGATTTTAAGCTTGTTTGCTGATGTCTATTCTTTCTATTCGACATAATGGATCACTGAGAGCGGGGTGAATCAGTGATTTAAACACTTTTTTTTCCTAATCAGGGATATACTAGTACACTATAAAACAAATAGAGTGCTGACTATTAAACCAACTAATGCAAACTAAGTGTGTGAAAGGATTTGATATAGAATAATATAACACATACACAAGAACGCAACACATAACACTAGATATACGAGAAAAACCCAATGTGGGAAAAACCTCAGTGATAATAGTTGCTAGAGATCTTCTTCTCTAATCTAGCCTCACAATAAAAATGATCTGATTACAATTTTAGAGCACCAACCCAAGGAGCACCAACCCTCGATTTATGAGCACTGAATTAAAGGAGCACCAACCCCTGATCAATTTATAGGCTACAACCTAAAGGAGCTACTACCCTTGCACTAAGCACCTACTTAGTGAAGACAATATGAAGATTCAAATGCATACATAAATTCCTTGTTTCAAATAAAGCTTTTCAACCCTACAATACTCTGCACTACTAGTTTCAATCTTATCGATCTGTGAAAAGTCCACATACCTTGCAACAATGCCTTTCTATAGATTCTTACTCTGCTAAAACTTCTCTCCCTTTGATTGTTGGATTCAATAAACACTTGACCACACCTTGTCAGATTTTGGCTCTACCGGTTTTGACACCTCTGTGTTCTTCACTTACTCTGTTGGTTTGTCCTTTACTCTATTTTCCTTATTCCTTCTCACCAGTACACACACACTTCATATTTTTCTTATTTTTCCCTTCAAACTGACTTTACCCACACACTTTCATTCTCCATCATCATCACTTATCAGTCTTAGGTTGACATCTTTTAAACTTGAGGCTTCCCACCAAAAACTAATTCAAACTTAGGATGGTTAGGGTTTCCCTTCTTCAATAAAATCTGTATCCAATTTGATTCGATCTGCCCTTGGATCACTCACCTACTTTGGGGAGATAAAACATCACACATTTTTCATCTATCCAGAACATGTTTTCCAAAAATAATAGACCTAACCTTGTTTTATGACCTTGAAATCTGTTGACTCATTTATGATCCAGCTGTTTCTTTCTCGAGGTCAATCTGCAATCAAATTTCATGCTTTGATCACAATTCCTCAACTGTCTAATCATTCTCTGTCATCCATTCTTCCTCGAGCCACATCAGTCTGTCATTAACCGTGATTTGTGGTTTTATCATTTAATGACCACCTACTACACAAACAACCATGTAGATGAACAATTTATTGACCTGTACATGTTTTCCACCTCAGTTCCATAGAGCACACATTAGCATACATTAAACTCACTGACATAGGGTCAGTTCAAACTTGAACATCTGACAAGTCCTTGTACCGGTACACACCCTTACCGATATGTCCAACACACTGAACAATCACTCTTACCGACAACATATCCTCCTGACAATTCTTCTTGCCTTCTGGTATGTCTTCATGCCATCCTTTCTATTCTGCTCACCAGGTGTTGTTGTAATTCATATAACATTCCACCTCTTCATCACAAACTACCAATCATATACCTATACAATGTCTTCTCTACTTCTAGTGACTCATCTAGTTTGTTCAATTTACAACTGGTAACCATGGGTTTACTTACTGGTTCACTGTCCTCCATTTGAAACTTTTTCAACACGTCTGTAACATACTTGGTTTGTGAGATGAAAATTTCTTTCTCTTGTTGTGAGACCTGCAAATCAAGAAAATAGGACAACTCACCCAACATTGACATCTCAAATTCTGTCTTCATCTGATTTGCAATTTTTTTGCACATGATGTCCTTGTATCCACCAAAGATAATGTCATCCACATAAACAACAACTATAATCATATGATCTCCATCTACCTTGATATACAAGTTGTTGTCTTCATTCCCTTTCCAGAATCCTTTCTCTTTCAAGTATTTGTCTAACTGAGAATACCATGCTCTGGATGCTTGATTCAAACCATACAATACTTTCTTCAATCGACATACAAAACTCTCATCATCATGTAATAGATATCCTTTTGGTTGTTCGATATACACCTCATCTTCAAGATTACCATTCAAAAATGCAGATTTGACATCCATTTGGTAAACCTTGTATCCTTTATAGGCAGAGAAAGCTAAATACATTCTTATTGCCTGTAACCTAGCAACCAGTGAAAAGGTTTCTTCAAAGTCAATACCTTCCACTTGATCATACCCTTTGCAAACTAACCTTGCTTTATGCCAGATTATCTTGCCTTCTTCATTCATTTTGTTCTGGTAGACCCACTTTGTACCTATGACATTCTTGTCTGTTGGTCTAGGAACAAGTTCCCAAGTTTGATTTTTCTCAATTTGTTTCAGCTCTTCATTCATGGCATCTACCCACTTTTCACTTTTGCTAGCTTCATCAAAAGTTTTGGGCTCAAGTTCTCTCATGAGGCAGAAATTTACCTGCTCATCATTCTGGGCTAGTCTCCTATTGGTCTGCACACCTTCATTTTTATTTGCAATGATCTATTCTTCTAGATGGTTCTTCTGCACATACCAGTTGGGGTTCTTGCTTGGTGCTTCTTCTACTAGTCCATTGTTAGATTATTCTTCATACTCAACATCTGAATCATCAATGTAGGGTGTCGGTGCAGATTTTCCCTTATGTGGGTCTTCATCTATTCTCACATTTATACTATCAACCATTTTTCTTAATTTCTTGTTGTAGCATTTGTAGGCTTTAGTATTGGTTGAGTAACCCAAGAAGATTCCTTCATCACTCTAGGAATCAAAACTTCATAATCCATCAACATCTCTCTTGATGAAACACTTACTTCCAAACACTTTAGAATGCTTGAGTGATGGTTTTTGGTCATACCATAACTCATAAGGAGTCATTATACTATTCACTCTTAACTGTACCCAATTTAATGTGTAAACAACAGTATGAACTGCTTCCTTCTAGTATGTATCTGGTATGTTGGCCTCATTCAACATTGTTCTATCCATCTCCTTCACTATCCTATTCTTCCTCTCTGCCACACCATTTTGTTGTGATGTTCTTGCTGTTGAATACTGTCTTTGGATTCCATGTCTCTCACAATAGTCAATGAACTCATTGGAAGAATATTCTCCACCCCAGTCTGATCTTAAGCACTTTAACCCGTATCCATTATCATTTTCAACCATTCTTATGAAAATCTTGAATCTTTCAAATACTTGTGATTTGTCATGCAAAAATGTCACCCAAGTCATCCTTGAGTAGTCATCAATGAATAGCATGAAGTATCTCTCACCGACCAGAGCCCTTGTCCTTGTTGGTCCACACAAATCTCTATGTACTAATTCTAGAGGTATTGAGGTATTGTTCTCTTTTGTTTTGCAACTCACTTGATTTTCTTGCCTCTGATGCATTCATCACAAAAAGTACTTGCCGGTTTAGTTATTTGTGGAATATTTCTTATATACCGGTTTTTGCTTATCTTCACTAGATTATCAAAGTTCACGTGGCCTAATCTCTGGTGCCACAACTAGCTTTCATCAACCTATCCCATCATGCATTGGGACTCATAGCATTCCTTCAAATTGTAAATATTACCATATGTCCTCTTTCCTTGTGCCACAACCTGACAGGTACTCTGCTTGCTTATCTGACAACCGGTAGAGTCAAATATGAACTTGTAGCCTTTGTCACACATCTTACTTATACTCAGTAAATTATGCTTTAGTCCTTCCACATAGTACACATCATGAGCCTTGAGCTTTCGATCATTATTCAATGTACCACGACCCTTAATCTTGATAGAGGAGTTGTCACCAAACTGGATAGAACCACCATTCCAATCATCAAGCTTGATAAACTTTTTCTTGTCTTTGGTCATGTGATTTGAGCAACCACTCTCTACTACCCATAGATTCCTCCTTTTAACATGGAGAGTTGTCTGCACAATCAATCTTGACTCTATCTTACTCTTCTCCTTCTCTACCCAAACTTGTTTCTCTTCTTTCTTTTCTTCTTCTTTCATCTTGTGTTCCGGTTTTGTCTCTATCTTCTGATCTAGTATTGTTTTCTTTTACTTGTCAGTTCTCAGCTTGCAATACCTTGCTATGTGACCAAAATTTTGACACTTATAACATTTCACATTAGCATTGAAAGATGTATTCAAAGCATTCTTTTAGGACATCTACACATTTCTCCTACACTCATAAATCTTATGACTAAAGTCATTGCAATTATAACATGTGACATTTGTACTTTGTAATGCAGCAAATGAGTTTCTACTCTCAAAACTGGGGGTTACATTCATCTTCCTACATTCTTCAATTCTATGACCGAACTTATTACACTAGTGACAATAACCATAGAATTCAGATACATACCAATTTTGTGTCCTTGGAGCAACATGATTCTATCTTACCAGATATTTGCTCCTCACTTGGTGAACTCTAGTGAAACCTTGGTCATCAATCTTCCTCATTCCTTTATTTCCAACATACCGGCTTGTATGTTGAACTACGACAACATTCTGTCTTACTGGTTGATCCCTTGTAGCAGCAACATATGACTTAGTTTTCTCAGATTTGCTAACAATGAATACCTGCCTGACCTTACTCTCACTAGATGTCATGAACTGTATCTACTTTTCGGTTGAGTCCTTGCTCCTAGAACTCTACCCCTTTTCAAATCCAAGTCCAATGACATCCTTTGAAGACTTTTGGTTACTCAACATTTTATCTAGGGCCTCTATGCTGCTTTCATACTTGCTTCTCATCATCAGTTCATTCTTTCTCTTCTCTAATTCCTTATGGAGCAGAACAATTTCTTCTTCCAGGTTCTGATGCTCCTTCTCCTTTTCACTCAAGCCGGTACTAGTAACTTCACTAATCCTCTTTGCCTCTTCCAATTGAAGTTTAGATCTGCAATTGTTTTCTTGGATTCTTCAAGAGATTTCTCCAACATCTCTTACTCTTCAGCTGAAACCTTTTTCACGTTCTTGATATCTCTTCTTGTTTTTTCAGCACTTCCAAGGCACTGATGAGCTTTGATTCAAGATCTACTTCTCCTTCTTGCTCTTCTTCTAGTACCGGGACCTCTTGGGCCACAAAGATTTGCTTTGACTTCACCTTCACTACAACAGTCATCTGAGACACTCTCCTCATCCATGGTATCATTTTCATGTGTGTAAAGGTTTCTCTACTTCTAGTTGTCTCTTCTACCATGTTGATAGATATTCTTATTCTTGTCTTTACCGATTGATCTGCTACCACTTGATTGATATTCTTCATCCTTATCATTATAGGGAAATTTTGTAGTAAAATGTCCAATCTTTCCACAATTGAAACATTTCAAGGGAAGCTTGCCTTTGTATTTGCTAGAACCCCTCTTGAGTCTTCTGACAATGTTTGCCATGATATCATCAGAATCTTCACCGGTTCCATCTTGAGCAAAATCTTCTTTTCCTTTCCTTGATGTTTTGAATGTAGCTTCTTTCTTCATAGCCTCAATACTGACAATCCTTATATCATAAGCAGTTAGGGAACCATATAGCTCATCCATTGTAAAGGTTTTTCAGATCTTTTGCTTCTTCTATTTTTGAGACCTTTATATCATACTTATGTGAGAGATCTAAGTACTTTCTTCACTACCACCTCATCTTTTATTTCTTCTCCAAGCCCTCTAATGGTGTTGTTTCATCAATCCTTTGGAGATAGTCAACAATCTTCTCTTCATCTCTCATGTTCAAACCCTCAAGTTGTTCTCTCAATATTTGTAACTTGGCTTCGTTGACTTTAACATCACCTTCAAATATTTTCTGCAGCTTATCCCAAGTTTCTTTGGCAGATGAGCAATGCATAACCTTAATGAACTCATTATCAGATAACCCACTAAGAATGACATTTTTATCTTTAGAATTGTTCTCATATTCTTTCTTAGCATCTAGATCAGTAGGGGGAACACTTGGAACTATACACCCATTCATAACCAACATCCATACATCAAAACCTAGAGAAGACAAATAGGTTTCCATTCTTCTACTCCAAAAGGCATAGTTGAAACCATGAAACATAGGAGCTTTTTAGGAGGTAGATTCATTTCTTGCCATTGTGAACACTTGACAGGATCTACCCAAGCTGGAGAACACTATGACGAAATAGAGCACCTAGGCTCTAATACAAATTGTTGGACACAATGGATCATTGAGAGGGGGGTGAATTAGTGATTTAAACACTTTTTTTCTTAATCATGGATATACCAGTACACTATAAAACAAAAAGAGTGCTAACCGATAAACCAAACAATGCAAACTAAGTGTGTGAAAGGATTTGCAATAGAATCAATATAACACATACACAAGAATGCATCACATAACACCAGATATATGAGGAAAACCCAATGTGGGAAAAACTTCAGTGAGAATAGTTGTTGGAGATCTTCTGCTCCAATCCAGCCTCACAATGAAAATGATCTGATTACAATTTTAGGGCACCAACCCCTGATTTATGAGCATTGACTCAAAGGAGAACCAACCCCTGATCAATTTATAGGCTACAACCTAAAGGAGCTACAATCCCTGCATTAAGAACCTACTTAGTAAAGACAATATGAGGATTCAAATACATACATAAATTCCCTGTTGTAAATGAAGTTTTGCAACCCTTCAATACTCTGCACTGTCGATTTCAATCTTACATGTCTGTGAAAACTCCACACACCCTGCAACAATGCCTTTTTGTAGATTCTTACTCTGCTAAAACTTCTCTCCCTCTGACTATTGGATTCAATTCACACTTGACCACACCTTGCCAGATTCTACCTCTACCGGTTTTGACACCTCTGTCTTCTTCACTTACTCTTCCGGTTCATCCTTTACTCTGTTTTCCTTATTCCTTCTTATTAGTACACACACAATTCATATTTTTCTTATTTTTCCCTTCAAATAGAATCTACCCACACACTTTCATTATCCAACATAATCACTTATCAGTCTTAGGTTGACATCTTTTAAACTTGAGGCTTCGTGTTAAAAACTAATTTAAACTTAGGACGGTTAGGGTTTCCCTCCTTCAATCAAATCTGTATCCAATTTGATTCGATCCACCCTTGGATCACTCACCTACTTTGGGGAGATAAAACATCACACATTTTTCATCTGTCCAAAACATGTTTGCCAAAAATAGCAAACCTAACCCTATTTTATGGCCTTGAAATCTGTTGACTCATTTATGATCCAGCTGTTTCTTTCTTGAGGTCAATCTGCAATCGGATTTCATGCTTCGATCACAATTCCTCAACTATTTGATCATTCTCTTTCGTCCATTCTTCCTCGAGCCGCATCAGTCCGTCATCAACCCGTGATTTGTGGTTTTATCATTTAATGACCACCTACTACACAAACAACCATGCCGATGACCAGTTCTTCGACCTCTACATGTTTTCCACCTCAGCTCCACGGGGCACACATTAGCATACATTCAACTCACTAACATAGGGTTAGTTCAAACTTGAACATTCGACAAGTCCTTCTACTGGTACACACCCTTATTGATATGTCCAACACATTGAACAATCACTCTTACTGACAACATATCCTCCTGACAATTCTTCTTGCCTTCCGATATGTCTTCATGCCATTCTTTCTATTCTGTTCACTGGGTGTTGTTGTGATTCATATAACATTCCACCTCTTGATCATAAACAAACAACCAACTTCATACCAGTTTATGCCTTACCGGTTATCACTTAAGCATGCCAACACACTCCTGCATCTCACCTCATACCGTTGATATCATCTATCAACTCAGAACATACTTCTCTTCTTTATGCCGGTTCAATCTTCTTCATACCAGTTGACACACTCTATCATATCGGTTGACACACTCTACCACTAATCTGCAATACTAGTTGACATCAATGACAACTCAATGCCAACACTTTCCCAGTTAGCTTCCACTCTTCCTACCATGGTCTTGCAAAAACCACTTAACAGTTCTTCTCCAATCTCCTCTACAAGCTGTTAGTCAAAAATATGCTTATATTATAGAGTATATGAATCCATAGTGATCATCAATCAGACAACCTTAACAGTTAGGAATTATCAAAAGCATAATGCAAAATGCCTTTTGTAGCGTCGTAAATTGTACACCCTTGCTAGGGTGGTACAATTCCACGCTTGGGTTAGCACTCACTTTAGTGTGTTTTGCATTTTGCATTTCTAATCTTCTTTAAGAATTTAATTAATTTAATTTAATTAAATCTAAATTCATATTTCATCACTACACACATTATAAAGTTGGGCCCTTTACCCTAAGCATGCCCCTTTTCATCTTATTCCTTCAATAAATCATTTAATCATAAACCCTAATTATGTCCTATTTCAAACTTTAAGGCTTGATTTCGCATACCTAAACATCTCAAATCAAATGGAACTTTGGGATTCTCTCTAATATCATCATATCCAATGACCTTGAAAATTTGGTGAAACATTGGTTGGATCAGGTGCACTTTTCACCTGGTCCTTGACATTTTTCTCAAAATTTTGGGAGCATAATTCTATTATATTATAATGTTTAACCCCAATAAATTGGCAGGAAATTCAAATCCTAGGTTAGTCTAAAGATGAAATTAAGATCTAGGGTTTCATACATAAGAGCTCTCTTTCTTCATTTGAAGGGATCGAATGTAGAAGAAATCAAATTTAGGAAAAAGGTTTTGGAGCAATTACAAGGAACCTTCTATGTAGAGAAAGAGAATATCTTTTGAATTCTTCAACAACATTCAACAACACCTATCAAGCATTCATCAAACATTCTCTCATCCATTGGGGGCTTTTGAAGATGTAGGAAAGCAATAGGAGATCACCGACTAAAGATTGGCTTGTACCTCTCCCTTGGGGTTGGGTATGGTTTCATGTTGTTTTTGTATCTTTGTATGAGCTTCATTATATAAATATTATTTACATTCATGCTTTAGATCTCTTTGGAAAATCGATTTAAGGCATTTACTTTGTCAATTACAAGCATTTAAGGTTTACTCTTTAGGGTTGCTCTAGATTGTTTGCATTCATCTTAGGATCTTGCACACACTATTTTACTATACAAATCTACTATTTGTTGAGGTGGAAATCACCAAAATAGGGGTTTGACTAAGGCAAAACCCCATAAAGCCACCCAAAACCCCATAAATCCACCCAAAACCCTATTTTCAGATACAGGTGCAGATTCGGGATCCAAGCATCGCTGCAAATTTAAGGACCGATAGAGCACAAAGAGAAAGTTCTAGAGACCATATTTTAGTAAAAACCCCTGGGACAGGGGCATGGCGCCTTGGTCCTCCCATTTTCAGGCACAATTTTGTAGGACAACAGTTCAAAACCCTTAGATTCCAGCCTATCAAGTACAACTTCCAGTTTGCAGAATCAGAATAGGGGCATAGCACTCCTGTCCTGGACATTTTGGCTCACATTTCTGGCATAGGTGCACCTCTAAATTTCTCTCTGAATCTGTACTTTTTAGCAGTATATCAGTTGTTCTCAGTTCTACATTTCCAGATTAGGGTTGCTTTTGTATACCTGTATTCTAGGTTAAATCATTCAAATATGCACTTCACATCTCTCCTATCTCTCATTTACAACAAGGGAATAGAAACCCTTAGAGGTAATCCTTGACTCCCTTCCTCACAAGAAGTAGCCAAAGTGCATTACCTCCCTAGGCTCTTTCATATTTCACAAGTGTGTACACAAGATTCAGATTAGGGCTTGTTTGCTTAGTCTCACTTTTTCCCTTACACATTTTGGTGAACTCGACATGAATTAAATCTCATTTTCATTATATTGCATTGTTAGATCTAGACTTAGCATATTTCATTTTCTTTATAAACATAAAATTCCAAAAAAAAAGTGAAAATTTCACAAAAACAAAAAGGAGATTTCCCTTTATTTGCTTGCATTATGTGTTTAAATTTTATTCAATTTTCATTTCAAAATGTCAGATTTTTATTTGCAAGATGTTCATACTTTTTATGGTGTATGAAATTATGTTGATTATGAGTTTAGTGAGGATGAATTAGATGAAGCTCTAGATGAGTTTTTGAACCCTAAGCCTTCTAAACCTTAATTTTGCCAAAAACTAATCAACCTTGTTACTATGCCATTTCATGGTGATGAGAAAGATAAGTTGAATGATTCCTCTCATGGGTACATTCCTATCAACTCCTCCACTAGATCTAGCAACATGGCTGCCTACAACAATTCCCTTTATGAGGATATGTCTCCCTTTGAATCAAAAGATAAACCTTTCAATCAATATGACCATGCTTTGCTGGATGATGCCCTTGATGACTTTATGTCTTTGAATAAATCTTCAAACAAGGATAATACATCTAAAAGGTTAATCAACATGATAAATGTAAATGAACATAGAAAGCCTCTTTTTATAGTCCAAGGTGCTTATCCTTCTTCAACTTCACAACTTCCCAATCAACACCTTTTCACTGTTCAATGTGGATATAGTCATGATTCCTTTAGTACTCCTAACAAACCTGTCATTATTGTGCAAGGAGGAAATCCCACTAAGAGTCCTTATAGTTGTGTGTGGGAAATGAGGGCAACGGAAATATAAAAGTCTGATTCAAAAGGCCCACACACCAATGAGACTCTTGGTGCAAGTTATAGGAACTATATCGAAATAGCTCAGCTTCCCAAGGGATGTCCCATTGTTCTCTATCTCACAAGATCCCTAAAATCAATGTATTTTCTCTCGAATCATTGAGAAAAGTGACTTAGGAATGACAACTCAAAGAATGAGTGATGTTTGATTATTATACATGAATGCATTCCTAAGACATGTATGATATTGAATCTTTGATGATTAAGCTAGCATAAATATGATGATAAGATTAGCTAATTATCCTAGCAATGATATACTAGTCTAACATGGATATTCTATGATATTAGAATGCTTCTAAATTCTATTATGATGATTTATCAAAGAGAGGCTAAAATGCTTAGTAAAATTACTATAAGTTTGATGCATGAAAACTTCTATATCAAAATGAGAGAATGAGAGCTTTTTTTTATAGGAAAAATAGGGCAATGGATGGTCAAGATTGAATAATCTTAACAAGGGCCAGGATTGAAAGTTAATCAATCCATGCTCACAATTCTCACCAATGAAATGGTGACAATTGTCAACAAAAGGTTGCTTGAGAGGAGATGAAAGAAGCATTAAATGCTTGAGAAGACATGAAGGTTACCCTAGGAGGTAAGGGTTAAGGTTATACTAAGGTTATCCGACAATGGATAAAGCTTTTACCCAAGAGGTAAACTCTTGTGCAAGGGTTAAAGAGATAACCAAGGTTAAAGCCATGAATGCTTGATGAGACCCTTGGGTTAGATGAGGATTGAGTTAGAGATAAAGTCTCTAATCATGCAAGAAGGTTGAGTTAACCATTAATGGTTATGTAAGAGCCTTAAATGATTTGGAATACTTTGAGGGTTAACTTGTTTTTTATTACGAGAAAAATAGGTTTTGAAGGGATCTCAAAACCCTTTACAAAAGATCCTTAAAAGATAATAGCATTAAGAAACAAGAAAAAACATTCTGCCAAAAAACCAGCACAGTTCTGGGCAAAAATCAGCATAAAAGCCCAACAAAACCAGTGACATCCAACCATAACAGAAAAAAAACAAAAGACAAATTACTTCAATTTTTTAAAGGGCATTAGCCGAATTTCCACTAATCCCTTGCAAATCTTTAATATTATCCTTGAGCATAGGGATATCCTTGGAAGAGGCCAAAGCAGCTTTTTTCATACTCGCCCTTGATCTTTTTGTCGCACCGCTAGGAGCACTTTCCACTGTCCCTGCCTCAATAGCATCCTAATCAATATCTAGGTCCACAACAGGTTTGGAAGTGATGGAGCCATCAAGGAACTTGGTAATTTCCTCTAAATTATTAGTCACAGAGGTAAGGATATCCAAAATTATTACCAAAAAGTTTGTCATGGCTGTTTTTCCTTCCTCCAGTTTACTAATCTGAGCTTCCAGCTTCTCCACTTTTTCCTCCATACCCTTTTTCCACTGCTCCTGGTTACTTTCAGCTTTCTTTCCCTTCTCTTCCTGTTGCTTATCAATTTTTTCTAGATTCTTGATTCCTTCATAAACCCACCCGTCAAAACCCATTCGAGCCTCAGACTGGTTTTTGAGTTTATCCACAATAATCCCATCTCCAGCTTTATCTTGATCCCTGCTCGATTTCTCCTTGTCTTTGTCCTTCTCAAAGACTTTGAGGGTTAAATTGTTGAACACAAGGCCTTTAACGGTTTTCAAAGACTTTGAAGACTTTGAGAAGTGACTTCTCTTTGCTTAGGATTGTGACAATAATTAGAAAATGGATTAGGCTAAATTGGAAGTGATTAGAAGAATCTAGAAGGAGGTTTAGAAGGCAAGTGAGAGATGTAGGAAAATGCAAGTGGAGGATTTTAAATAAATAAATTAGATTTATTTATTTGCAAGGATTAATTTAATTAAAAAGGGAGAAAGGGGAATTAATTAAATAAAGTGATTTATTTAATCAAAGGCTAGAAAAGGTTTAGGTGAACTTAATTAAATAAATTGAGTAATTTATTTAATCAAATATATGAATATGAAGAAATTAATTAAATAGAAATTAATTAATAGGGGGAATGCAGTTAAAATGAATATTAAATATTTAGTTAAGAAAGTGGTCAGATTTATACATCTACATTTAGTCCCTCTTTGAAGTGACGTGTGTGCACATGTTGATTCAAAGAAAATTTGCTAGATATGATGTCAAAATTTGTCGATATGATGCCCCAGATTTGATGAATGATATTGATGATGCCCCCTCGGGAGATGAATCAAGATTTTAGTGAAAAATTGTCATGTTGATGAACATTTTGGGATTAATTGCATTTTGAGAATATTGACTGTGTTGAATGCACATTATTGATTCATCTCCCGAAAATGATGTTGATTAGGTAAAAAAATGAAAAAGTGAGGAAAATACATGCCCCACTTATTAACCTTGTTGATTTTACCCTATAAAAAGGTAAAAAGTGATTGTGAAAAATCATTTGCACACTTGTCTCTTTATGATTGTGACATTTGGAGTTCTGACGATGATGCTGATTCCATACTCCTCACACTGATTTGAGCATGTCGGGTGAGACCGGAGACCCACCACCTATGGCCCACCAGTAAATGGTTGAAATCTCTTCTCTTTTTTGATTGATTTTATATATTTTGATCACGTTTTTCAATTTTGCACCGGATTTTGCCGTGTTAGCGCATAGCTTAAACTGCGTAGTGCATACGATAAACATGTTAGCGCATAGGGTTAACCTAGGTAGGTTAGCATCTGAGTAGGATATGATAGTGCAGAGGAGAAATAGGATAGCATGTAGAATGTTCTAGCGTGTAGGGTCTACACAAAAGCGCCTAGGGTAGGTTGGGTAGCGCTTCGGGTAGTTGAGCGCATAGTATTAAAAGGGTAGTGCAATGGAAGTACTAGTTTGTTAGGATAATCACTGGACAACTAAGAGGGGGGGAGGAATTAGTTGTCAACAGATTATATTAATCAAACCACTTTATAACCTTTAATCGGAGCACATAAACATTGAATACTGAAATAGCAGAAACATATACCGGTAAGAAATACAACTTAAGAATGAAATAGAGAATTAACACAATGCAACCATACCACATAACACCATGATTTGTATGTGGAAAACCCAGTAAAGGGAAAAACCATGGTAGGAAGCCTACCCACAGTCAGATGATACTTCTGCAAAAAGTATGTGATACAATAAGGGGCCTACACATGCATGAAGGCACATTGCCTAGAGCGTATTGCTCATTACAAAAGAGTCTCACTAACTATAGAGAGGTTATAACCACCTCAAGATAATTGGATAACAATCTAGAAGAATGAACTATCAGAGATAAAATCTACCATGCCTGATTACAGTTCTGGTTAAGCTCAATACTTGAGGCCTTTGACCTCTTACTTAAACCCAATTTGATCACTTATGATCGACCAAATCTCCTTTGCATATGATATTACATTCATAACCACAACACACATATATAACCATTCTCATGATCTACAATGAGATCTTACATCAATTTGTACAATCCCTAAGGCCTAAACCAATTAGGCCGGCCACCTAAAAGATATTACAATAATATCATTACATACATTCATATTATAATGATATGCCATGTCGACTTAAGACCAAAACAACATTAACCAATCCATAAATCATCTCGGTAATGTGTAGAGAACATGTTAACATGATACCAGCCCATAACCTAGATAGGTACCAAACCTAATCTGGGTACCAAACCTAATCTGGGTCCACCACGCCAAAGCGATGTCTCCAATCAGTTGAGGCACGCTCAAGGATCACCTTCTACATCCTGAATTCCATCTAGAAGCCACACCAACACCACTTGCACATCCTGTCAAAGATTCTCAGTGAAAGCTCTGCCGGTTAAACCTTAAACCCTTACCGATAACACAAGATCTTCTACTGGTAAGCAAAACCTATCTGCTAGTAACCAACCAAAACAGCTAGTGTTGACATCAATGACAAAACATCAATGCAACACATAATCAATTCCACCATATTGCCAACAATCTCCCCCTTTGGCATTGATGGCAACACTAGATGTGAAAAATATCTAAGTACCAAGAAATGCCAAACAAGTCTCCCCTGTGGAAGACAACCAACAATCTCCTGCATATGGCTCTGAATATTAATAACTCTCCCCCTGTGAATAATATCTCTGTAAAGTTCTGAATTTATTTTTCACATCACTATCTCTCCCCCTTTGACATTAATGCCATAAATCTAACAAAAATATCAAATCAAGAATATAAGCCTCTGAATCTCAAAGCTGACTACTCCCCCTAAGCAGTAGCACCACTACATCAACCCAGAGCAAAGTATAAAGCTGATGATGCATACCAAACTGATGGTCTATTCTATCAATTAAGTTTCTGTCAGAGGGGTTGATACCCCTAACCTGTCTCTCAAATACTCAAATAATTCCTTAGATAATGGTTTAGTGAATATATTTGTAATCTGCTCTTTAGTGTTTACATAAACCAATTTGACTTCCTTTTCTTCCACCTTGTCCTTTAGAAAGTTATTTTTTATTGAGATGTGCTTAGTCTTAGAGTGAAATACTGGATTCTTAGACATCTCAATAGCTACAGAGTTATCACAATAGATAGTTACCGGTTCACTACAATTTACCTTGATATCCTTCAACATTTGCTTCATCCATAAGACTTGAGTACAATTAGTTGCTGCTGCAAGATATTCAACTTCTGTAGTAGATAAAGAAATGCATGACTATTTTTTGTTGATCCATGAAACTAATTTATTTCCAAGAAAGAAAGCTCCACCAGAAGTGCTCTTCTTGTCATCAGTATCTCCTACCCAATCCGATTCTATATAAGCACATAAAGTGAAGTTATCATCTCTAGAGTACCATAAGCCATATTCTGTTGTTCCTTGCAAATACCAAAATATCCTCTTTATTGCACATTCATGATTTTCTTTAGGATTACTTTGATATCTTGAAACAATACTTACTGCATTCATAATATCTGGTCTATTCTAAGTTAGATATAACAAGACACCAATCATAGACTTATACCTTGTTGAATTTACCAGTGCAGATGTGTCTTTGATAGATAATTTCTCACTTGTCACCATAGGAGTACTTATTGGTTTGGAATTATCTATACCAAACTTCTTCAACAATACCCTTAGATACTTAGTTTAGACAAAAACTCCTTTGTTAG
The DNA here is from genome assembly GCF_030272615.1 of Cryptomeria japonica. Taxonomy (NCBI): domain Eukaryota; kingdom Viridiplantae; phylum Streptophyta; class Pinopsida; order Cupressales; family Cupressaceae; genus Cryptomeria; species Cryptomeria japonica. The sequence continues at coordinate 402,010,965 of NC_081409.1, forward strand.
TTTGAGTAATCTGCAAACCTAAGAAAAATCTCATCTCACCAATCATGGACATTTCAAATTCATTCTTCATATTATTAGAGAATTCCATGCATAGTTTATCTTCACCTCCAAAAATTATCATCATCAACAATTAGTTCAATATTCAAAATATCATCATGAATGATCTTATAATATAAATTACTGTCAGCACTAACTTTAGTAAAACCAAGCTTCAAAAGATATTTACCCAACCTTGCATACCAAGCTCTCAGAGCTTGTTCCAAGCCATATAATGCTTTCCTTAACCTGCAAACCATATCTTTATCATCTATCAGTGAAAATCCATCAGGCTGCTCAATGTATACCTCTTCCTCAAGTTCACCATTCAAGAATGCACATTTAACATCCATTTGATAGACCTTATAGTTCTTATATGCTGCATAGGCAAGAAATAGTCTAATAGCTTCAATTCTAGCTATAGGAGCAAATGTATCACCATAATCAATTCCTTCCATTTGAGAATATCCTTTAAAAACCAATCTAGCCTTCTTTCTTACAACTTGACCATCCTCATTTAGTTTATTTCTAAAAACCCATTTAGTTCCAATAACATTCTTATTTGTAGGCTTGTGAACTAAAGTCCAAGTCTCATTCTTCTCTATCTAATCTAATTCATCTTCCATAGCCTTTAACCAATATTTATCTTTACAAGCTTCAATAACAGATGTCGGTTCAATTTGAGAAATAAGACATACCTCTTCATTTGCTAGTCTTCTTCTTGTCATAACTCCCTTATTCCTATCTTCAATGATTTAATCTTCAGAATGATTTAACCTTACATACCTTGGTGTCTTCTGAACTTCAGGTTCAATGTTCTGATCATCAGTCACAGTTGAATTTTCTGATTGTACTGGTGTAACTGTCTAAGTGTCTTTTACTGATTGAGGCATTACCAGTTTAGTTATGATCATTTCCACTACCGGTTCCCTATCATATGATATAGATTGATTTCTGTATTGCTCATCCACTTTCACATTAGCGCTCTCCACATTTTTCTGCAATCTTTTGTTATAACATCTATATGATTTGCTTTGAATTGAATATCCAAGAAATATCCCTTCATCACATATATGATCAAAATTCCCAATTGAATCATCCCTTTTGAAATAACATTTACTTCCAAAAATTCTAAAATATTTAATAGTAGGTGTATGTCCAAACCATAATTCATAAGGGGTCTTACCGGTTTCACTTTTGATGTGAACTTTGTTGAATGTGTAGACTGCCGTACTCACTGCTTCTCTCCAGTAAATGTGAGGCAATTTGGCTTCCATCATCATAGTTCTTGCTGCATCCAAAATGGTTCTATTGTTTCTTTCCACTACTCCATTCTGCTGAGGAGTCCAGGGTGCAGATAATTGTCTCTTAATTCCATTTGTCTCACAATAACTGTTAAATTCATGAGAAGTGAACTCACCGCCTTGATCTGATCTTAGACATTTGATTTTTAATCCAGTTTCTGTTTCCACCTTTTCTTTAAAAATCTTGAATTTCTCAAAAGCTTTAGACTTCTCCCTAAGAAAAGTCACCCACATCATTCTAGAATAGTCATCAATTATCAACACGAAATACCTATCACCTTGAAAACTTCTAGTCCTTGCTAGACCACATAAGTCAGTGTGAATCAAATCAAGCACATCATTAGATTTATCATGTATGCTCTTAAAAGAAGCGCTAACTTGCTTTCCCAATTGACATTCCTTACATACCAGATTATGAGGTTTTATAATCTTAGGTATATCTCTAACTACCTTTGTTGAACTGATCTTAACAATACAATCAAAATTAACATGACACAACCTCTTATGCCATAACCAACTCTCATCAATATGAGAAATCAAACATGTCTTATTACCAGTGTTCAAGTGAAAGATATTACCTCCAGTCTAAGTATCGGTTGCAATCTCCAAACCAATTTTGTTAATGATTTTGCATTTTCTATCTTTAAACTGAAGTTGGAAACCCTTGTCCACCAATTGACCAACACTTAAAAGATTATGCTTTAAACCTTCTATGTAATAGACATTATCACTATTATGCTTTCCATCCAGAGAAATAATACCTCTACCTTTGATCATACATGCTTTGTCATCTCCAAATTTGACTTGACCACCATTGTATTCTTGTAGGGACAATTTTTTTTTATCTCCAGTCATATGATGTGAGCATCCACTATCAATTACCCATTCATCCTTGTCTTCAACTTTTGCTGCTAGGGCCTTTTCTTCATTCATGATAGCTAGTTCCGGTTCATCTTGTTTTAAAGCATAGAACACCCATTCCTTTCCATTACCGAATCCACTAGCAAAGTTTGCTGCCGGTTCATCCTCAGAGTCATCACTTACTCCTTTCGCATCCACTATGTAGCATTGTTTACTTTTCTTGAACCTATATCTAGTTTTGATTAGTCTTAAATGATTTCTTAACTCTTTCTTCAAATCTTGCATTCCTTTCAGGACATCTAGATGTAAAATGACCAATCTTATTACATGCAAAACATTTAAAAGGTTCTTTTCCTTCATACTTACTTCTTGCCGGTCCTTTAGGTACTCTTCTAGCAAATAAGGCTTCAAGTTGCTCAAATTATTCATCCTCTTTCCTCATATCTTCCTATTCTTTTGCACATAAGGATTTCCAATCACTTTTGCTGGTAGATAATGATGCATGAAAAGCAGGTTCAAACTTTGCAGCTCCAGAAGGTCCAAATTCTTCAAGCTCAAAAAAAGATAATTTCCCAGTGAGAGTCTCTGTTAACTGAAGTGTTTTCCATTGTTCTCAATTCATTAATTTCAGTCACCTTCATCTTGTAAGCTGATGGAAGGGCTCTCAAGACTTTAGAAACTATTTCATCTTCACTCAGAGATCCTCCACAACATTGAATTCCCATAACAATCTCATTTACTCTTTCCATAAATGTAGAAATTATTTCATTATCTTCCATCTTCAAGTTCTCATATCTTACTGGGTAACCATCAATTTTAGCAATTTTGATAGTAGGATCACCTTCATTTAGAGTTTGAAATTTATCCCACATAACCTTTACTAATGATTTATTAGTCAATCCCATGGTTTGCTGATCAGTAAGTGCACACAAGAGGACTTCTCTAGCTCTGGAATCATTTTCAATATTCTTGTCCAGGTCTGCAGGAGCAGGATTGTAAGATGCCAGATCATAAGGTGTATATCCTTTCTCAGTGATCTCCCAAATATCCTTGCCAAGACATCTAAGATGAGGCTCCATTCGGATTTTTCATATCCTATAATTTGTTCCATCAAGCTTAGGGATTTCTCTTCTGAAAATAGTTGCAGGTGGATTTGAAGTATAAGCTGCCATAGGATCTACCTGAAGTGGTTAAGCTTGTGCAAAATAGGACCAAAGCTCTGATACAAATTGTTAAGATAACCAGTGGACAACTAAGAGGGGGGGGGCTGAATTAGTTGTTAACAGGATATATTAATCAAACCACTTTATAACCTTTAACTAGAGCACATAAACATTGAATACCGAAATAGAAGAAACAGATACCTGTAAGCAATAAAACTTAAGAATGAAACAGATAATTAACACAATGCAACCATACGACATAACACCATGATTTATACATGGAAATCCTGGTAAAGGGAAAAACCACGGTGGGAATCCTACCCATAGTCAGATGATACTTCTATAGAAAGTATGTGATACAATAAGGGGCCTGAACATGCAGGAAGGCACACTGCCTAGAGCGTACTGATCATTAAAAAAGAGTCTCACTGACTATAGAGAGGTTATAACCACCTCAAGATAATTGGACAATAATCCAGAAGAATGAACTACCAGAGATAACATCTACCACGCCTGATTACAGTCTTGGTTAAGCTCAATACCGGAGGCCTTTGACCTCTTACTTAAACCCAATTTGATCACCTATGATCAAACAAATCTCCTTTGAATATGATATTACATTTCATGACCACGAAACATATATACCCATTCCCATGATCTACAATGAGATCTTACATTTATTTATACAAGCCCTAAGGCCTAAACCAATTAGGCTGGCCACCTAAAATATATTAGAATAAGTTCATTACATACATTCATATTACAATGATATGCCATGTCAACTTAAGACCAAAACAACATTAACCAATCCATAAATCATCCCGGTAACGTGTAGAGAACACATTAACATGATACCGGTCCATAACCTAGATAGGTACTAGACCTAATCTGGGTCCACCACTCCAAAGTGATGTCTCCAATCATTTGAGGCACGATCAAGGATCACCTTCTACATCCCAAATTCCATCTAGAAGATGCACCAACACCACTTACACATCCTGTCAAAGATTCTCAGTGAACACTTTGCCGATTAAACCTTAAACCCTTACCGATAACACAAGATCTTCTATCGGTAACCAACCAAAACAGCTAGTGTTGACATCAATGACAAAACATCAATTGAACACATAATCAATTCCACCATATTGCCAACACAACTAGCACATGGTAGGGATTTAGCGCATAGAGTATGATTTCTAGTGCATGAGTGGCAACATAGCGCTTAGGAGCCCTAGTTTAGTGCATAGGGTCCAAAGTTGATGAAAAAGGGATTATGAAGAATGCATCATGAGTTGAATAGATTAGATAGATGTTGATATGTGTCTATTGATTGTTCTCTGATGGTTCCAGAGCTAATGTGAGTCATGCTTTGTGACGATGTCTGATTTCGGATATGTTGGTGTAGGATGATCTGAGTCTTCTATTGTCAATATGAATTGCTATCGATATGGAGTGCCAAGCTGATTGATTTTTGATGTGGATCCTGATTTTGAGTTTGATATGGATCTTGATTTTGCGTGTTGTCGATACGAGTTTGGTTTGATATCCGATATGAGTCCTGATGTGATTTTTGATATGAATCTTGATATGATGCTTTCGATATGGGTCTTGAGTTGATACTTGTGTTATGAGTCCTGATTTGATGCTTGTGATATGGATCTTTGATGTTGCTTTCGATATGGGTCTTTGATGTTGCTTTCGTTATGGGTCCTGATGTTGCTTTCATTATGGGTCCTGATTTGATACTCGCGCTATGTTGCTTGCGATATGGATCTTTGATGCTTCTTTCGATATGGGTCTTTGATGTTGCTTTTGTTATGGGTCCTGATTTGATTTCCAATATGAGTCCTTTGCTTGATTTCTCGATATGGTCTTTATTTGATGCTTACGATATGTTGCTTGTGATATGGATCTTTGATTGATTCACGGATTGAGGTGAATATGTTTATGATGTGTTTTTGATATGTTTCACTGTTTCAAGTTGATTTTGCTTTGCTTTGATATATCATATGGATTTGGGAACTGATGATGGATATTTGTTGTTTTGTAGGCAGAGCTTGGCATTCTCCAGCCTTGAGAGCGATTTCCAAGACCATGGTCATTGATTGCACATTTGTCACCAGCTGAGAGAGATGTTATCGAGAGACGTGGGTTGTCCTCATTATTAGACATGCCTTGGTATATTGTTAACCGGGGTTTCTTGATAACGTTGGCAGAGAGGTGGCACGGTGATACGAACACCTTTCACTTTTCTACAGGCAAGATGATAGTTACACTAGAGGAATGTTGTTGGAATCTACATATTCCTATAGTTGGGGCTCTATTATCGTATGACTAGACTAAGGAGGGTGGGACAGAGGCTCTCCGTCATATCTTCCAAGATGATCAAATTAGCAGGTATGAGATCCCATGGGAGGAGTTTTTGGATTTTGGCTACGCTCTGTTGCCATCTATACTAGCAGGGTTTATTGGTGGATTTTTGTATCCTGACCGTAGGTCGAAGGGACTAGCCATGGGATGGGGATTGGTGCTAAAGGATATGGTGACGTAGGGACACAGGTTTGCATGGGGGTCCTGTATGTTGGTCCATCTTTACAGAGATCTTCACCAAGTGGTATATATGGGATACACAAGTTTATCAGCTGGGGTGATATTGTTATAGGTGTGGGCCCTGGGAGCACATTCCTATGTCAAGAATGCTTAAAGATAAGGATAGGCTAGTTGGGTGAGCTTATGTTTATGGGTATACAGGTGTAGTTGTTTAGTGTAAGTTAGGAAAACTAGAGCACTGACATAGAGCACTGGATGATATCGATATGGTCATTTGGAGATGATATATAGATTGTGAGGTGTGGGTAGAGGACAAGCTAGAGATGCCCTATGTATATATGTCAAGGTACCTGATCGGGCAGACACCCTTTATTATTGAGCGATTCTTGCACAACCGTGTTTAGCGGAAGTATGGTAGACAATAAGAAATGCCACATGGAGATTGTTTATATGCTCATCGGAGACAGGATGTGCTAGAGTGGGGACCTACTTTGGATAGCGTAGTAGCGTTGGAGGAGTATATGACACTGGTAGGACATATCTTGGATTATGGGGTTGGGGTTGTGGATGTTGGGATGACAGAGGAGTTTGCAACATACTTCATGGCACATGCAGTGGCATGTATATTTGATCCGACAGAGATGCTACCTGCCTTTGATGATGATGATGATGAGCAGCCACAGAGGCAAGGGGGATCCAGACAGAGAGATGATGATGGAGAGGAGGTAGGAGAGGGAGGTGGAGATGATGGAGGAGGTGGTGGAGGAGGTGGCGGGGGAGGTGGGAGAGGAGGTGGCAGAGGAGGTGGGAGAGGAGGTGGTGGAGTAGATAGAGGATGAGGGGGAGATAGAGGATGTGGGGGAGATAGAGGAGGTGGATTAGATAGAGGATAAGGGATGGTTCTTGTTGTTGGTAGGGTAGGTGCTTTTCTAGATGCAGTGGGTATTATAGAGGATGTCAGGTGACCTGCCCAAAGGAGGAGAGCTGATGTTCTACCTCCACTTGCACTTCAGACAAGGACTGGTGTGGGTAGGACCATGAAATAGGTACCTGTTTAGATTAGGGTACCCACCCATCAACAAGATTCACATATCAAAGCACTATAAGTCATAGTGCAGGAGCTACAGGCATAGGTGTTAGCGCAACAACACTAGATTATGTAGATCATCGCAGAGCGGGATATGGAGAGAGAGTGCCGGGGTCGAGAAGAAGATCTTGCTGACAGGTTGGAGAGAGTGATGACCAGTGCCCTAGTTTGGGACACACTGAGAGAGATACAGTACATGGCCAAGGAGGTTGAGTATTATAGGCGTCTATACAAGGAGGTGGTCCCTAGAGGTCATAGAGCTCCCAGCTATGCAACAGTGGCAGCCATTCGATCTGATCATAGTCATACAAGGACAAAGAGAAGAGGTGTTATGGGGCCTACCTGATGTGATCCACTTGGTGAAGATCTAGGAGTTGGGACATCTATTTCCAGTTCATTAGCTTAAGGAGATAGTCATACCCGTGAGACCTGTCTTTGTTGTATTTTGACAAATAAGATATCCCTTGTACATTCCAACCATTTTTGAGAGATAAATATATGGAACTGATTTTCTTTGATCCACATGTGATATGTTATTGATGATGATCGATGATGTGAATTATGTTTCATGATGAGATGAGAATGTGATGATGTATTGCATTGATTACTTTGATGTATGAGATGTTTCTTGAAAATGAGATGTATGATAATGAAAATGATGTGAGATGTTTCTTGAAAATGAGATGTACGATAATGAAAATGATGTGAGTTGCATCTTGAAAATGAGATGTATGATAATGATAATGATGTGAGATTAATGCAAGATTAAAAAGATATGTCACTAAAAGCATGTTTAAAATGATATGCAACTAAATGATCATTTTAATTCTGTCGTTGTCATTCCTGTTTAGTCACTTGTTTGTGCTCTGTTTTTATTTGTCATCATTGAGCTTTTGATATGTTGGATGTTTAATACAAGCATCATGGTATAATTGAACCATAACGACCTGAGTATGACTTACATGGATTTTGATATTGCAAGGTGGCACAAGCGTCGAGGTATAATTGAACCAAGATGACCTAAGTGTTGCTTGCGTAAAATAGACAAGAGTTAACCATTTGCATATGCAAAGTGGAAAATGCCTTCAATGATATGTTTCCAATCATGGCTCAAGACAAATTTGCACTACACGAATGATTGCCTTATAGACAGAAAACCAAAAAAATACCAGATTCCTTCATTGCTTCTCTAGTTCAATACATCCTCGAGTAGCTCAGGAGATCTAATGATTTAAAAATTAAAATACGAAATAGTCAAAACTTCATGCCATATGTAAACAAAGTATAATTCAGAAAATCATCCATCATGTGTGTGTTAAAATTGTAGTTGGATAATGGTCTTGTTTTCTAGCCTGATGAGCCATTGTTGACATTAGTTCTCTTAGCACGTTACAATCCTTGTCATTTGTTGGAATGCTTGAAGTGAGAGGAATGTTTCCCCTAGTCACAGATATGTATTGATGTGGATATACACATTGATTACCAAGTCATGGTGGGATATGATATGGAAAAGTGTTTTTGGATAATCAAGGACAGTGACTACGCTAAGTATGTCCAGGATAATGCTGTGTGAATAAGTTTTTTGGCGATGGCCTTTAGCTGAGAATATATGGATGTAAAATATATGAGTACGGATAGATAGAGGAGCCATTCTCTCACAAATAGTGCCTATTACCAGGTTTTCACTACTTGTTTTTATTGCACTTTTTTTTTTAATTTGTTTTTGTATTTTTCTGATTTTTTGATTTTTTGTTTTTTTTGCTTTTTCTGTGCATTGGACGACTCAAGTGTAGAATTTATTTAGATGGATACTATTGGTTGGTTCATCGAGCACATCTCCTTTTGAAGTTTTTAACTGATATGCGACTGATCCATAGGCTGATATGATGACAAAAGGACGCAACCAGTTAGGTTCAAACTTTTCCTTCTTTTCTCGATCTTGTTGATTTCTTGGATTTTCCTTTAGCATGAGATCACCAACTTTGAAAGCCCTTGGGATGAATTTGTGATTATAGCTTCTGCATATTCATTGTTGGTATGCCTTGAGATGGTCATAGGCATGTTGTCATTTTTCATCAAGAAGCTCTAGTTCATGCAACCTGTTTACTCGGTATTCCTCATCTGGTATGAGGCCCTTCAAAGGTACTAGTCCTATATACCCAAAGTGTCAGATTGAGTTGTACATGCCAATCCTTACCTGCATCATTTACTATTTTCTTAAGGATTTTCAGAATTATTTTATTTGATGCTTCCGCTTGACCATTTCCCTATGGGTAGTAAGGTGTAGAGAAGCGATGTTAGCTTTTGAATCTTTCACATAGCTCCCGTACGTCTTGATTTTTGAAAGGATGCCCATTGTCAGTGATGATGGGACTAGGAATGCCATATCTACAAATGAGATAATTGAGAATAAATGAGGTGATCTATTTTCCAGTCACAGTGGTCATCGGGACTGCTTCAATCCAGTTTGTGAAATACTCTATTGCAGTGATAATGAGCTTATGTCCATTTGAAGAAGAAGGATGAATTTTCCTTACTAAATCGAGTCCCCATTGACAGAAAGACCAAGATGCGATGAACGGCTGCAGCTTTTGTGCTGGTGCATGGATAATATTGCCATGAATTTGGCACTTAGGACATTTCTTTGCAAATTGTTAAGACTCTTTCTCCATTGTCGGCCAGTAATATCCCATTCTCAGCAGTTTCTTGGCGAGAGTAGAACCACTTGAATGCATACCAAAGATACCTGAATGAATCTCGTGTAAGGCAGATTCAACTTCATTACGATCAAGGCATCAAAGAAGAGTACCATCTAGACCTTGATGGTAGAGTGTGTCAGCGGTTAAGGTATACCGGGTGGCTTGCCGGATGAAGCTACATTTTTGGTTGCGAGACAGGTCAAGTGGAAGAGTATTGTTCTTAAGGTAATCATAGATTGTCCCATATAGAGGTGAATTTGAACTGGTTAAGGCATAAATGATTTGGGATGCGGAATTGTCATAGGTTGGGGAAAACAATTGTTCTACTAGGAACTTGTAACGACTCTGTTTGGCTAGAATTTGCAGCAGTGAAGCGATAGTGGCCATTGCATTGGCAACTCTATTGTCCAATCTTGGTATTTGTTCAAAGGTGATATGTACAAAGTACTGTTTGAAATCATCCACCATTCTTTTATAGGGAATTATCTTATCATCCTTTGTCTGATATTCATCATTGATCTGATTGATGACTAATTGAGAATCCCCATAAACTCTCAATTCTATGATTCTCTATTCCACAACCATTTTGATTCATGTTACTAGGGCTTCATATTCAATGATGTTGTTGGTGCATGGAAACATCAGTCTATAAGATCGTGGAGTTATGTGCCCTTATGGAGTGACGAACAAGATGTCGACACCCGATTCATGTTGTGTATAGGATCCATCAAAGTACAAGGTCCATTGTTTGAGTGTGACAGTGAGTACATCCATGTCTGGAAATTCCACTTGCATTGGTTGCTGATTTGGTAGCAGTGCTTCAGCTAGTTGATCTGCAATTACCTATCCTTTGATAGCCCAACGTTGTGTGTACTCGATATCAAACTCATTAAGAATCATGACCCACTTAGCCAATCGTCCTATAAGAGCTGCTTTACTAAGTAAATATTTGAGAGGATCAATTTTTGCTACTAGCTTGATTTTGTGAGATAGCATGTAGTGGCAGAACTTTTGAGAGGCGAATACCACGGCTAAACAAGCCTTCTCAATGAATGTATATTTTAGCTCATATCCATTCAAAGTTCTACTAATGTAATATATAGCTCGTTCCTTGCCTTCTAGATCTTCTTGTGCTAGAAATGCCCCCAATGATATTTCAGTTATTGATATGCAAAGAATGAGTGGCTTGCCTGCTATTGGTGGTACCAAAACTAGCAGATTCATCAGATATTGTTTGAGCTAGTGAAATGATTCCACCCACTTGTCTTCCCATCTGAAAGGTATATTCTTATGAAGCAGATGATTGAATGGTAGACATTTATCTGCTAGTTGGGCTATGAATCACCTGATAGACTGCAACCATCCCTGCAAAGATCTGAGTTGGTTAATGTTCCTAGGAGGTGGCATCTCCATGATGGCCTATAGCTTCACTGGATCTACTTCAATACCCTTTTCTGACACAATGTAGGCTAACAGTTTGCCTGATGTGACCCCGAAGACACACTTCTTAGGGTTTAGTTTGACCTTGAATTGCTCCAATCTTTGTAAGATTTTATCTAATATGCCTAGATGTTTTGCTTGGGTGAATGATTTAGCTAGTAAATCAATCACATAGTCTTCCATGAAGGTATGCATCATATCATGAAAGATTGTCATCATGGCTCTTTGATAAGTTGTCCCAGCATTTTTCAAGCAGAAAGGCATGACGTTCCAACAATATGTTCCCCATGGACAGGTGAATGCGGTTTTATCTTGATCCTCTGGGGCAATTTTGATTTGATTATAGCCAGAGAAACCGTCCATTAATGATAACATTGCGTGGCCTATTGTTAGATCCCCAATTATGTCGATGTTTGGCAAAGGAAAGTCATCCTTTAAACATGCTTTGTTAACATCTCTAAAATATGTACATGTTTTGATGCTTCCCTTAGGTTTTGACACTGGTACAATGTTTGAAATCCATTCAACATAGTCTACAGGTCAAATGAATCCAGCGTCTAATAACTTCTTTAGTTCAGCTTTGACCAATAATGCCATATGTGGATTCATCTTTCCTAATTTCTGTTTGACTGACTTAGCTCCTGGAGTGATGGACAAATGATGTATGATAAGGTTTGGGTCTATTCTAGGCATATCAGCATAAGACCAAGCAAAATTGATTTGCTTTTCCTTGAAGAATTTGATAAATTTTGGTTGTTCTTCTTCTATCAATGATTTTGCTAGGTGTATGGTTTTGACTGCTTCTTCTATACTGATGTTTATTGATTGAGTTGGCTCAATCAATATGGGTGACCTTTCTTGATAATATTTAGGAAGAGTGTCAAGTCTCCCATCTTTAGGTGCCTCAAGAAGGTTTTCACTTGTAGATGTGTCCTTTATTTTTACTTTTTTGTGATTTGATGCTGCGATTGACTGGTTTTTAGCATTAGATCCTTTATTTCTTTCATTTTTGCAACTGAGAGACTTGGCACTCCCCAGATTACAAGTATTGTTATTTTGTTCACTGGTAGTGCACATTTTTGGGTTGACTGAACATAAATACTGGACAATGGATCCATCATCTGGGAAAATTGGTATATCATGGTATTCAGGTTCTTCCTAGTCTTTGAGATCATGATATATGAGCGGTAAGGATTCATTTGGTGGGTTGAGATCAACTACGGTAAGTGTCATGATATAGGCATTGCTATAGTTGTTCAGGATACTGGTTAGGTTTATGATATTGTCAAGGTCTTCGATGGTATCATCTTTGATGTAACCTTGTTCGTATTGCTACTGCTCATTCTCATTAGCCTCGTAGATATGTCGTGGTCCAAATTCAAGTGGTCAAGACTCTGCATCTTATCCCTCATGAGAAAGGGGTGTGTATGAATGGATGGTATCTACCTCAATATCTTCAGTAACATCTGAACAACTACCCCACTCATATTCATTAGAATCGGTTTCAGAATTACTGTCCCCGATTGTTTTGCTGCTTCTAATGGGTATGTTGTATGGTGAGAAAATATCTCTGATAATTGATACCAGTCTTGTAGTTTTTTCTGATTTGGAATCGGATCCTGCTTGTACCCTTTGCATTTGTTCATACACTATTTCCCTTTGGTAAATAGTAATTTCTTTGGGTGGTGGCTCTACCTTGGTTTGATCAGGTTCTTGCACATGATGCACTTTCTTATAAGAGGCTTCTTCCTTTTGAATGGCCAATTCCTCTTGTCGTTTCTCTTTTTCCTAATGTTCTTTCTCTTTCCTTGTCATTTCTGTTGCTTGGTGTAGTGCCTCTTGCCATGAGTTTTCATTATATTTCTTCTTTGCTATCCACTGAGGTTTTTGATATTATTTTTCTTTTGCCTAGGTGGTACATGTTGTCCATATCCCAATCCTATTTTGTCTCTTTTAAATTGTAAAGGAAGTTGCAGAGGTTTTGTAATGCCTTCTCGATGCTTGCCGATAGGTCCTTTTCCATTGTATCCCATCTGTTGCATGATCTAGAATCCTTTTCCATATTGTTGTGTTGGTATGACCACCTCTATGGTAGCAACTCTGACTTCTTCTTCATCCTTGTATAGCCAACTAAGGATGTCTTTTTCTTTTGATTCATTAGCCAGTGTGCCCAATTGGATAAATTTACCATCAAACTTGGTGATGGGTTGTGTTTCTTGATGTGTTAATGTAGAAGGTTGTCCGTAATATTTTGGTGATGTGGGAAATTTTGATAGACATAGGGGTTCAAAAGAGTACTCCCCCAAGCCTTGATCCTTGATTTTCATTTTTTCTTTAAAGTCTATGGAAAATGACTTGAGTTCTTCTTGATGATGATTGGATGTTGAGGAAGCTTGGGCCTCCTTGTTGTGTGGAACTAGGCAGTCTTGAGATGCCCCTATAGCATTGCAATGCTGAAAAGGGTTATTATCGACAAATATGGAAATTTCCTGTTCATTGTATGGGAACTTGATACACTGATGACATGTCAAAGGCACTGCTTGCATTTCATGGATCAATGGACGACCCAATAGAATATTATATGTCAAATATATGTCCAAGACATGGCACATACTATCCTTTTGTATTGGTCCTACCTGAATAGGTAGTTTTACTGTTCCTTTGGATGACCTTTCTTCATCATCATAGGCTTTGATGGTGATCTTTTTGTTTGGATCAATAGGCTGCTCAGATTAGTCCAATGCACGAATAAGCTTCAAAGTACAGATGTTGAGACCAACTCCTCCATCTATTAACACTTTTTTTACTCAATGTTTATAGACTAAGACTTCGATATGGAGCGGGGTGTTATGCGGGTGATTCAAGGAGACATCATCGTGTTCGGAAAAGGATAGGTTATGTGGTCCTGTCATATGACCCACCATGGCTTGGAATCGATTAATGTCTAGATCTTTAGGAATGTTTGTTTCAACAAGTGCTTGTTCTAAGATATCTTTGTGTCTTGGCGAGAGTTTGAGCAACTCTAGTATGGATATCTAAGCAGGAGTTCTCCATAGTTGATCAACCAAGTTATATTGAGTCTTGGGGATAGTTGTGGATGTTGATGTGTTCACTTTCAAGACATATTTCTGTGCTCTGGTAGTCACATTGATCGATGCATGTTCTTGTTTGTCCTTGATTTTTATGACATTTACTTGGTTGTCATTTGTCGATATGTGATTGATGGTGTTATTGTATAGGTTATTTATATGAGCTCCTTTGGTATCATTTGATTTTGAAGCCCCTCCCTTGTTGTAATTCGGAAGAGGATTTTTAAAGGCATCATGGTCACCATTTGTTTAGTCACCATCAACTGTTAAATTGCCTCTACGATCATGTCCTGAACAATGTTCTTAAGCCTCATGCAATCATTTGTGTGATGTCCTTTGTTGCGATGAAAATCATAGAAATGCGAGTCATTCCACCAAGGTGGTTTGACCTGGGGTTCAAAGTTGTTCATGGATGGCAATGTGATAATCTTATTCACCAAGAGTTCTTGGAACACTAATTCTAAGTTTTGTCCTAATGGTGTGTAGATGCATCTATATGGGAAAGTGTTGGCGTTACCTCTCTGGTTTGCATTAGTCCCTTAGTTAGTGTCGTTACCTTGGTTAGTGTTGTTGGTGTTTGATGTTGAAGTTCCTTGATTGGTATTCTGTAGATAAGTGTTAGTGACTTGATTAACACTTTTTTGATTTTTGTTGGATGGCGGGTTACCTGATAAAGCTAAAAATGGTTGTTTGGATTTCACATTATTAGCATCAACTACCCCATCATTAACAATGTTTTTGTTCCTTGTCTAAAATTTGGATTTGTCTAAAGTGTTGTTGTTTTTATTGTTAAAGGGGTTAGTGTTTGATGAGTTAACTCCTTCCTTAAAGAACTTCAATGTTCCTTTCTTGATGCACGCTTCCTCCACTTGGATTCCGTTTTCTATCAACTTGGCAAAAGATGGTATGCATTGGAGTTTGAGTTGATAACTCATCTCACTATTTATATTATCGATAAAGATCTCCATCTTTTCCTTTTCAGGCACGTCTCGAGGATATCTAGAAACCATGCATCTCCAATACTGAAGAAACACCATGAATGTTTCATTTCTCTTTTGTTATGTGTTACACACATTCAACATGGTGATTGTGTGTTGAATGTTATAGGAGTATTGTGTTATGAATTTGTTTACTAACTCATCAAATGATCTGATGGGAGGTGTAAGTTTAGACAACCACTCCATTGTTTTCCCTCCCAAACTTCTTGGGAATAATCTCATTAAGTAAGTGTTATCGTGAGAAAACTCTAGGCTCATGGTAAAAAATTCCTGAACGTGATCACAGGGATCACTTTTACCATCATACTTGTCATACTTTGGTATATCTGAATTTGGGGGAAAAGGTAGCATGTTTAATATCCTATCAAAAGGATAATAGGACAGATCTCGTCCAAGGAGTATTGTACCGTAGTTCCTTGTTGCATGTCCTGCATGTGCCTTTACAGTGTTTGGATTTGTTGTGTAAGAGAAACCATGGGCACATTTGTCCTCTGAGGGAGAGCTTCCCCTCATTCATTAATATTGTCCCGATTGCGGGTATGGTCTTTCTTGTGGGTGTTGTCTTGTTCACATATGTTTTCCAGACCATGTGTCTCTTTTTCTCTTCATTGTTCTTGATAGGCATAATTTCTAGACCTTGTTCTTGAAATTATCTCATCTATATTCCTTAAATTTTTGGTATCGAAATCTTCAGGAATGCTAGTTAGCATGAGTAGATATTTTTCCTTGTCTGCTTCGACAAGTCTTTCCATGAGTTTTTGGAATGATGTGTTTTCTTGACATTCTTGGAGAAGTTCCTCTGTGATCTTTGTTTCGCCCATATTGGCATACTCATCAAAAGGGTTGGATAATCTATGACCCATACTTGATTCTGGTTGTGATTCCCTTTGTTTGTTTCTCTGAGATCGAGTGACAAAGGGCATTTAATATATTTCTACCGTGATGAATTATTCATCTTCTATGGGAGTTCTTGGTGGTGTTGGTGGTTCAGGTCGAGCTTCATTATATGTGATACAGAACTGTGGGAAAAAAGCAGGGTTAATCCTTCCTCAACAATTTAAGCATTGGTTGAATGTCGCTTTCTAAGTGTAATCCCTACTTCTCGAAGGTTCCTTGCCAAACTCATTTTTTTTCTTCCTTGGATATATAGATGCATGTGACGCAAGAATGCACGATGTGATGTAAAGAGTTGATGATTGATATAGAGAAATTTAATCCTTTTCGCAAGTGCCTTAGAACTAGGTTGTATCTTCTTCAACTTAGTTTTGTGATGAAGATTTGTTCTTCTCAAAATATAAGGAGTGGTCATACACGAATGATCAAAGATTGACATTGATGTTGGATTTGGATATTCATTTGAATACTCAAGTTTACTTTATCAAGTAGAGGTTTAGTTAGATTTTCCTCCACGAGAAAGCGTGTCAAATGATATGGATAAAGTCTCCCGATATGAAAACTTGATTTGACAACTTAAGATTAAACCTGGTATTTTTTTTTGATAGAATCTGTTGGATGGTGAAACTTTGATCACTGTTTCTGATACTTCTTGATTTTGTTGGATGGAGTCTGATCTCAATCTAGTCTAATGATCTAAAAAATTGTTCTAAGAGCGTCTTGTTGATTGGAAATTTTCTCACTGTTGATCAGATTTGAAGTTTTGCTATTGAGTTTTGTAAAGGACCTGAAAGGGTATCTGAGATTGTCGATAAAATTTTCTCAAAGTGCAGGATTCGCTCTCTATTTTTCCCTAGTTTTGATTATGCACTAAAATAGAGACCCTATGCGCTATAGAATATTCAGAATGCACTAAGATGCCTTTACTATGTGCTATCTAAGATTTTTTGAAAATGATTGATTTGGATGGGTTATGCGCTATTATGTCCTGATTACACGCTGTTGTTTGAGTTGAAAGTGTTATGAGATGCTTCTGATGTGCTATACTGATGTTTTAATGTGCTAGACTAATGCTGGAAAGTGCTACTGGGAACTTCACCAGTATGATATTGATTATGCACTAAGTTGAATGATGCTAGCACTGAGTTTTGGTTTAAAAGCGCTATTGAATGTTTTCTATGCACTAGGATGTTGCTCCTATGCACTACTATCCTGATTTCTTTGATTCTGTAGTTTTAAATTTTAACACTTGTGATTTGTAATGGATGATTTTCTGAAAAAGAACTTGAAAACATGGCACGTAGAAGAGATTATTTTTTTGCCTATGCTAAACAAGTAGTGTATGTTCTGTGAGGATGTGTTCAAATCCCTGATATTTTCACTGGTTTGGATAACAAATAAGACAAATCAAGTAGACTCTTTATTCAAGGGTCAGCAACAATATCATAGCCGACTAGTCTCGATACTCCATCAGCTCAAACAGCCTTGTCACCCCCTAGGGGGTGTTCATTTTTTTGCCTTTTGCCAGAAATTAACTCAATGTGAATTGCTTCACAATTAAGTAGTTAGCTTGGGAGATATATGGTGAGTGATCTTGGGGGCGGATTCTTCCCCACCCTTGCACTATGATATTGAAAATGTCTAGTTACTGACTCAGGTCAAAGCTTCTAATGCTAAAGTTCTTAATCAGACTTTCGTGAGGTCTTCAGTGATAAATTCCCTTGGGAGGCTTCCCAACCTTTAAAACAAAGGCTTTACGTATCTTAAAGATACTAGGGGAAGGATAATCGCTGAGCAAAATCATTGAAGCGGACTTTCGTCAGCCTCCACTTTTGATTATAGTGGGTTGGAACACTTGGTGATAAATTCATTTTCCACTTAGGTCATTCCCCTCTCACCGACCATTAATGGCACCCTAAGGGCAACTCAGGATAGCAGGCCTTCTAAAGGATTTAAATGCTTGAAATAATGAAATCATAAGAGTGGTTTGTCTTTTTGGTCACCCAATTAAGGGGAGAGCATATACCTTCCACTTTCGAGACAAAGCAAACAATGGTTCTTTTTAGCCTTCAAGACAATGATTTTCTAACTTATATTTGGAGATGTTGCTCCAACAAGCATGGTGTTCTTTTTAACTCTTCATAGCAAAATGTGTATTTCCAAAACCTTTGAAAACAAACTTGGTCAACAAAGTAAATTGTGATGTTGGTCAACAAAAGAAAAATCATGAAATCAATCCTTAATGAAAACTCTGTTTGCCTTGCACAAAAAGTGAGATTCTTTTTATCATTTGCAAAAATGAAGTGAGGTTTTGTTTTATGCACCAAAGGAATAATATATTTCTTTTTAACTATAACCAAAGGAAAAATAGGATTCTTTTTTACCTTTGCAAAAACTGAAAGTGAGTTTGTAGTTCTTTTTAACCAACAAAAGGAAGTGAGTTTGTAGTTCTTTTTAACTAGAAAGAAAATGATCTATTTTAAAACTAACTTAAAAAGTTAGAAACAAAAAATAATTAAGTGCCTAAATAAACTCCTTCAACCTAAAAACAAAGATCAGTAACATGCAACAAACAGTTAGTGAAATTTTTTAACTCTTAGGTGAGCTTATCCAAGCCTAATTTTTACTTCTGTTAAAAATTATGTTTTTCCTATTTCTGACAAAGTCACGTGCTGATCTTGTGCACATAAGTGCTATAGAATGCTCCTGAAGTGCTACATTGATTACCGAATGTGCTACACAATTATCCCAATGCACAGGAAATAAATCCGAAGTATTATGCGCTAACAATAAGTTCAAAAGCGCTAAAGAAAGGTTCTGATGTGCTAAATAGTGTACCAAAAGCGCTACTGTTTTCTCGAGATGTGCTAACAAAAGTTCCCGACGTGCCAAAATAGTATTCTAGCATGCTTGTAATCTTTGTCTTCCATTAAAAATGATGTGATTTATGGGGATGAGCCCAATGGTGGGCACTAGAAATGTGTGCGAGAAATGAGGGCAACAAAAATGTAAAAGTCCAATTCAAAAGGCCCACACACCAATGAGACTCTTGGTGCAAGTTATAGGAACTATATCAATATAGCTCAACTTCCCAAGGGGTGTCCCATTGTTCTCTATCTCATAGGCTCCCTAAAGTCAATGTCTTTGCTCTCAGATCACTGAGCAAAGTGACTTAGGAATGACAACTCCAAGAATGAGT
This sequence comes from Cryptomeria japonica, assembly GCF_030272615.1. Taxonomy (NCBI): domain Eukaryota; kingdom Viridiplantae; phylum Streptophyta; class Pinopsida; order Cupressales; family Cupressaceae; genus Cryptomeria; species Cryptomeria japonica. Next base: position 402,030,285 of record NC_081409.1, read on the forward strand.
GATGTTTGATTATTATACATGAATGCATTCCTAAGACATGTATGATATTGAATCTATGATGATTAAGCTAGCATAAAGATGATGATAAGATTAGCTAATTATCCTAGTAATGATATACTAGTCTAACATGGATATTCTATGATATTAGAATGCTTCTAAATGCTATTATGATGATTTATCAAAGAGAGGCTAAAATGCTTAGTAAAATGACTATAAGTTTGATGCATGAAAACTTCTATATCAAAATGAGAGAATAAGAGCTCTATTTATAGGGAAAATAGGGCAATGGATGGTCAAGATTGAATAATCTTAACAAGGGCCAGGATTGAAAGTTAATCAATCCATGTTCATAATTCTCACCAATGAAATGGTGACAATTGTCAACAAAAGGTTGCTTGAGAGGAGATGAAAGAAACATTAAATGCTCAAGAAGACATGAAGGTTACCCTAGGAGGTAAGGGTTAAGGTTAGACTAAGTTTATCCAATGGATAAAGCTTTTACCCAAGAGGTAAACTTGTGTGCAATGGTTAAAGCGACAACCAAGGTTAAAGCCACGAATGGTTGATGAGACCCTTGGGTTAGATGAGGGTTGAGTTAGAGAGAGAGTCTCTAATCATGCAAGAAGGTTGAGTTAACCATTAATGGTTATGTAAGAGCCTTAAATGGTTTGGAAGACTTTGAGGGTTAACTTGTTGAGGACATAAGGCCTTTAATGGTTTTCAAATACTTTGAAGACTTTGAGAAGTGACTTCTCATTGCTTAGGATTGTGACAATAATTAGAAAATGGATTAGGCTAAATTGGATGTGATTATAAGAATCTAGAAGGAGGTTTAGAAGGAAAGTGGGAGATGTAGGAAAATGCAAGTGGAGGATTTTAAATAAATAAATTAGATTTATTTGTTTGCAAGGATTAATTAATTAAATGTAAATTTAATTAAAAACGGAGAAAGAGGAATTAATTAAATAAAGTGATTTATTTAATCAAAGGCTAGAAAAGGTTTAGGTGAACTTAATTAAATAAATTAAGTAATTTATTTAATCGAATAGATGAATATGAATAAATTAATTAAATATAATTTAATTAATAGGGTTAATATGGTTAAAATGAATATTAAATATTCACTTAGGAAAGTGGTCATATTTATATGTCTACAATAGTTATGCTAAACAAATAACATAGGAGAGTCATCATGTAGTTTCCCACACTTATAACACAAGAAACAATAGGCAACCTAATCCTCCTCTAGTTATTCCCACTTGTCTTCATGATCCTCAACCTATTCTTCCTCAAGCACCTCACATTTTACAAACTCTTGGTAAGGAATATGATCTTATTGAACAACTCAAAGCTACTCCTGCCAAGATATCCCTTTGGGATTTGATTCAAACTGCTTCAACCCATCATGGAATGTTACAAGATGCCTTGAAAACTTTGAATGTCCCACCCACAAAAACATTCAATAATATGGCTTCCTTGATTGATTCTATCACATCTCTTGAGGCGGAAATTGTGTTTACGCAAGATGAGTTACCCACTAGTTATTTCCAACATCAATGTGATCCTTTAATGATTGTGGTTATCATAAATGATAGTGCAATAAGATGAAAACTAGTGGACAATGGTTCTAGCCTTAATGTTTGTAGCATTAACTTGTTGCATAAAGTCAATGTCCATACATCTCTCATTAAGCATGATTCTCTCACTATCCGAGGCTTTGATAATGTTGCTAAATATTCATTAGGTATCATCACCTTCACTGTTAAGGTAGGTCTTTTTACTTTACCCACACCTATTCATGTCATGCCTAAAAATATGACATAAAATTTGTTAATAGGGAGAGCTTGGATTCATAGCTTGCAAGTTGTCCCCCGTACATTGCATAGGCAAGTTAAATTCATTTACAACAATAAAACATATACCTTGCTAAGTGATACTAATCTCCAGGCTTGTCTCGAAACATCAATATCCAAATCCTCTTCAACTGGTTCTTCCCCAACTATCTTAGATGATTCTTACAAAACTTCTACTCCTACTAGTGTGTCTATTTCCTCAAGTTCATCTTCTCATAATTCCTCAAATGAACCTAAGGATCCTGAAGAAAATCCGTATCAACCTGATTCTACCACTAAAGATCTCTTCTCTCCTGAAAAGATTCTTGCAGAAGATGATTGGGGATCTCTTGAATTTAATCCTACTCTCATAGGGGAATATAAAATCCTCCCCAGAGAACCCAAGGTTGAAAAGAAGAAAGAAGAAGAAGAACCTAAAAAGCAATACACTTTACCCAAGCCATTGAGTAATAAATTTGTGGTGGCTTCTTAGACTTCGTCTCCCTTGCTTTCGGATTTAGAGGATTTTGATCCTTTACTTTATGAAAACCCTCCTTATCTTTAAGAAATGGCTAACCTTTATGGTCCTGGATTTCAAATCTTAGATAAGTGTGGATATAATGGTAATGGATGTGGTGCCCAAGAACAAGGGATAAAAATTCCCTTGAAAATTAAATTTCGTGATACAACATTCGGGCTTGGCTATGATCCTTTTGAGCATATTATATCTTCTATGAGACCATCTATTAGTGTTAATGTCATTTCTACTTCTCTCTTAATAAAGTGTCCATAATATATTGACTGTGATTCTTCTAGTGTCTTTGCTTTGGATGTTTTTCCCACTGATGATTCCTTACCTAAATTCCTAGGAGTCTATGACAACCTTCCTCGTTATCACCATAATCATGGTTTTTGCTATTGTTTAAATACAGAGGCTTACTTTGGGTAAGAAAGAAATAATGATGAGATAGTTAAAGAGTTTCCTCTACTGAAAAACATCAACAAAGTAATCTCCTCATAAGTGACACTATTGATATTAGGATGGATCTTTGTATCAAGGACAAAGCCATTAAGATAGGCAAATGTCTTGATGAAGAGGAACAAAAACAATATTCTAAATTGTTACATGAATTCCCTGAAATCTTTGCTTGGATATATTTAGACATGCCCGACATTGATCCTAAGATTGTCACTCATAACAATGTCTTAGTTCCCGATGCTAAACCTGTGAAGCAAAAGATTGGAAAGATGAACCCTAAAGTAGCATTGCTTGTTAAGGCTAAGATTGAAAAGTTATTGGATGCTGGATTAATCCATCCTATAGATTTTTCCCCATGGATTTCAAACATTGTGCCTGTGGCTAAATCTGATAACAAGATTAGGATGTGTACGAATTTTTGAGATCTTAATAAAGCTTCTTTGAAGGATGATTTCCCTCTCCCAAATATCGATATGAAAGTAGATTCCATAGCAAGCCATGCTTTATTATCCTTCATGAATGGTTTCTTAAGATATAATCAAATCTTCATTAATCCTCAAGATCAATTCAAGACTGCTTTCACCACCCCTCAGGGAATGTTTTCTTGGGTTATAAAGCCTTTTGGACTGAATAATACAGGTGCTACCTATCAACGTGCTATGACTCTTATCTTCCATGATTACATGCATAAAATCTTAGAAGATTACGTTGATGACATCTTAGCTAAATCCATTCTTTGTATAGATCATGTTAAGATCCTTCATCAAGTATTTGAAAGAACTCGTAAGTATAACATGCACTTGAATCCCCATTTGGTGTGGATAGCAGAAAACTATTAGGATTCATAGTTTTGCATCGTGGAATTGAGGTGGATACGAAGAAGATAGATGCCATTGTTAACATGATGCCTCCTAAAAATGTTTTCCAACTAAAATGTTTACAAGGAAAGATTCAAGCTATTCGTAGGTTTGTTTCTCAACTTGCAGATCGTACCTTTCCTTTTACTCAATTGCTTAAAAAGAATATCACCTTTCAATGGAATGAGGATTGTCATCAAGCATTTGAGGACTTAAAAATATATTTGGCCAATCCTCCTATTATTGAAACCGCTGACCCTTCCAGGCCCTTTCTTTTATACACAACTGCTTCCCTTCATGCTCTTGCAGCCTTGTTGGCACAATGTGATAAGGATGGTAGAGAATGTCTGGTTTACTATATAAGTCGCACTCTACTTGATTATGAAGTCCGATATTCTACAATAGAAAGACATAGCCTTTCTTTAGTTTTTGCAACCCAAAAATTAAGGCATTACCTTTTGAATGTTGAAGTCCATGTTATTATTAAATTTGACCCTCTAAAGCATCTTTTCTCCAAAACTGATCTTTTAGGACGCTTAGTGAAGTGGGTTATGATGTTGACCAAGTTTGACCTTAAGTTTGTTTCACAGAAGGCAATAAAAGGCCAAGCATTGACTGACCACTTAGTTGAGGCTCCTTCGCCCTTCTCCCTACCTAATCAAGAGTCTTTTCCCGATGAATGTATTCTCTCTACTGAGGTTGATGAAACATGGGAATTATATTTCGATGGATATAGGTGTCATACAGGATCGAGGGCAGGGGTTGTCTTAATCTCTTCTAAAAAGAAACCTATCGCTTTATCATATCATCTCAATTTCTTGTGTACCAATAACATTGTTGAATATGAGGTTCTTATAGCTAGAATTAAAGAAGCCCTATCATTAAATATAAAACATCTACATATCTATGGAGATTCTCAATTAATCATATGACAAGTGATAGGAATTTACCAAGCTAAGCAAGATAAATTATCACAATATAAAGATTTAGCTATATCCTTATTGCAAAAGTTTGATTCTTATACCATGGAGCATGTTCCTCGAAAAGATAATTGACATGCTAATGCCATGGCATGTGTGGCCTCTCTTGTGTCTTTAGAGGACCCCTTGGTAGATCTCAAATTCACTATTCATAACCTCACTACCCTAACTATTACCGACAATCCTAGTTATGTGGCATATTGCCGCATTATAGATTCTAGTGAGTGGTACTCACATATCGTGAGATATTTAAGTGATGGTACCTTTCTCAACTCTACAAACAAGAATACCAAGGCTAGGATTCGCAAGTTGGCCACTAGATACATTATCCTTTCTAATGTTCTTTATAGAAGGGGTTATAATGGTCTTCTCCTTTGATGTCTTAACAAAGCTGAAATCCCTATTGCTCTTGAGGAAGCACATTTAGGTGCTTGTGGGGAGCATTTTAGGGGCAGATCATTAGTTCAAAGATTTCTTTGAATGGGATATTATTGGCAGACCATGGAAAAGGACTCCTTTGCATTTGTTAAGAAATATCATCAGTGTTAGCAACATAGAAATTTGATCCATGCTCCCACCCAAGAACTTCAATCTCAAGTGGTGTCTTGGTCCTTTTCTACATGGGGTTTGGATCTCATTGGTAAAATTTCTCCTCCCTCATCTCAAGGACATACTTTCATCATATCCACTACTGATTACTTTATGAAGTGGGTAGAAGCAGTTCCTCTTCGATCCACTACCGCCAAAGTAATCTGTCAATTCATCTTAGATAACACCATTTCTTGATTTGGAATACCTTCTGCTTTGGTTTCAAATATTGGGACATCATTTAAAAAAAAAGACGTGAAGATGTTTCTAGAGAAATATCATATTCAACATAAATTTTCTACACCCTACTATCCTCAATCAAATGGTCAAGCAAAATCTTCAAATAGAATAATCAAACAAATTCTTCGTAAGACTGTGAACAGTCATGGTAAGGATTGGCACACTCAGTTAATCTATGCTCTTTGGGCTTATCAAAAAAGAATACATAGTGCTATAGGTTTCACTCCTTATAATCTTGTTTATGGTGCTAATTCTATTATGCCTTTGGATTTAGAAATCCCATCTCTAAGAGTTTCTCTTAAGGGTATAATGGATGATGATTCTTACAGATAACAAAGGCTCCAACAACTTGAGATGCTCGATGAGAAACATATAAACACTCTTGAGCATATTCAAGTGTATCATAACACATTACAATGAAGTTACAATGATAAAGTCATTGAATGTTCCTTTTCAGTAGGTGATTTAGTGCTTTATGAGAATCAACGCAATGTGAATGCCTTACCTAAAGAAAAAGGAAAATTCAGCCCCAATTGTCCTAGACCATACATTGTTATCGAAGTCTATGGATTGGGTACTTACAAGATAGCAGATGTGGAAGGTATGCCTCTTAGAGAGCCTATAAATGCTATGCACCTTCGTAGATACTATGCCTAGTCTTTCTCTTTCTCTTTCTCTTTCTAGTTTATTCTCTCTCCCTTGTGCCTTTTCTTTCTTCAGAATTGGATAATATGTTAGCATATCTTCATTAAAGTTTGTGGTACTAAATGATATTGCATTGTTTAGTCTACAATACTTCATTCTTGAGAAGCATGTTTCTTCACTTTATATGTGCTAGCATGTTATACAATTTCTTATGTGTTAAGTAGGATTATATCATGTTGTGTTTAATTAGATTTAATTAAATCACATTAGTCATATAGTTCTTAAGATTAACACATTATTCTTCTACATCTCAAAGGTAGCATTTAATTAAATATTTAGTTATTTTATTAAATCACACATGTATCAATTTAATCATGAAGCATTGAGAAACCAATCACATGGAAATTAAATTAAACATACATGTTCATTACCAAATATGTTACTTTTAATCAAGGCAATGCATACATTGTTTCAAGAGTTAAAATAACATGTTTGAGATAAAACATAAGCATAAATGTCATAACATGTATATCACTGTACATCAAAAAGTGTCATAACATGTATATCACTGTACATCAAAAAGTGTCATAACATAGTCATCTCCTATCCCTAGGACTAGTAGCTTTAGGATGGTGACTAGATGTCCCCTCCTGATCTGGCCATGGGGGTGGACCCATGGGTGTGTATTGTGATGTGGAATGCGAGTGACTCCGTGAGGATCTCATACGCTCCCTATCCATCATGATCTCGTGATATGTAGCTACCTTTGCTTGAGTCACTACTAGATCATGCTCTATCTGCTGCAACCTCTCTAACAAGGTACTCTCTCTCTCTAACTCCACCCAGAAGGGGGTGAATAGGTCCTCATGCTGCCCAACACTCCTCTAAGGCCTATGCATTATCTGTGAAGAGATAGGAATGTGTGCGGCTGTGATGATATTTGTCACTACATTCTGGATAAGGGAGCGACACTCTTGAACACCAACTATAGAGATAGAAATAGGTTTTTATTAGTAACATTCTATATCATCAAATCTGAATAATTAAGTTGCAAAAGTTGAACAATCATAAAACGCCTTACCTGGATCTCCCTCTCGCCAATAGGGGTCATGGAAATAGACCTCCTATGAATGGGACCCACTAGGCTCTCCACGCTCATAATGCCTCTGTAAGGTGGGCACGAGACGGTGGGGAATGGAATCAGGACCCCTTATAGGGTCCTTCTCCCCTCAAGATGGAATACTCGGTGGATCTAGGGAAATGGTGTCATCTCTTGAGTGATGTGGAACTGCATCCTCCTCATCCTCCTCATCCTCCTCATCCTCCTCATAATCATTATCCTGATCTCCCTCTCCTGCATCAGGATCATCTCCATCACCACCAACCTCCTGCTCTCCTGCATCATCATACTGATCATCCATGTCCTCCTCACCAAGGTCCTCAGATGTATCAGGGTTCTCCTCATCACCTGCGTGTCTCCATGGTCCAACATTCCCTTTAGGGAAGTCTGCCAAAAAGATAGCTCCAGGGTAAGCCCTACCCCACCATGTGATGTACCATCAGTGTACGCCCACATCATCTCTACAGTCAATCACAATATTTTGATCTGACCCATTTGAATCTGTGATATCAATCTCATCACTGGTAGGTCTCAAAATGGCTCCTGGTCTAGGGGTCACACTTAAGTGCTGGATGTAGATAGGCACATTTGTAGGGACACACTGCTCAAACCCAAAATGCCATTGGACTTGGGCGAAGTAGAATGGGACTATAGTGTGGCTATATGATCCCTCCACAAGATGGTTCCTTTGCATGTAAAACAAACTGCCTATGTATACCTGCCCACATGTACATCCCGAGGTAAGGTTTCCATCTGATAACCTCTGCTATCAATCTATCCAAGGTCACTCTCCAATGTAGCAAGTCTTCAAACCACCACTCACAGGTAATAGGATATGCAAACACCCTAGGCTTCTCCAGAACCAAATCAATGGGAACCCTAGTAGGTCTAGTGCATGTGATCTATTCAAGAATCCAAACCTGTAGTAGTGTGCAGGTCATCATGCCGCACCCCTGTCCAAAAATCTACTCTCCTAGGTCATGATAGAGGTGGGCTAACATGCTCTACCCCCAAGAGAATACCCTCCTATGTCTCTCCATAGATCTCACTACATAAGTGAGACCTCCATGCATATGCGTGCCGCACCCATTAGGGCACATGGCTAATGCAATGGTATCAATCATCAACAGTCTCACTAGTGGTACCTCACCGGTGGGATGTAAAAGCGAGCTGATCATAATGTGACCTTTCATCTCACCAGACATCTCTCTCCTAATATAGTATATCTTCTCCCTCCTATAGTCGATAGCAGTGTGATCAGCTTGGTGCCTCATTATCTCTCCTCTGATAGGAAGCCGAAGTATGTGGTACACGTCTTCTAGAGTAACTATCATCTCCCCCAAGGGTAGAATAAAGGTGCATGTATCTATATCCCAACACTGTATCAAGGCCATCAACATCGGATGTTGAAACTTGATGGCGAGCATGGTCATCACATACCATAGACCTACTACATGTAGTAGCTCTCTGTCCTCTGGTGTAAGCCTAAGATTCTGACTCTGGAGGCTCCGAAAGGTATAACTGATAGTGTGCTCTCGTATCTAGGGAAGAATCTACAAAACAAAATAATCCAATCATCAGTAAACACTCATCGATTATCATCATCTAATAGAAACATCATTCTATCTATTCTACACATCATACGCCTAATCCTTTGCAACCCTCAGTGACTCTAAGTAGGGACCAGGGCGTCCTGGGAGGACTAGGGTGCCCCTATGAGACTAGAGCACCTTGGGAGGACCAGGGCACCTAGGTGGGACTAGAGTGCCCTGGAAGGACCAGGGCGCTCCTGTGGGACCAGGGTGCCCAGGGAGGACCAAGGTGCCCTAGGAGACAATGGTACCCAGACAGGGGGGCATGCACATGATCTTGATGCTGACATCATCAACACAAAAACCAAAGAAAACAAGAAAAGTCAACAAAGAGTCAATGGAAGGTCAACTCACCTCGTTGAGCGGTCTTCCGGTCAACACGACCTGGCACAGGATCTCCATCTACGTGGATCACTCGGGTCGACATCGAGGCATGATGGTTGACGCATGGACTCCTCTACAATGAATAGTGCCAAAAGTTGAAAAGTGACAAATGAAAGTGTCACTTTCATATTTATGAGGTATACACTTTTTTCACTTATTTATAATTTTAAGTTAAAAAACCCTAATTTCGCTCTTTTTGCTTAATCTATCATAACTTGAGCTAGGGAGCTTCGATTTTCATGGGGGTGGCGACATCAAATCATGAATTTTCTCTCTTTCTTCACATTTGTTCCATAAAGCTCTTTGATGTACAATCGAGCCTTGTTGAGAACATTTCTCATCAAGATCTCTATCACAATTCGCTGTGGTAAACATGATACCCTATTTCACCTCACTAATAAGCAAGCTGAAACAAGGGGGCATATAGCTACTCATGAATTTCATCACTTTCCTTAATAAGAATTAGGTGATTTTGTGATCTAACATGTGGTTTTGTAGGGTGCGGTTCCTAATTATATACTGTAGATACTGGTGGGGGCTTCGTTCGACAACTTCAGTCTTATGGATATATCCTTTTTGAAAATAATGTTTACTTTTTTGTACTTTAGCTTGCATATGCAAGTAGTGTCATATGACTGCTAAAGTGGGGGCTAAATGTAGTGTCGTAAATTGTACACCCTTGCTAGGGTGGTACAATTCCACGCTTGGGTTAGCACCCGCCTTAGTGTGTTTTAAATTTTGCATTTTTTAAATTTTGCATTTCTAATCTCCTTTAAGCATTTAATTAATTAATTTAATTAAATCTAAATTCATATTTCATTACTACACAAATTATAAAGATGGGCCCATTACCCTAAGCATGCCCCTTTTCATCTTATTCCTTCAATAAATCATTTAATCATAAACCCTAATTATGTCCTATTTCGACCTTTAAGGCCTAATTTCACATATCAAAACATCTTAGAATGAACTGTAACTTTGGGATTTTCTCTAATATCATCATATCTAACGACCCTGAAAATTTGGTGAAAAGTTGGTTAGACTGGGTGCACTTTGCACTTGGTCCTCGACATTTTTCTCAAAATTTCGAGACCATAATTCTATGATGTTATAATGCTTAACCCCAAGAAATTGGCAAGAAATTCAAATACTAGGCCAGCCTAAAGATGAATTTAAGATCTAGGGTTTCATACATAAGTGCTCTCTTTCTTCATTTAAAGAGATCAAATCCAGAAGAAATCAAATCTAGGAAAAATATTTTGGAGCAATTACAAGGAAGCTTCTATGTAGCAAAAGAGCGGATATTTTGAAGTCTTCAACAACACCTATCAAGCATTCATCAAGCATTATTTCATCCATTGGGGGATTTTGAAGATGTAGGAAAGCAATATGAGATCACCGATTGAAGATTGGCTTGTACCTCTACCTTGGGGTTGGGTATGGTTTCATCTTGTTTCCATGTCTTTGTATGAGCTTCATTACATTAATTTGATTTACATTCATGATTTATATCACTTTGCATTATTAATTTAGGGCATTTACTTTATCAATTACAAGCATTTAGGGTTTGCTCTTTAGGGTTGCTCTAGATTGTTTGCATTCATCTTAGGATCTTGCACACACACAAGATTATTGCACACACTATTTTACTATACAAATCAGCTATTTCTTGAGGTAGGAATCACCAAAATAGGACTTTGACTAAGGCAAAACCCCATATAACCACCCAAAACCCTATTTTCAGCTACAGGTGCAGATTAGAGATCCGAGCGTTGCTGCGAATTTCAGGACCAATAAAGCACACCTGGAGACAGTTCCAAAGACCAGATTTTAGCAAAAACCCTTAGGACAGAGGCGTGGCACCCCGGGCCTCCCATTTTCAAGCATAATTTTGCAGGACAACACTCAGAACCCTTAGATTCCAGCTTGTCAGTAACAACTTCCAATCTGCAGAATCAGGACAGGGGCATAGCATGCCCATCCCATACATTTTGGCTTAGATTTCTAGCATAGGTGCACCTTTGAATTTTTTTCTTAATCTATACTTTTCAGCAGTATATCAGTTATTCTTAGTTCTGCATTTCCAGATTAGGGTTGCTTGTGTATACCTGTATTCTAGGTTAAATTATTTAAATCTGCAATTCACATCTCTCCTATCTCTCATTTATAGAAATGGAATAGAAATAATAAGAGGTAATCCTCAGCTCCCTCTTCCTTACAAGAAGTAGCCAGAGTGTGTTACCTCCCTAGGGTCTTTCGTATTCCATAAGTGTGTACACGAGAGTGGGATTATGACTTGTTAACTTAGTCTCACTTTTTTCCTTACACATTTTGGTGAACCCGACTTGAATCCAATCTCATTTTCATTATATTGCATTTCTAAATCTATACTTAGCATCTTTCAATTGCTTTAGAAACTTAAAATCCCCCCCCCTCCAAAAAAAAAGGAGATTTCTCTTTATTTGCTTGCATTGTGTGTTTAAATTTCATTCAATTTCCATTTCAAAATGTCAGATTTTTATTTGCAAGATGTTCATACTTTTTATAATATATGCAATTATGTTGATTATGAGTTTAGTAAGGATGAATGAGATGAAGCTCTAGATGATTTTTTGAACCCTAAGCCTTCTAAACCTTCATTTTCCCAAAAACTAATCAACCTTGTTACTATGCCATTTCATGGTGATGAGAAAGATAAGTTGAATGATACCTCTCATGGGTACATTCCTATAAACTTCTCCACTAGATCTAGCAACATGGTTGCCTACAACAATTCCCTTTATGAGGATATGCCTCCCTTTGAATCAAAAGATAAACCTTTAAATCAATATGACCATGCTTTGTTGGATGATACCCTTGATGACTTTATGTCTTTGCCTAAATCTTCAAACAAGGATAATACATCTAAAAGGTTAATCAACATGATAAATGTTAATGAACATAGCAAGCCTCTTTTTGTAGTCCAAGGTACTTACCCTTCTTCAACTTCACAACTTCCCAATCAAACCCTTTTCACTATTCAATGTGGATATAGTCATGATTCCTTTAGTACTCCTAACAAACCTGTCATTACTGTGCAAGGAGGAAATCCCACTAAGAGTGCTTATAGTAATGTTAAACAACTAACAAATGAGATTCATCATGCATTTGGCCACACTTATAACACAAGAAACAATAGGCAACCTAATCCTCCTCTGGTTATTCCCACTTCTCTTCCTGATCCTCAACCTATTCTTCCTCAAGCACCTCACATTTTACAAACTCTTGGTAAGGAATATGATCTTATCGGACAACTCAAAGCTACTCCTAGCAAGATATCCCTTAAAAATTTGATTCAAACTTCTTGAATCCATCATGGAATGTTACAAGATGCCTTGAAAAATTTGAATGTCCCACCCACAACAACATTCAATAATATGGCTTCCTTGATGGATTCTATCACATCTCCTAAGGCTCAAATTGTGTTTACCCAAGATGAGTTACCCATTAGTGAGGTCCAACATCAATATGATCCTTAATGATTATGGTTATCATAAATGATAGTGCAATAAGACGAACACTAGCGGACAATGGTTCTGGCCTTAATGTTTGTAGCATTAACTTGTTGCATAAAATCAATGTCGATACATCTCTCATTTAGCCTAATTCTCTCACTATCCGAGGCTTCGATAATGTTGGCAAATCTTCATTAGGTATCCAGCACCTTGACTATTAAGGTAGGTCCTGTTACTTTTCCCAAACCTATTCATGTCATGCCTGGAAATGTGACATATAATTTGTTATTAGGGAGACCTTGGATTCATATCATGCAAACTGTTCCCTCTAAATTACATAAGAAAGTTAAATTTATTTACAACAATAAAACATATACCTTGGTAAGTGATACTAATCTTAAAGCTTGTCTCCAAACATCAACATCCAAATCCTCTTCAATTGGTTCTTCCCCAACTATCTTAGATGATTATTCAAAAACCTCTACTCCTACTAGTGTGTCTATTTCCTCAAGTTCATCTCCTCATCATTCCTCAAATGAACCTAAGGTTCCTAAATAAAAGCCTTCTCAACTTGATTCTACTATTGGCATTATGAGAATCGGTATGAAGACATAATGATATTGTATGTTGTCATTGATGTCAATATGTGACATGACGTGAACTGGCATATGTGATAGGTAAGAAGAGAGAACTGGCATATGTATGAACCAGTATATATGCCAAAGTGAAACGACATATTTGTTCAAGATGAACCGGCATATATTTATGGGAACTGGCACATAGAAGCATTGTGTGAATACCGGTTGGTAGGTAGTTTCCACTTCAGGATTTCCGGTTGGAGTACCTTAAGCTTGTGTGACTCAATCGCTGATCTTTGTGTGATGAGTTAATAGTATAATGGAGAACAGGTCATGTTGCCACATAAGCTCTGTGCGCGTGAAGGATCTTGCATGAAGAAGACTATTCCTATCTACCTCGGGAATGTGCGAAGTTTGTCAAACGGTGATAACGCGTGATTGGTTATCAGCTGCCATGGAATCAGTGGATAATGGACGATGGAGAATGTCTTGAGATCGATTCAAGATTGTTGCATTTAATGCAGTATGATTCAACGGTCAGGATTGAACCGCTTGAATTGTTTAACCTAACAGGTTTAGGGTTTAGGGTTTTTGCTACTGACCTGTCTATTTCCTATAAGGTTGATGTTGTGTTTCTTTCTAAGGTTGTTGGCAAAAGCTGTGTGTGTGTATCTAAGGGAAGTGATACATGGTTCTTGCCAGACCAAAGGAGAGAAGAGATACCTGCAAAGTGAATGTGTAGAAGGTGAAGAGGAGCCAAAATGGATCTGCATTAGCATTGAGTGTTGTTACCAGATCATTGTAATTCCTGTTGATCTTTAACCACTTCAACAGTTGTGAAATCCCTTAACAGGGTAGCCTTAACCGGCTTGATACAAATCCCTTAACAAGGTAGTCTTAACCGGCTTGATTCAAATCCCTTAATTGGGTAACTCGAAGTTAATGAGTTCTGGGAAGCTATAGAGCTCTGGAGATCCTTTAGCTATTGAGTTCTTGAAATCCTCCAACAAGGTTACCCTAACCGGGTTTAACCCTTAACCGGGTATTGTAGCCATCCCTTAACCGGATGATCCCTAACAGGATCGGTTCCTAGCAGAACTTATTGTAATGTCTTTAACCGAACAAGTCTCCCAATAGAGCAGAATTCTAAAGAGTTCAAAAGCAACTTGTGGGTATTCATCCCCACCGTGGTTTTTCCCAGTTGGGTTTCCACATGAAAAATATGTGTGTCATGTGTAATGCTTTTATCTTGTGATGCTTTGTTATTACCTGTTGAGCATATGATGGTTCTATGTTTTATGCCTGTATATAAAACATATTGAACTAACTGTTATGAAGATTTGATGATAGTTTACCTGTTCATGCATGAGAGTGTAATGGTACTATAGTATTGAGCAAAGAGGAAAGCTTAGTGAGTTACCAGTTTATGATTGTTTTAGTTGTTTTGGGTGTTACCGGTTGCACTCTGTTTCAACCAGTATCCTTGTTTGCCAGTCATTTGGAGTATTTGTTGTCAAACTAGTTTTGGACTGTATTTGTTTGTACTGATTCACCCCCCCCCCTCTCAGTACCGGTTTGGTACTATTGGTTCATCATTGAGTTATCAATTGGTATCAGAGCGCTCTAGGTCCTTTGTGTTGTAAGTTTAACCGCTTGAGGTAAAGATCCTAGTCAAATGATGAAGGGGGAAAGTCCAAAGTTTAATAGGGAACATTTTGGTATATGGAAAGATAGGATGAAGATATTCATTAGAAGCATGGGTGTTCAACACTGGAGTTATGTTGAGAATGTATATGTTGTCCCTACCGGTACTCTCACCGATGACCAAAAGAGAGAAATACAAGAAAATGGGCAAGTCATGGAAGCCCTCATTATTATTCTATCTGACATTGAGTTTATCAATGTTCAGGACAAGGTAAATCCCAAAGAGGTATGGGATGCTCTTGAAAATATCTATGATGGTGATGAACATGTGAAACGGGCTAAGGAAGAAATCCTGAGAGGGAAATTTGAAGATATGCAGATGGTTGAAGGTGAGAGCATCCAGCAGTATGGAATAAGAATCAAAACAGTTGTTGGAGAAATCAAGAGTGCAGGTGGCAAAATAGAAGATTCCAGTGTGGTAAGCAAAGTCCTGAGATCCCTGTTGCTGGTCTATGCAATAAGGGTTGCTGCTATTCAGGAGCTGAGATCAATAGACAAGACTAAGGTATCCTTGGAATCCATCATAGCCAAGGTGATAGCCTATGAGCTAAACAGTTTTGATGGCAGTGTTCAAAAGACTGAATCAACATTTAAAGCCTCTGCTATACCATCCAGAAAAGGAAAAGAAGCTAGCACTAGTGGTGAACCTAGTCAGAGCAGAGAAATGAATGATGAAGAGATTCTGATGGCATTTGAAGCTCTCCTTGCTAGGAAGCTTCCTAAAGAAACTGGTAAATACAAAGGTAAGCTACCTTTGAAATGATTTTCTTTTAACCGGATAGGACATATTGCTATAAACTGTCCTAATGGTGATAACAAGGACAAACTAGAAAGGTTCAAGAAATTCAAAGGAGGAAACTGGAGAAATTATTTTGTGGCATTTGATGAAGGTGTCACAGATGAGGAATTAGAAGATGAAGAGAATGAAGACATTGTGTTTGTTGCTGTAAAGGAAGATGTGGCAGATAAGAAGGCTCTTGTCTCTCGGTTTGATAATTCCAATGAGTGGATCATTAACAATGGCTGTTCTCACCATATGACTGGTGATCGAAGCAAGTTTCTATCCTTGGAGGAGTATGATGGTGGTGTGGTTCACTTTGGCAATGATGCACCATGCATGGTCAAAGGTAGAGGATCCATCTCTCTGTATGGAAAGAGCAGTGCTGACAATGTGTACTGGGTTGACAGTCTCAGACACAACCTTCTAAGTGTTGCCCAGCTAAATGACAGCGGCCTCACTCTGGAATTCAAGAATGGAGTTTGGAGAATCAAAGGAAAAGATGGTAAATTGGTGGCCACTGACATGTAGACCAAAGGTAACCTATTTCATCTGAATGCAAATATAAGTACATGTCTTATGGCTAAGCTTGATGATAGCTGGATATGGCATAGGAGACTTTTTCATGTAAACTTAGATAACATTGTGAAGGCCAGTAAGATCAAGGCAATTAGAGGATTGCTGGTGCTAAGCAAACTAGATAATACCTTGTGTAGAGAGTGTCAATTGGGGAAAATGTCTTCCTCAACCTTTAAAGGTAAATCTTTCACTACTGACAACTTGCTTGATCTTGTGCATACTGATTTGTGTGGTCCTATGAAAACTAGAAGTGTGCAGGGTGATAGGTACTTCATGATTCTCACTGATGACTACTCAAGAATGATGTGGGTCACATTCTTGAAAGACAAGTCTGAAGCTTTTGTGAAATTCAAAGCTTTCAGAGCATTAGTGGAGAAGGAAAGTGGTAAAAGGATCAAGTGTCTCAGAACTGATCAAGGAGGGGAATTCACTTTCGGTGAATTCAACAAGTATTGTGAAGAATTTGGCATCAAGAGGCAATTTTCTACCCCCCATAATCCACAACAAAATGGCCTAGCAGAGAGGAATAACCGAACTATGGTTGAAGCAGCTAGAACCGTGTTGATTCAAGGAAAGGTAGCTCACACCTTTTGGAGAGAAGCGGTGAGCACTGCAGTCTACACTATGAACCAGGTACTCATCAAGAAAGGTAAGGACAAAACTCCTTATGAGTATTGGACTGGTAAGACACCTGTGGTTAGCTACTTTAGGGTATTTGGTAGAAAATGTTACATCAAGAGGAGTGAACATCAGGGAAAATTTGAAGCCAAATGTGATGAGGGAATATTCCTAGGATATTCCACCAAGAGTAAAGCTCTCAAGTGCTACAACAATAGGACTCAGAGAATTATGGAAAGTATCAATGTAAGAGTTGATGAATCCTCTGGGAAAATTGAGGAAACTGATAGTGAGCAAGCTGTAAATGAACTGGTTGCAACCTTCTGGGAACCGGTTGTTAGTCAACCAAGTACCAGTAACAGTGTTCTTGAACCAGTGAATGCTGATACTGATGAAGATGAGGATGAAGAGGAAAAGCAAGAAGAACCAGTTTAAGACCATTCCTCGGTATGTCAAGCTGAATCATGATCCTAAGAAGATCATAGGAGATAAGGATGCAGGAATCCTTACAAGAAGAAAGATCAGAGAAAACTCATGTATGATCTCTGAATTTGAGCCAAAATCATTCAAAGAGGCTCATAAAGATGAAGACTGGATCAAGGCAATGGAAGAGGAACTTGACCTGATAAAGAAAAATGGTACATGGTCCTTGGTACCCAGGCCAGAGCATAAAAATGTCATTGGCACCAAATGGGTGTTTAGAAACAAGCTAAATGAGGATGGCACAATGATTAGGAATAAAGCTAGATTGGTGTGCAAAGGATATGCTCAAGAAGAAGGAGAAGACTATGGAGAAACCTTTGCTCCTGTAGCTAGATTGGAAGGAGTTCGTATGCTTCTTGCATATGCAGCTTTTAAAGGGTTCAAAGTATATCAAATGGATTTAAAATCTGCATTCCTAAATGGTGTACTTGAAGAGGAGGTGTATATTGAGCAACCAGATGGGTTTTCCCTATCTGAAGATAGTGACATGGTATGTAGGCTACATAAAGCCTTATATGGTCTAAAGCAAGCACCTAGGGCATGGTATGAGTGCCTACATTCCCATCTTGTGAAGATTGGATTCAAAAGAACAAGTGAAGATAGCAATATCTACTTGAAGTCTGAAGGAGATCAGATCCTGATCTGTGAGGTTTTTGTTGATGAAATTATCTTTGGAGGAGATGACAAGATGAGTCATGAGTTTGCTAATGAGATGAAGGAAGAGTTTGAGATGTCACTCATAGGGGAGATTAAGTTCTTCATTGGACTGCAGATCCAATAGATGAAAGATGGAATCTTTATCACTCAGTCCAAATGTGTCAAAGATGTGTTGAAGACCTTTGGCATGGAAGATAGCAAACCGGTTGGTACACCAATGGTGACTGGTTGCAAATTGACAAAAGAGGATGATTTCACACTGGTTGATGAGAAGGAATACCGATCAATGATTGGTAAGTTGTATTATGTAGTGCATAGCAGACCAGATATTGCACATGCAGTAGGCATTACTGCAAGGTTCCAGAAAAGTCCAAGAGAATCTCACTTGATTGCAGTCAAGTGGATTCTTAGGTATCTGAAGGGAACAGTTGACTATGGATTGTGGTACCCATTCAACAATGATTTCAATTTGAAGGTGTTCACAGATGCTGATTGGGTAGGTAATGTGGATGACTGGAAAAGAACAACCGGTGGTGCATTCTTTTTCGGTGGTAGACTGGTCTCATGGATGAGTAAAAAGCAGAGTTGTATCTCTTAGTCTACAGTGGAAGCGGAGTATGTTGTAGCTTTCATGAACTGCACTCAAACAATCTGGATGAAGCATGTTTTATGGCTTCAAAATCCCTATATCTGAACTGGTAAGTATATTCTGTGATAACACAAGTGCTATTAGTATCTCAAAGAATCCGATTTTACATTCTAGAACCAAGCATTTTGAGCTTGAGTATCATTTCTTGAGGGAAAAGGTTCAAAATAAAGAGATTGCACTGGAACATGTTTCCAGTAAGGAGTAGTTAGCAGACATAATTACCAAGCCTCTCCCAAAGACTACATTTGTGCATTTAAGAGGTGAATTGGGGGTACTGCTCCTTCAGGAGGTGAACTAAAAGTATTTGTTCCACATCAGTCAAGTATTGCATAGTCAAATTTTTGTTGATTGATGTGTTTAAGGATGCTACTCCTTAGGGGGAGCAGCATAATGGAACAAGCATGCTTGTGCCTCCACTTTGGCATTGTTGTCAAAGGGGGAGAAGGAGTGAAGCGGAAAATATATCTGCAGAAAATGGTGGAGAAGATGTGAAGTGGAGAGATATATTTGTATATTGCCATCAATGCCAAAGGGGGAGATTGTTGGCATTATGAGAACCGGTATGAAGACATAATGATATTGTATGTTGTCATTGATGTCAATATGTGATAGGTAAGAAGAGAGAACCGACATATGTATGAATCAGTATATATGCCAAAGTGAAGTGGCATATAGTTATGGGAATTGGCACATGGAAGCATTGTGTGAATACCGGTTGGTAGGTAGTTTCCACTTCAGGATTTCCGGTTGGAGTACCTCAAGCCTGTGTGACTCAATCGGTGATCTTTGTGTGATGAGTTAATAGTATAATAGAGAACAGGTCATGTTTCCACATAAGCTCTGTGCGTGTGAAGGATCTTGCATGAAGAAGACTATTCCTATCTACTTCAGGAATGTGTGAAGTTTGTCAAATGGTGATAACACGTGATGGGTTATCAGCTGCCATGAAATCGGTGGATAATGGACAATGGAGAATGTCTTGAGATCGATTCAAGATTGTTGCATTTAATGCAGTATGATTCAATGGTCAGGATTGAACCGCTTGAATTGTTTAACCTAACAGGTTTAGGGTTTAGGGTTTTTGCTACCGACCTATCTATTTCCTATAAGGTCGATGTTGTGTTTCTTTCTAAGGTTGTTGGCAAAAGCTGTGTGTGTGTATCTAAGGGAAGTGATACGTGATTCTTGCCAGACCAAAGGAGAGAAGAGATACCTGCAAAATGAATGTGCAGAAGGTGAAGAGGAGCCAAAATGGATTTGCATTAGCATTGAGTGTTGTTACCAGATCATTGTAATTCCTATTGATCTTTAACCACTTCAACAGTTGTGAAATCCCTTAATAGGGTAGCCTTAATCGGCTTGATACAAATCCCTTAACAAGTTAGTCTTAACTGACTTGATTCAAACCCTTAATAGGGTAACTCGAAGTTAATGAGTTCTAGGAAGCTATAGAGCTCTGGAGATCCTTTAGCTATTGAGTTCTTGAAATCCTCTAACAAGGTAACCCTAACTGGGTTTAACCCTTAACCAGGTATTGTAGCCATCCCTTAACAGGATCGGTTCCTAGCAGAACCTATTGTAATGTGTTCAACCGGACAAGGCTCCCAACAGAGTGGACTTCTAAAGAGTTCAAAAGAAACTTGTGGGTATTCATCCCCATTGTGATTTTTCCTAGTTGGGTTTCCACATGAAAAATATGTGTGTCATGTGTAATGCTTTTATCTTGTGATGCTTTGTTATTACCTGTTGAGCATATGATGGTTCTGTGTTTTATGCCTGTCTATAAAACATATTGAACTAACTGTTGTGAAGATTTGATGATAGTTTACCTGTTCATGCATGAGAGTGTAATGGTACTATAGTATTGAGATAAGAGGAAAGCTTAGTGAGTGACTAGTTTATGATTGTTTTAGTTGTTCTGGGTGTTACCGGTTGCACTCTGTTTCAACCAGTATCCCTGTTTGCCAGTCATTTGGAGTATTTGTTGTCAAACCAGTTTTGGACTGTATTTGTGTTTGTACTGATTCACCCCCCCTCTCAGTACTGGTTTGGTACTATTGGTTCATCATTGAGTTATCATCTACCACTAAAGATATCTTCTCTCCTGAAGAGATTCTTGCAGAAGATGATTGAGGATCGCTTGACTTTAATCCTACTTTCATAGGGGAATATAAAATTCCCCCCAGAGAACCCAAGGTTGAAAAGAAGAAAGAAGAAGAACCTAAAAAGCAATCCACTTTACTCGAGCCATTGAGTAATAACTTTGTGGCGGCTTCTTAGACTTCATCTCCCTTGCTTTCTGATTTAGAGGATTTTGATATTTTACTTTATGAAAACCCTTCTTCTCTTTCAGAAATGGCTAACCTTTATGGTCTTGGCTTTCACATCTTAGCTAAGTGTTTATATAATGGTAATGGATGTGGTTCCCAAGAAGAAGGGATAAAAGTTCCCTTGGAAATAACTTCCATGATACAACATTTGGGCTTGGCTATGATCCTTTTGAGTGTACTAAAGCTTCTATGAGACCATCTATTAGTGTTAATGTCATTTCTACTTCTCTCTCAATAAAGTATCCAAAATGTATTGACTGTGATTCTTCTAGTGTCTTTTCTTTGGATGATTTTCCCACCGATGATTCCTTAGTTGAATTCCTAGGAGTATATGACAACATTCTTCATTATCACCATAATCATGGTTTTTCCTATTGTTTAAATACATAGGCTTACTTTGGGAAAGAAAGAAATAATGATGAGATAGTTAAATAATTTCCTCAACTAAAAGACACTCTTCAACAAAGTAATCTCCTCATAAGTGACACTATTGATATGAGGATGGATCCTTGTATCGAAGACAAAGTCATTAAGATAGGAAAATGTTTTGATGAAGAAAAAAAACAATATTGTAAATTGTTACATGAATTCCTTGGAATCTTTGCTTGGATATATTTAGACATGCGCACCATTGATCCTAAGATTGTCACTCATAACATTGTCTTAGTTCCTGATGGTAAACCTATGAAGCAAAAGATTCGAAAGATGAACCCTAAAGTAGCATTGCTTGTTTAGGCTGAAAAATGAAAATTTATTGGATGCTAGATTCATCCATCCTATCGATTATTCCCCATGGATTTCAAACATTGTGGCTGTGGCTAAATCTGATAACAAGATTAGGATGTGTATGGATTTTTGAGATCTTAATAAAGCTTCTTTGAAGGATGATTTCCCTCTCCCATATTTTGATATGATAGTAGATTCCGTAGGAGGCCATGCTTTATTATCCTCCATGGATGGTTTCTCAGAATATAATCAAATCTTCATTAATCCTCAAGATCAATTCAAATCTGCTTTCACCACCCCTTGGGGCACATTTTGTTGGGTTATGATGCCTTTTGGACTGAAAAATGTAGGTGCTACCTATCAATGTGCTATGACCCTTATCTTCTATGATTACATGCATAAAATCTCAGAAGATTACGTTGATGACATCTTAGCTAAATCCATTCTTTGTATAGATCATGTTAAGATCATTTGTCAAGTCTTTGAAAGAATTCGTAAGTACAACAAGCGCTTTAGGAAGTGTGTTTTTGGTGTGGATAGTGGAAAATTGTTAGGATTCATTGTTTTGCATCATGAAATTGAGGTGGATACGAAGAAGATAGATGCCATTGTTAATATGCCACCTCCTAAAAAATCTTTCCCAACTAAAAATTTTAGAAGGAAAGATTCAAGCTATTCGTAGGTTTGTTTCTCAACTTGTGGATCGTACCTTTCCTTTTACTCAATTGCTTAAAAAGAATATCACTTTTCAATGGAATGAGGATTGTCATCAAGCATTTGAAGACTTAAAAACATATTTGGCCAATCATCCTATTCTTCAACCCGCTGACCCTTCCAAGCCCTTTCTTTTATACATAGTTGCTTCCCTTCATGCTCTTGCAGCCTTGTTGGCACAACGTGATAAAGCAGTATAAACTGATCAATACAGATTTTATGTTCTCTATTTTATTTTATATACTCTCAAAATATTTAATTATATTTTTTGTGGTATAAGATTTTAATGAGAGGATATATTTTAAGCATAATTGAAGTTTAATATTATACATTAGCCTAAAATTACACATTGGATGTTGATTTGAAGGCCTTAGTAACCTTCGATAAACTGGAAACTAATGATAAGAAGGTGACTTCTCTAAAGGGATATAATTCAATTAATTAAAATCATTAAATTTTTTATTTATTTAATTATATATTTATTAAATCAATTCTAAATATTTAGATTAATTTATATTTATTAAATTATTTTAAAAAATACACTTTAAAATCCACCTTAACAAATTAAATATAAATGATTTTAGGGGATGTTATGACATCTATACGAATTGCTAACTCCCAAAATAAAACTCTTAAAACATATTTAAAAAAGTATATTAACTATATGACTTCTATTTTAACGTAACCCTTTGAATTATATTCAATAGGATCGTAAATACATGTCCATGTACCTAGTTAGTTGGACTTTTTTTATATTGAAATTATGCAGAAAAAAAAGAGTTAGTTGGACTTTTAATTCATTTGTTTTTCGCGAGATAAACATTTTTTTTTTATATTTATAATCAATGCTAATCAATGTACAAATAATTAATGAAACAAACTAGATTTATTTTTTATATGAAATATAGAGGAAGAAACATTACACAAAAAAGATCACAGCATTAAATTTATTTCCATTGTTTAACAAAATATTGAAATAACGTAGCTCATAGACAAAAAAAAATGTAGCTCATAGACATTGCGATCCTTATTGGATGTTATCACTTGCGGCCAATCCCTGACATTATGTTTTTTCAAATATTTCTTTGTCAAGCACTTCAAATATCTTTTAGAAAAGGTCATCTTAGAAGTGACACTGAGTGTGTTCTTTAACGTTATTTCATCCATTGCTCCTTCACTTGGGAAATCTGGAGTAAGTTTTGGGGGAAATGGAAAGTTGATTGGGTTATGCACAACAGTCTCAAGGAAATTATTTGGCAATGGACCTTTCCCACCAAATTTCCTCTCATCAAGAATCTCCGGTCCTTGATCCTTCCCATGACTTGTTGGTATATCTGGAAAGAGAGAAATAACAAAATCTTTAGGGAAGCTAAATGCACATCTCAGGTGGTTTTTGATAAAATTTGCAGGGCTATAAAAGAAAACATAAATATTCCCCATAGAAACAACAAGCAATGGTTTTTTGCTGACATGAATGATTTTGAGAAATGTATCCTTACTGAATGGAATCTAATTCATAAAGTTTGCAAATCTAACAATAAGACTAGGAGAGGTAATGTTGTCTGGAGATTTCTTGATTATGACTGGGTCAAGGTGAATTTTGATGGGGCTGCTAAAGGCAACCCTGGGAAGGCCGGAGGGGGAGGTGTCATCAGAAATTCTCAAGGTGTCTGCATTGCTGCTATTGCTTCTCCCTTTGGAGTTCAAAATAATCATGTTGCTGAAGCTCAGGCTATGCTGAAATGCCTCCAGCTGGTCAGGGTTTCAAATTTTAAAAAATATGGTTGGAAGGTGACTCCCTCAATATCATTCAGGCTCTTAAAGGTACTAGTTGTTCCTCTTGGAATATAACTAATACTATTGAAAGTGCTAAAAAGTTATTAAATGACTATGATAGTATTATCATAACCCATACCCTAAGAGAAGGAAATAAGGTTGTGGACCTTTTAGCTAATGAAGGGGTCTATTTAGAGGTGGAAACTAAATAGATTGGAGAAGCCCAATGTAAAAGGGATGTTCAGGAGAAATTATCTTTTGATCATATTAATGGTTCAAGTTAAAATCATGATTACCTCTTGGGATCCGGAAATCAAAGGCAGAGATTGGGGGTATGCAAAATGTTAGTTAGTGATTGTTTTTAGGCATCATTTTTATGATCAATGGTGTGATGAGACTTATAATAATAAGTGCTAGATCTCTGTGGCCATTATTATTTACTCTCTTAAAATCACGGAAGGTACTCTGTGCTATGAATCCAGTATTCTAGTCAAGAGCTTGTGTTTAAGTCTTGGTCTCCATTTTGTGAGATATACTACTGAAGACATTGACCTGCTCTTCAACATGGGAGGTAACCTAAACCGGAATGAGCTGTCTGATTGTGAGAACTGGAAAAGTGAGCAGAAAGTGTGGAGGAGGCTCCATCGACATGGATTCATAGACTATATGGAAAAGCTGCATGGAAGCAAAAAATCAGTGTCTCAAGGCTTTGCTAAGGGTTGGATCAACAACAAAGTCATGTTGTTTGGGGAAACCTGGAAGATTGATGGGATCTGGTTGCAGAGGTCATGGGATTGTAGAAGGAGGGCACAAAGTTCTATAGAAATCGAAAATTTGCTGCTGAAGCAATTAAAAATTTCCCAAAAACTGAAGATGAGAAGGCTTAGCTTGCCAAGAAAGACAACGTTTCGTACTACCTCCCTCATTAGGTAAAGTCCTTTTGGCAGAAAATGCTAAGGGTTTTGATGGAATTCCTGACCGTTGATGGTAGATTTACTAAAGTTTACAAATATCATTTTGCTGTACTTAATCATTTCCGCCATTGGGTTAAGATTTCTCTGCCCTTTTATTTAGCATCTTCCTTGAATGAGAGCTTGGCTGACCATGCCAAAAAGCCCAAATCTTACCCTATAGCCCATCAGGGGCTTATTCTACTCATTTACAAACACTTGAAGAAAAAAGCAAGGGTTAGCAAAGATGATACTCTGGTGACAAATGTTCATATTTCAGAGAGTCGTAATGACTCTGAGTCTGAAGATGATTTGTCTAATGTTCCTATTCATAAAAAAGGAAGGGCCGACATTGACAAAGTGGACACGGATGTAGTTGATGGAATGGAGGAGGAATAAGGGAAGGAGGCAGATATTGATCTAGATAGTGAGAAGAAAGAGGATGCTGGAGAGGGGGAGGAAGGGAAAACTAAAAACCCTGATTCTAACCCTTTGGTGTCGGATAGCAGGAATGTTGCTCAAAAATCCATGGAGGAAGCTAACCCTAACTCTGTAAGCTCTAAATAGGGAAGGGACACGACAAAAACCATCTTGAATGCTGCTCAAAAATGCACGCTAGAGTCTTTTAATTTTCAAAAGTGGGTTATTGAAAATATTACTAGCATATAGAGTAAACAAAGGGACCTGGAGTATAAGATTCACAATCTGATCAAGGACACTAATTCGGGGAAAAAGAGTGCGGAGGGGGAAACCAGCGAAGTAGAGGATGAAATTGAAATGCGAGACTGGTCAAAGAAAGATCTTATAAAAGGTGACTTGAAACACTTGGAAGATGTGATTAGAATTATAAAAGACAAGACCGAGACTGATAATGAAATTATCATAAATCGGGTTGCTAAAACTGAGAAGGCATTGCAAAATTTTATGAACCACAATCTTGAGGTCTTGAGGATCTTGTCTCAAAATATGAATGCCTTGGCAGATCACTTGGAGAGGAAAAATCAGAATAAGGATATGGTTATCATTGATGATTTGCCGACTTCCAGCTCTACTCCACAAATCTCCAGGTGAAGGACTAAGTAGATGACCAATGATTTGGAGACAAAGATGAAAGACATTCAGCTGAAGTGGGAGAAAAATAATCTGAGAGAAGTCATGAAGGCCATGATGCTATTGGTTAAGAATGCAGAGGAGTCCATTAAAGATTTTAATTGATATGTAATGTTGGTTTTTGGATGCCAGTTTCTCGCTGGCTCTGTGCTCTCCTTTTTTCCTAGTTGCTGGTTTTTCTGTTGGTTTTTTTGCAGCTTTTCTATCTTGGTTTTGTCTTCTCTAGTTTCCTTCATGCTTATCCTTCATTTTGTATGCAGTTTTCGGGTCCCTTAAAACCTGATTTTCCTTAATCAAAAACTTTAGAGAATAAATTAGAATATACCTGCTATTTTTTTATGGTGAAAATTAAATCTTATATCCACACAAATTAATAACTATTTAAGCTATTTGAAAATATAATGATTATGCTAAGTATCCTACCATGGCATGGTGGTAGAAAAAAATAAAAAAATGAAATAGAAAACATTTTTATATCCATAAGAGGCAAATTGAAATGAACTGGCATATGCAAAATTATCATTAATATATATGTTTCACAAATTTACAATTTTTACATGTTAGAGTCCCTCAAAAAATTTAAAGCTGAATTGAGTGAGGTTACGATGAAATAGCCAAAAAAACAAAACTACTAGGGGATCAGGGGTAGGGCATAGGCAATGGACACATTCATGGTTTACCCTAAGAATCTTGCCCTCCCTCTATGTAGAATTCTTCAGACATTATAAGCTACGAGAATTCTTCAAGCCATATGTAGTCTAGAAAGTCATCCAGGAGAAACCATTTCTGGAGAAAGTCCCTACCAATCCATGCCCATTTCCTATGATGCATCAACTGCTGTGCATTCAGGTTCAAAAGAAAAGGTTGCCTGGTCACTGTTTGGTCAGGGAGGAGAAGCTTGGTTAATTCATTCACCCAAGGGATCCCCACCCCTACTTCTGCAAAGATGACAACAATAACATCATCTCCAAGGAAGTCTTCTTTAAACACCTTCCTTAATAGCAACAACATATCCACCTTGTCTCCTCCGAGGTCCAGAAGAGATGCCAAGAACCGAGACGTAATGTCCGTTTTAACATGATATCTATTTTTATTTCACAAAAACTCTTTTCCCGACACCATCCTCATAGCCTCATTAGTGAACATACCAACCTCCTTGCAGACTGATTGGAGGGTTAGGTCTCTAATGGAGCCCAAAAAGGTCCTTTGGTCCTCCATAGACATGCTTCTCAAGTGGATAGGAGTGTCCATCTTGAGAAATCAGAATACCAAATTATACAACTTGAGCCTACAGACCTAAACCATAGGCAAAATTTAACTACCATGAGCTCGGACGATTTATCTACCAAAGGCTAATTGAAGATGAAAGAAGTAGAGATCATCTATAAATAGCTAAAGCTCTTGATTGTAATAATTCCTTCTCTAACCGTATTAATTATTTTAATTTTTTTTAAAGCTTTCGTATATCTCTTCAAATATTTCCCATAATTGCACTAGTGTGCGAAATTGGAAACAACTCTAAACTAGTACCAACCACCATATTGGAAGTCGTGCTAAAGTCATGGGGGTAGAGTGGCTTGCGTTTAGTGACAAGACATATATTAAATGACCAACATTATCGACCGTGACTTTTGACATGTGTCTATTGAATCCAATTTAATCTGGGCACTTTCTGGAGAACTACATTCTCTTCAAAAATTTGGGCCAAAATAAAACTTCAGTCATTGATCTATGATCATTGAACGGTTTAAAATCATTACTGGATTTTAGGTACGTGTGATGTGTCAATGACGTTGCGCTTATCGATACATCATGCAAAGTCTGGACTCAATGTGATGTGATGTGATGTGCCTTGTCTATTAATGGCAATGAATTCATGAAATCACCAATAAAATATATATTTTTCTATAAAGAACGAAACATTAGCCAAACAAATTAAATAGTTTTCAAACGGTGGATAAAAATCAGCAATACACTTAAATAATTTTTCCTTCGGAGTAAATTTTTTTGCCCATACACTTATATATTTGTTCCTTTAAATGAAAGACATTTGCCTCCTACACTATATATATTTGCCCACATAACAAGGTATTATTAGCCAGAATTTTATGGAATTTTTTTGTGCCCTAGAAAAAAATTGCCAATACAAATTAATTTTTTTTCCTATGAATTTTTTTTTGCCATCAATATGAAAATTCCCCCCCAAAATAATGCCTGATTCACCAAGGTTTTACACTTTTGCTCGGGGGGGTGCTTTCTTAAAGTTATCCCTGATCAAAATCCAACTTAACATCAAAACAAACACCAAATCAATGTATGATATACTGTGAATCATATCTGAAACACTTTAGTCTGAATGTTCAATTGTTGTGTTTTCATTTTTGTTATCATGCCTCCTGAGTGACTCAAGGATGTCTTGTACTAGAGAAACAAGGATAGAGCATGATCTTTTCTTTGTCTATTGCCTCTTAGTTAATCATTATTACTGTGAAAATTTGTCACGAGACATGACCAATCAAATATCATTGATGACATTTCAGGTTTGCATAGGAGGATGATTAACTTTTGTCTGTTTGCACGCAAACAACACTCAGGTCATCTTGGTCCATTATACCTTGATGCTTGTGTTAACTTGCAATATCAAAATCTAGGTAAACAATGCTTAGGTCATCATGGTTCAATTATACCATTGATGTTTTTTCTCGCTTACCATATTTTAAAGGCTCAATGAGGATAAAAATCATGATTAAAGTGGTCGGTCCGATGATAACATGGCATTACTTGCATATTTGTATATTTAGATTACACTGCATGCTGCATTCAAGGTGCATAAGGGATCAAATCTGATTTTAAAAAGGCTAAGGTTAAGTAGTGTTATCTCTCTTATTAAGTTATTGAGTACATTGGACATCAACAACAAAAAAAAAAGTTCATGCATCATGCATTTTTAGATCATACATGTCATTGCATTGCATTTTATCAACATAGATTTAGGTAACTCACACATTTCATATTTCACATTATTGCCATATAATCATAGAATCATTTCATATTCATCGCATATAGAACCATGACATCATTCATTTTAAAGAGCGTAAACATCTCAAATAGGATTTGTCATGCATTGCATCCAAACATCCATAAATTGCATAATCACATAGGCATATATCATGTAAATATTACATCATCATACTAAACTCATATTCATTGCATAATCATATATATCACTCAACATTGGTAGATCCATCATATACATTGCATATCATAAAAATGCATACATCCATCATATAGAAAGTAAATGCATAGCCATGTAAATAAATGCATCCATAATATAAAATTGCATTGTACAAAAGTAGGACAATCAAGTAAGCAGCATCTCATATAAATAAAAAAGAATTGATATCCAATTTACAATGATATCATAAAAATATCAGAGATACATCACAAAAATACACGCAGGAATCATCAATGTCTCATTACAAAGTGTATACATCACAATCAAAATGTGTGATATCTCAGTATATCAAGAGGGGCGATGCACTAAACTCTCGTTATACTACCTCTCTGCTAAAGTTGTCAATAAACCCCAGGTAAATCATATATCGTGGCATATTGATCAATGAGGACAGTCCACATCTATCAATCAAATCAAGCTCTGCTTGTGTCAAGCACAATATCAATTGTCAGGCCTTTGGGAATCTCTCTCGAGACGGAAGAACACCAAGTTTCTCCTGTTATCACATCAAATCAATATATTTGTTTTGATTATCAATCTATATGCCAATCAATCAATCAACCTAATCAACTCATGTGAGATTCGATCAATCTCATTGATCTTTCATCATCGACTCTCATTCATCATGAGGTCATTTTTATCTATCCTATCTACCTATTATCATCACGGCAATCGAAGCTGATCAACAACTACTTAAACAAGAGAATCAAATCAAGTTTTCATCACACTGACATCAAAATGCCAATCTATCTCATCAAAATGCAAAAATTGCACAAACTAGGGCAAAAATTTAAAATCTTTTATCAGGAGATCAATTGAAAAATTTAAGAATCTCTAAAAAACCAAATGCATTAAAATTTTGAAAAAATCGCGAAAATCTTAAAAAGTCAAAATTTTCCGATTTATCTCCCGAGGGGGCATCCTTGCATCTGTCATCTATCATTCAATGTCTAGGGCATCATATCAAATCAAATCAACAACAACAAACAATTTTTCTTTGAACTGACATGTTATCACACATCGCTTCAAAGAGGGGCAAAATGTATACACTAAAAATCGGTCTGGAAAATCGAATTAATTAAATATGAAAATATTTAATTAATGACCTTTATTCATCTACTATATAAATGAATTAAATAATTTGTTTATATGGTTCATTTTCTTAATTCATCCCACCAAAATCAATTTCTTCTATTTCCGAATTAAATAAATGAATTTAATTAATTTGTTTATTTAATTATTCCCTCCCCATTAAATTTAAATTTTAAATTCAACTTTAAGCATGTGTCCTAACTCCTAACCACTCCCTAACCTAACCTTCTTCTAACAAACTCCTAGCCTAACCATAGGTTAACTAATCCTATCCTCTCCAGCCTCTTATCCTAACTATCTTTGGAGTGTCCACCCTCTCTTGGAGACACGTGACACTTATGCCACATGTCTCTTATCTCCATGCCACTTTATCCCTTTGTTGGAATATGGTTGGAGATTCTTTGCCACTTGTCTCCCTAGGAATGACAAGTGTCCATTTCCTTAACTTCCTTCCAAATTCTTCAATCTCGACCGTCAATTTATCGAGACTGAATCTGCATTGTTGATTCTTGCCACCTCACCCTCTGGTTATGAAAATTATATAA
Organism: Cryptomeria japonica; assembly: GCF_030272615.1. NCBI lineage: Eukaryota > Viridiplantae > Streptophyta > Pinopsida > Cupressales > Cupressaceae > Cryptomeria > Cryptomeria japonica. Next base: position 402,061,520 of record NC_081409.1, read on the forward strand.
ATACCCCCTCTTTTGGATATGAGAAGAACCTTAGCATCAACATCAACATTCTGTCAGAATTCTATCAATATTTTCAGCAATCATAGTTTAGTTATCATAGCATTAGAGTAGCATAGTATCATTGTAATAATGGATTTCATGATAGCTTAATCATCATAATGTATATTTGCATAGAAATAGACTAGCTTTTTTCATCTTAGCTTGCATATTAATTAATGTTTCTTGGTTTGTCACTTTGTCAAAGATCATGCATCTGAGAGCCACCAAATGAATCGACAAAGTCCTCAAGACTAAGGAGCAATGAGATGACATTGGGGAGTGTTTTAATTGCTTTATTTTATTTCCTCAATTTAATGTTTCATTGAGTATGTGTGATTTAAATTATTTTAAAGGATTAATCACAATAATTTTGCACACACCTACAAATAGTAATATTTGTATTTCCTTTGACTTTGATGATTAAGGTAGGGACCAAATCAAGATTCATGTATTTACAGATCTGAGCAACCCTGGTAGATGAGGAAAACATAGTAGTGCATCCTTTCATAGAATGCAAGAATAGTATCAATAAGACAATGAACATTATAAACACACCAATATGAAGAGAATGATTTAATGAATTCATGAATCACTGTAATGAATCATTAGTACAGTCTAGTGTAGAAAGTAGTAATAAAGATGCTAGATCAGCCAGTATTAAAATAAACATTCTCATGGTCAGATACAAAGATGCATGATGATCCATTCATCATTATGAATAGTGATAATTCAAGCTGCATCTACAATGGATACAATGCAAGGAACTCAAGGTACAACCTTATCATGAATACCAACAAAGATACAAAATAATCAATACCAAGAACAATATACCAATGTTTAAAATCACTCATAGCAATAAAATAACAGAGCAATTAGTCAAAGCATTGAAATGCAACAATGTGACAGTATTTTAGAAACAACCCATAAGAGCTATAGAAATGCAAAAGATAGTGATCTTCATCAACTTTAAGAATGACGACATTCATGTTGTTATTTTAAGAACACAAAGGTCTAATACAAGAGAAATAGACATAATGATATGAATCACATTTGTAGTAGTCATTTTGATCTAGGAGCAAATGCATCTCTAAAAGACAATCATTTTTTGTTACCAAAGTTTAAAAGAAAAAACATGAGAGCAATGCTCAGAGTAGTCTATTAAGCTTTTATGATAATAGAGGATATCACCTACAACAGTAATGAGAGAAAATCAAGAATGTTACAGTAAGCTCTTAGAGAGTCAAGAGAGGACTAAGAATCAGAGATTGCATGTTATACTGGTGCAAGACATTAAAATAAGATTAAGGGAAATGATAATGACCTTACATCTCTGGGACAATAGGCTACAACAACAAATTAAGTATCACATTCATTGAAATGATCAAGAAAGACAATCATTGCAAGAACAACCTTGACAGTCATCACAGTCCTTTGCCTTAGATAAAAGGTTAGTAAGTTCTTTTTGTGTAAAAGTTCATGAAATGGAGAGTCACAATCATTAGAAGTTCTTGTATTTTAGAAAAACAAAATCATGATCAAAATCCAAGAACAGTAATAAAGATTATAGTCTAAAGAAATGACAACCATTAATGGAGAATATAGCAGTCCATATAGAGATTAAATTGCAGCTATAGTTTGAAAAGAATGGTGATGTTAGTCCAACCAAGCTAGTAGGTCACCATCATAACAAGTGACATCACACAGTCCAAGTACCCAAATGATAAAAAGTGTGGTCATACAGGCTATAATAGTACAATGAAATCATAATTAATGAAACTATAGAGACATCAATGATAGTCATAAGATCTCCAAAAGAATTCTTTCATATTCAAAGGAATATAGTAGTAAATCGTAGAATCATGAAGCTTGTAACAATAACTTGATTGAGCACCAAAGGCAGTGAATGCTTGAGCAATAATGGAGAGGACAATCTTCAAGATTTAAGCACAGTTAGTACAGTCACCATGAGCAAATAAATGCATTAACCATTATCAAGAGATATCAATCATAAATAGAAATGAATCTAATGATAATTACAATAGTTTCCAACACAGTGAGCTTAAACAAAGGTTGTATAAGCAAGAGGCTTCTCATAGAGATGAAACATTTGTTTCATTCACAGAAGGAACTCCATCAGAAGGTAGAGGTAGAGATATTTTAAATTGTGCACTCAGAAGAATGATCTCGAGGAATATTCATCAGGCTGTAAGTATCACTCCAAAATCCCAAAGATAAGATTGCATTTAATGGCAAGAAAGACAAATGGCATATAAGTAGCTACAAATAAGATTGATAGGGTAGTTATAATAGTCTTGAAACCCTAAAAACCAATATTTTGATAAAAAGAAAAACAAAACAAAACATTAATACAGTGTCATTCATCAATAAAATGGTTATACTGCTAGAAACATAAAAGATTTTCAATGGTATCTTAGAGCATAACTTTTAGGTTTATTGAATGTGATATTTGCAGAAAGGTAGAATGATGAAGACAACTTTAAGAATGGTCAGCATAGTGAATAATATACCAACAATCGAAAGATTCCTTACTGTCATAAGAAAATTCTAATAGAAGCAAATATCTTTCTAAAATAATTTCAAGAAAAGAGGCAGGCCCTGATGGTTAGAGTATTCATAAGATGTCAAGGTTATGATAGTTCAAAGTAGTTCTAATATCATACGACTGTCATAAAACTTAGAGCACCGATACAATGATATAATGCAAAAAACAGTGATATATATCTTATAAGGAAGCCATAAAAATCATTCTAAGCATCCTTCTTTCACATGCATACAATAAAATCTTATAATGGTCATGCTCAATGAATGAAGTACATCACTTAGCAGATTTAGTTGCAGTATTCATGCAAACAAGGGATGTATGGAAGTGTTTCATGAAAAAGCCCTAAAAATATACACGCATATTAGCATGATAGAAGGAGAAAAAAAGCACATACTAAGATCATGCAGAAAAGTTTTAGTCTTCAAGCCCGCAGAAAGCTCCAATTCGAATAGGAAATTGCATGATGCCCAGAGAGGGTTTCACCCATAGAAAAAGAAAAATTACACAATGAACAACGCATTTTTAGGTTTACCAATACTTTTCATCTCAGCATACCCTAATTCCTTTTGGAATTATTATGGGATTTTATTTTATTTTTGCTGCTATCAAATATTAGCATGTGTGGTAGAGTTTTATCTCCCACTAGGACTTCAAGTCCAAGTCATTCAAGTCGTGGGGGGCTTAAAACCCTTGTTTTTTTTTATTTAAGTGCATAATGATTTTTATTGTTTTTATTTTATTTATTTGTTTAATAATGGCATTCAAAAATAATGAAATTATAAATATACCATTATTAGTAAGTAAATAAAAATATTTAATTTAATGCACTTAGGAGATTTTATTTTTTTCTGTCATATACACGCATGCATAACTGAAATGTAAAACAAATATTAAAGTGATGCTTCTATAAATCACTTTTAATATTTATTATGTAGACATAATAGGGGACGAAATCTTGTATACACAATAGGTATTAAAAATAAAAGTCATGTTGACTATACTTTGAATATTTATTTTGTTTTCCCTTTACACAAACATGCATATGACAGACACAGATAGAGTTTCAAAAACAGATGAGAGTGGAGTTCCAATAGTTAGCAACAGTTTGAGGTATTTTGAGGGTCTTTTTGTTTTCATATTGACATGAGGAATTTTTGACAACATTCAGGCATCTTTTCATGCAGATTTGGCACCTATTTTTTAGGTTTTTCTTCTATGCTCAGATTTCAGACTTGAGTTCATCTTTTTGGAGTGCAGTTCTTTTCTTTTAGGGTTGCATGCCCTATTGTTGTATATAGAGGAAATCTTGTTATCTTTTTCCTTAGTTCTTGTCTTTTTTTTCTCTTACCTTAAGATAATTTCAAAGATTTGTAACTCATTTATTGATTGATATAGAGATTTATAATAATTTTCAATTCTATTATTTGCAAAAGACTCCTTTTATTTGCAGAATTTCACAAGTTAGCCTCAGTAATTGTGTTTGTTCATGATAGATTTGATAGAAGTATTTTTTTGTTTCATCTAAAACCTTGAATCTTCCATCTCCTTAGTGTGCAAGCATCATTGTTTTTTTCAGAATCATAGGTCTTAGTTTGTGTTGCAGGTTTTGGTAAATTTTTGTTGTGAAATAAATTTTCCTTCCAAGTTTACTAATTACTTAACCTTTCTAAGAAATTCTCATGTGATTGGGAAGTTAATTATCTTGTTAGGTAGAATTTCTGATTGATTTTTGTGAGATGACAAATCTTATCATCATAGTTTGGTGCATCACCTCCTAGAATAGTTTCAGTTTTTCAGCTTAATTCATTCATTCTTTACTCTTTTCCATAATCATCATTAGTTTTTAGGAGGTATTCAAAGGGAGCTATTGCATAACCCAGAGATTCATTTCTCTTTTTGAGTTTACCCACATCTTGAGTTTCATTTCCATGTTGCATAGGATTGCATAAGTATTGGTATTGATTTGCTTTGCAGAAGCGGGTGCATCCTCCATGACAACAACTATATCAGACGATACTTAGGTAATTGATGACACTTTTCCTAATGAGCACTTGTTTTCAATCAATGTGCATACACCTTGGTATGCAGATATAGAAAACTATTTGGTTGTAGGGAAGGTGCCTCCTCACTTCTCTCCTAAAGAGAAAAGACTTCTCGTTGAGAAAAAATTCCCTTTCTCATGGATTGAAGGATGTTTGTTCTATATTGGCCTGGATCATGTGTTGAGAAGATGTTTTAGAGAAGATGAAACTTATGACATTTTTCATACATGTCATGATGAACTTTGTGGAGGACATATTCCTGCCAAAAGGATAGCAATGAAAATTCTCAACATAGGTTATTACAGGCCCACAATTCATAAAGACACAAGGAAATACACTAGAAAGTGTGATAGATGTCAGAGGATGTGATGACAAACAAAATCAGATGAGATGCCCCTCTACCCTCAAGTTGTAATTACACCATTTGACAAATGGGGCCTGGATTTTGTAGGTCCAATTGATCCACCATGCAATGGTAAGTCCTTTATCCTAGTATGTACTGACTATGTCACTAAATGGGTTGAAGCTAAGGCAATGAAACATGCAAGGGATAATAAGGTTGCATAATTGGATGTTATGAAGAGATCTTCACCAGATATGGAGTTCCAAGGGAAATGGTGATATCTCAAGGAGCTCAAATCACATAAACCCTTATTACAATTTACTAGTTAATGAATACAACATTAGGCATCCTAAATCTAACCCTTACCATCCTCAAGAAAATGGGCAAGCTGAGATCATAAATTGAGAAATTGAAGCAATTTCTAGAAAAACAATGGCCATTCATAGGAAAGATTGGGCCAATAGATTTCTGGAAGCTATATGGGCCTACAAAACCACACAGAAAACAACCACTAGTTTCACACCATTTGAACTGTTATATGGTAAAAAAACCATGATGCCAATTGAGTTTGAACATAAAAATTTAAGGATTGTATTAGATCTAGAAATAAACCTATCGACATCATAAATAAAAAGGATCATGCAGCTCAATAACTTAGATGAAATGAGGAAGGTGTCCCTTCATCATACTGAAGTTGTGTAAGATCAATGAATAGAATGACATGATAAATACATTAAAAAGAAACAATTCCAACCAGATTACTTGGCTCTTCTTTATGACTCTAGGTATCAGGAAGGTGCTAGCAAGTTACAAACCAGATGGCTAGGGCCATATGAGGTAGCACAAGTATTTTCAAATGGAGTTGTTCAACTTACCACAATTGACCCAGTTAGATTTAAGTTGCCAGTCAATGGTCATGGCTTGTGTTTATATCACAAGCCAACTTCAAAAGTGGATTTCATTCAACAATTAACCACCTCTCCTGCAGTTGAAGGAGGTGAATCATGTGTCCATACTTCTTCCTAAAACACATATTCATCAAATCATAATAAATATATCCACATCAATTGAAATCAAATTCTCTTTTCATTTCATACATCCACCTTCACTTCATAATTCTTTGTCTTCCATCAATCTCTCCATCATCATACTCCACCTCATACTTCATTTATTACTTAGCTGATTGATTGACAGGTATAGTTCACACCATAATCCGAGACATGCAAATGCAATTTATCAGGTACGTGTGAACAAATACTTCTTCCATTATTATCTTAAATTACATTAGTTTTTATCATGTTCATTAATTATGATATTTACACAACATATTTTTTTTTCTATGCCAATTTAGCCTATGAGGACACATGCCTTAATTTAGGTTGGGGGAGGAAAACACGCCCATTAGTTGTCTTTTAGTTGATTTGAACCAATGATTTGACACTTGAGAGGTCACAAGCATGGTCATTTTTCTTGAAATCCTTTATAATACTCTTATTAATGATTTTTCCTATGTCTTAGTCTATCTTAATTGAAAAAATTCAAACCAAAAAGGGTAAGTTGTAGGGTCTGAAGAATCTTAAAAAAACTAAATTCGCGCTGAGAATAGGCAAATTTACTCTTTTAGTGAAGACAAAACAGGGGAATGTTTTAGAAAGTGACTGTAGGAAAATGGGTGGTCAACTAATTAGTAATGAACCTACTATTCATGATGTAATCCTACAAGATGCTATTTGTCTAGCAGAATTTCAAAATTATGGCTGGCTAGACTATTTCTTGAAGTTGCAAAGTTTTAATAAAGACATTGCTACAAAATTCGTACAAACTTTTGCAAAGAGCAAAGCAGTGGTAAAAGGACTGGAAGTGGTGGTAATAGAGGAAAGAATTTGATAATTCATAGGGTTAGCCACTGATGGGGAACCATACCCAGCATCTCGAGATGTAAGATTAGATAGGGCATAATTTATTGAACCTAGTGATCCACCACTTGTTGTGGATAAATAGGGGACAAGGAGAACGTCACTACCAGACAAGTGGATGCATGCAACTGTGCATATTTGCAAATAGATTACCTGTGAGGGTCGCCAGTCTTGTCTACATTCTATTCACTTAAAACTCTTAAGCCATTTGAGGCATGGGAAGAGAATGAATGTGCCCAATATTCTCTATAGGTTGCTAGAAATCATGGCGGCTAAAACTCAAAAAGGTAGGACCAACTTTGTGTCTCACCACTGTTTGATTAAATTGCTAGTTGAGAAATATTTATGAGAAGTCTCCGGTATGACACAGGAGGAATTTGAAAATGTGGATCAATTTAAACCTAAAAATGTGGAACAAAGGAGTTAGTCTCATAGGTCTAGCAAAAGAAGGAAGGTTTATGCAGCCACTCTTGAGGCTTCTACCTTTGGTGTGAGACCCAGAGAAAGCCCTCCTGCAGCAATGACCATAGCGGTTGATTCTTATGAATCAAAGGAAGAAGGAACCCCTTCTTCAAGTCATGATTATATTTTGTTTCAAATTCCACACCAAACTAGATCAACATCTAGGAAGCAGAGGAACAATGGAATAAAGCAGAAAAAGGGAAAGAAAAGGTTAGGGCTGAGACTTCTGAGATGGAAAAACCTAGCCCTAGCCTTGGAAAATGGAAAATTAGAGACACTGTTCCTCCTGCAGCAACATACACTAGAGAAAACTCTGCAATCAAGGCAAAGCTAGCTGCACAGGATGTTGATGAGATGTTAAGAAAAAGCCCTAGGCTAGAGACAACAACTGGAAAAGAGGCAATGGCATCTAAGGAAGAAGTACATAATGAAGGGGAGAGTACATTTGAAGAGCATGTATTTGAGGAACATGCAAAAATAGGGTTGGATCCACTAGTTGCCATTGCAGAACAAGCAAGAGAAGAATAAGTACCACATCAAGAGTAGAATGAATCTCTTCAGTAGGAGTTTGAGCAACCACTAGCACCGCCATTGGAACATGCTGCCAGAATTTTTTTGGTAGGTATTCATAGACCCCCTATATCTTCATGGCATAGTGCAATGATGAAATTGTTAGATGAAATAGAAAAGAGGGATAAATAAAACCTTAGATTGTAGAAACAAATAGAGAAAAAGGATAATGAAATTAGGGAGAAAGATGAGGAGATTGTTAAATTAAAGAAACAAGTGGATGATGTGGTAGAATTAGTGCCACAATTAATGGAATGAAAAACCCCTCCAAGGGTTTATATACATTGCATTTAAAGGAGAGATATCTAAAATTTCAACTTTCTAGGGTAATTTCAGGATTAAATCCTTCCATCAAAACCCCTGAGGAATTGTTTTGATCCTACCAAGAATCTCCAACATAGAATAAGAACCTACTTTGTGAATTATACCTACACAATTATGCTGTCCCAAATGACCATCAATGGAACCCATTGATGTATATTAGAGATATCCATTTAAGGGCATTTATGTCCTGGATTCGAAATGAAAACAATTGGGATGAGGAGTTCAAAGCTTACAGAGAAAAGAAATTACAAGAACCATTGCCACTCAGGGCTGAATCTCATATTCTCAAAGCAATGTTTTATGATTGGCACTGAGTTATGTATGTTCCAGAGGTTGAGGATAGAGTGTTGCCTCTGTAGGAACATGCCTATAGAGAATATGAACAAGTGGAGGACACTACATGAAGAATAGTAGCTTGACACCTTTCACAAAGATGGAATAGCTTGACTGATCAACTAAGGCAAGTTGAGCCACATTCACTATAGAATCATGCTGCAACACAGAGGAGATGTCCTAGATATATACAATAGTGGAAAAACATAAAAACATTATTGGTTCCCATTAATATTCTAGCCACTCGTCTTGTTGTGTGTGAGGCCCTACCCCGAGCCGTCATAGCATTTCAGTTATTTTCATGTTGGACCTATTATTGATACTGGATAGTTGATACATTATGGACATAGATTTTATATGACCAGTGTTTGGATAACATTGATATGATTATGTCATTTACTTTGATTTGCAGTACTTTATTTTGATGCTTGAAATTATGGATGCATGCTCTATAAATGATTTAATTCCATGATTATGATGATGATGCCATATAGTAGATTATTTTATGTGGATGTTATCAGATAATTGGATGCTTGATTTTTTATAATTGAAATTGTATGCGATGTTTGAATTGTATTCTTTTTGATAACATTATATGTGATTTTTGGAATTACTAATGTGCAAGTGAGATGTGCAGGAAAATCATTCCATGTGACCATGGAAACTATTCAGAGAATCAAGCCTAGGCCTATGTGCGTTTGTGAAGCCAAGGGTTGTCTATTTGGAGAGACAACACCTCATTTGTAAATGTGTTTTAATTTGTAATGTTATGCTTGGATGTGTGTTTATTTTAGAAATTGTTTAATTTATAAATTTCAAAAAAGGGACATTTTCCATGTGTATTTTAGTGATGTGTAATTATTTTTGTGGTGTCACTTGACACATGTGTTGTAAGATGAGTTGGAAATGACATGTCTCTTTGGAGGAAATTTATTTTACCAATGCATATTTTTTAATTATCCTAGTATGGTCTTGAGAAAGTCTTGGATAGGGAGCCATTAGAAAGTTCAACTCAGGGTTGACATGTAGGTAAACTTTGGGTGAATTTCTAGGGGTTTAAACTAACTCCTAGGGTCAAGTTAGGGGTATTTTTAGTGGGCCATATGATGTACCTATGGATGAAGGCAAAATTTATCCATGTGTCCACTCCCTAGGGCCTGTTTAGCCTCCCCAAAAATGAGTTTCCCAAGTTGGCCGAATTTCAACTTTAGAGGAGCCTTCCTAGGTTCGACAACCCTCCTCATGAGTGACATTTCTCTTCCCCATTCCTTTTTACCTTTTTGAGGTGCCTTGGCTAGAGAGTTGTAAGGTATTGGGAAAACCAACCATTGAACATCCTTCACCCTTCCCAAGTGGGTTGGAAAGAGTGAGGAGTGTCTTCATAGGGAATAGTTTGGGAGGGAGAAGTTTGATCACCCACTCTCCATTTTGGAGACTTAGATTCTTGAGCAATTTTTGTAAGTTTTTTTTGGGATATTTTGGCTAAGTCTTGAGGGAAAAAAGATAGTGTATTTGGGTAGCTCTTCTACAAGATTCATCATCCCTTTTGGCAGATTTAAGGTTGGTTGAACTCCTATCTCATGTATGTTGTTGTTTTTGAAAAGTTTGTTATTGTATTTGTTTTTCCATTGTTTTTTTTTTTAATATGTGTAGGAAGATGTTGAGTCCTTTCCTATGTGTTTTTGGTTGAGTTTTTATTTTAATGTTTTGGGAGTTTTCAAGGCCAAACTCACCCTTGGGAGGGTAGAGTGGCCTTGGGGTGAAGTGCTGTTTGACAGCCTATGAGTGAGAGGCTCTCTTTGGAAGAGAGTGATTCACAAGGGATTTTGTGACCCTTGTTGCATAGTGATTTGTTTATGCAATGGGGGTCATAAGGGGATATTTGTTGGCTTGTATGCCTTGGTGGACATAAGGAACTATTGGGACAAGTTTGGAACTTGTGGATGTATTTCTTGGTAGCCTTGCAATGACATTATGTTCTCCTATTTGCAGAATTCTCTTCTAGGTACTTAGTCCACGTTCACCCCACTTGAAAAGTCACATATGTGATGTTGTTTAGCCTTGGGTTGGGAGTGTGAATGTTGTGAAATTTTCTTGGTTGTATATGTATTGCTTGTGTATATTCCATTTGGGTGTTGGTTCTCCTAGCTCGGGGGTGGCTTCTAGTAAGCCTAGGTTGGGAGGTGAGCCTCCATGGTCACAACCTCAAACTTTTTATTGCAGGTTTGCTTGGGAAAGGATTGAAAGAAAAAGGTTTGAGTTGATCCTATTTTTATTTGTAATAAAAAAATATATGTATTTCGGGAGCCCTCATTTAGTAGAAATGAGAGGCTAGGTTTTGTATATACCTATTTGTAAAAGAAATTCCATGAAGTCTTAAATGTATTTATTTGACTAAGTTTTACCATGAAATAAAATGCATTTGATTTGAAGTATATTTCCTTGCAAAGTGAAGAATGCATTGTTGAAGTTATCTTTTTAATGATATGTATTTATAGGAAAAGATTAAGCAGGAAATTTATAGTTTGTTCTTATTGCTATTTGAAAAGGAAATGAAATCATCTAAATGTTTACAGTGCAGTTTTAAATAAAAAGAGAAGAAATATATATTTCTATCTATAGTTAAACACAAAATTTAATAGGCAACCTAGAAATGTTTTTTTTAATCTTACATTGCATCTTGCTATTATTAATCAATGGATTCTAGAAAGATTTATATTGCAGCTGCAAATAAATTAATTTCTGCTAATTTTTCTATTCTGAAAATGCATGTTAAGTAGGAAAAATAAATAGACTTTTAGAGTGAATATTAGTATTGAATCACATCATGTTGTTTATGGATTTAATGTTTTTTTTGAAAAGTTAGTTGCAGTTGTAAATAAATAAAACTCTATCATATTTTTACATTCTGTAAAAGTAGTAAATAAATCTAGATATAGTTATTTAAATCAACATGTTAACTATATATTATTGATGATAGACAAATTTATTCTATTCTGTTATTTAATAATATCTTACTGCTGAGTAAATCATTTAAGAATATAAATATATACATACATATATTCTCCAATATATATACACATATATTTATATTATAAAGAGGTTAAGGTTTAATGCCTTTACATTTAAAAATTCACACACACACACACACACACACACATATACTTTATAATCTAAAAATGAAATATGTTGCAAATTTTATATTTTGGTTCATTCTACATTTATGCATGTCTGCATATATATATTTAAATATTTAAGTGTAAAAAAATAAATTTAATAGAATAAAAAAAATAGTCTCCCATACCCTCAGAGCCAAAGCTCCCTGCCTGTTGCCATTGGGCAGCTCGGGCCCCTCTTTGGGTTGTGACCCATAGGGGTGACCTCGGCCGCCACTGTGGGTCATGGCCCACATGGCGCCAATGTGGGCCGCAACCCACAGGGGCGGTCTCGGCTGCCACTGTGGGCCGCGACCCCCAGTGGTGGCCTTGACCTCCACTGTAGATGGCCACTCACTGCGGCAGCCGCCGTCATCCTTTGCATGCCACCACTAGTTCAAACCCCCACAACCATCCTCATGGTCTCTTGGGCTTAGTTCTCCTCTTTCACCAGGACACACACACACAGAAATAAAAAAAGAGAAAAAAAGATAAACAAACAACCCTAACCCAATTTTAGGTTAGGGTTAGCTTGATAATAAAGAAATAAAAAGAATAGGGTTGGGGTATAAAGAGAATAGACCAACCCTAGATAGGGTTTGTAATTAAATAATAATAAAATGAAAGGAGGGGGAATTCTTTTTAAAATTTGAAAAAGAATTTCCCCCCATTTATCTATAGTCAATATGTAGGATTAATTAACCCCTAATATTGATTAGGGTAAAATTGGTTCTTAATGTAGACTATTTAGGGATTATAATTTAAATTGGGGATTAATTTTTATATAGCAATATTATTCTCATAATTGATTAAATTTTATTAAGAAGATTTATTAATGAGAATTTTATATAGTTATTTTTCATATTTAATTAAATATGGATGTTTGGGTTAAAATTCCTTTGGGGGATTTTATTAATGGAATTTATTAAATGTATAATGTAAAATTTTAGCCTATGAGGTCATTGTTGGCCAAATATTTAATAGTTGAAATTTAAATTTCTAAGGGCCTTAAAATTTGACTTTAGTATAAAATGAATTTATTTGACAAATATTATAATTGATTTGGTTAACTTTATTAGTTATATTTAAAAGTGTATTCATGTTTGCTCAATTAATTATTTAAATATGAGTTAACGTTATTTTTATTCAGTCTTGAGTATTTAATACTGTAGAGATAATTAATATCTCTTGATTTATTTATTGGAGAAATTTTAATTAGAGAAAATTAACTAATTTAGTTTAATTAATTAATTAAGTTGTGACGACCCTTTTTGGGAATAATTAGTGTACTCTAGATTAATGCTATAATGACAGAGTTGAATTAAATCAAATTAGTAAACCATTCTATTTAACCTAGAGTTAACCCTTAGTTAAGACAAAACTTATTTATTCCATTTTAAATGTAGATTATTTAATGTATTTATGTTGTTTTAAAAAAAATTGTTGTTCTGTTTTTGCCCAAAAGTTTGGGCATGACATTTTGGTATCAGAGCAAGGTTTCAAACACTAGGAACCTTTCTCCATTATGTTTTGCTTTTAATATTATTTTCTTTAAGAATTGTTATTAATTTTATTTATTTACTCTATTTTATTTTATTGATCATTAAGGATGTCGCTGGTTACGCGACAAGCTCGTAAGCACGGTAGGTGTCCTAGACGTGCTCACATGGCATGCAAGGACATTATGTGGGATGAGCCGGATCCAGAAGGGGATCAGGAAGCTCCTCCCGAACAACCAATTGACGCCAACATAGATATTTTGGTTGCACTCCAGAACTTGATAGGAATAGTTCAGGATAGATTCCCAGTAGTAGATCATTAGGAAGAACACCAAAGTTCTGTGAGTCATAGATCCTCAGCTAGGGAGCGGAGTAGGAGTCCACCTCCTTACCGTATAAAGGCCCAGGCTGAGCATGAGCCTGAGTCAGTCCACCTACCCAAGGAACCTCCAGTAGTGGCACCAGTTATTTTTGAGAGAGCACCCCATGATCCAGGGGATCAGATCAGAGAGATTTTACGTCTTCAACCACCATCCTTTGAAGGATCTACCGATGGGGTAGAGGCTGAGGCTTGGCTTTTGAGTCTAGATAGGTGCTTCAGATTGCTTCCCTATGAGAGAAATTTGAAGGCACGGATTGCCATTCACCTTCTGAGAGGGACGACTTCCACATGATGGAGGCAAGAGGAGTACAAGAATGATTTATCTGGGGACACTGTTACTTGGGACATCTTTATAGAGAGATTCAGAGATAGGTACTTGTCAGAGCACTATAGGTAGCGTAGGATTGATGAGTTCCATGATGTACAATAGAAGGGTCTCTCTATGTCCCAGTATGAGAGCAAGTTCTTTGAGCTCTTACCCTACGTAGACTACCTAAAAGATGAGAAGTTACTCATCAACTAGTTTATCAGAGGATTGAATGTTGGGATAGCAAGACCTGTTAGGATGGCAGCTCCAGGGAGCCTTTAGGTTGTCGTGGAGAAGGCCTTGATATCATAGGAGATTCAGGGTAGATCACAGAACACGCAGGATTGATATCAGAACCGAAACCCTATACCGTAATCTTTTGGGTTTCAGCAAACCCCACTGGAAGGGTAACCACAAGAATTCATCGAGGTCCTTTAAACCCCCTCCTTCACAACAGAATCAGAGGCAAAGGCCTCCACAGGGTCAGTAGGGATTTAAGCCCAAGCAGTGGCATTCATAGGGTCCTAAGCATGATCAACGATCACAGTGTCCTTACACACCTCCGACATGGACTCAACAGTCCTCCAAAGGTGGTTTTAGTGGTTCGAGTAGGATAGGAGGACAGGGATACTCGAGGCCACAAGGTGTTTAGTTTCAAACACGTGGTGCTTGCTTCACTTGTGGGGCCATGGGGCACATGGCGAGAGAATGTCCACAGGCTCAGATGGTAGGTTCAGAGCCTACAGTTGGGGACATGGGTAAGTCCCATAGAGTCTTCGCATTGATTGACAACCACCAGGTAGAGCATCAGGCCATAGTCATAGAGGCCGCAGGTATGATCAGAGGTAGCAGTGTTTCTATCTTGTTTGATTCAGGAGCTACTGATTCTTTTATATCCTCATTGGTTGTGGAGCGTAGCGGGCTAGTGGCATCTAGGCAAAGTGTTAGTTGAGAAGTGGAGTTGGCTTTAGGAGCTAGAGTGTCTGTTGAGTCAGTGGTTAGCGGTTGTCAGCTTCAGATTGGGAGTACAACCACCTTAGTAGACCTTTGAGTCACACCTCTAGGATATTATGGCATTGTTCTTGGCATGGATTAGCTATATGCCCACAAAGCCAAGATGGATTATCGCCAGAAAAAGATCAAGTGTGTGAACGATTAGGGTACCTCCATAGTTATTTCAAGGATTCAGAGGCCCGTATCACTTCGTATGATTTCTGCTATGCAGCTTAAGTGGAGCATGCGAAAGGGATGTCAGTTATTTTCCATCACCATCAGTGATAGAGAGGAAGAGAATGAGAAGGAGCCTTCAATAGATGATCATCCCATCTTTAAGGAATTTGCAGATGTGTTTCCTTCCGAGCTACCTGGTATGCCACCTAGCAGAGAGATTGATTTTCACATAGATCTTGTACGAGGAGTTGAGCCAATTTTGAGAGCACCATATAGGATGACCATAAATGAGCTTAATGAGATCAAGATGCAACTTGAGGAACTCTTAGAGAAGGGTCACATTCATCTTAGTGTCTCCCCTTGGGGCGCACCAGTCATCTTCATGAAGAAGAAGGATGAATCCCTTTGGTTATGTATGGATTACAGGCAGTTCAACAAAGTGGCCATTAAGAACCGTTATCCCTTTCTTAGGATCAATGACTTATTTGATTAGATTCAGGGTGCCAAAGTGTTTTCCAAGATACATCTAAAGTCAGGGTACCATCAGTTGAGAATTATAGAGAGCGATATCTAGAAGACCACTTTTCGTACTAGGTATGGCCACTATGAGTTCACCGTGGTTCCATTCGGCCTTACAAATGCTCCACCTATATTCATGAGTCTCATGAATGGGGTATTCCACACTTTCCTTGACTGGTTTGTGATTGTGTTCCTCGACGACATATTGATATATTCTTGGAATGAGAAGGAGCACGAGGAGCACTTGAGATAGGTATTGCAGTGCTTGAGAGACAATCCATTGTATGGCAGTCTGTCAAAGTGTGCATTCTTTAGATCAGAGGTTAGATATCTAGGACATGTTATATCTGGTGATGGGATCTCAGTTGACCCATCGAAGATGGGAGCTATTATGGATTGGCCAGCACCATCCAGTGTGACAGAAGTCAAGAGTTTCATGGGTCTAGCAAGGTACTACAGATGCTTCGTTGAGGGGTTCTCTAGGGTTGCACATCCTATTACATCCCTTCACCGAAAGGGAAAGAAATTTGAGTGGATAGAAAGGTGTGAGAGGGCCTTTTAGGAACTAAAAGGGGCACTCACTAGTGCACCTATTCTTGTTGTGCCAAACCCCTCAGCTGATTTCATGGTATGCACAGATGCTTCCTTGGATGGATTAGGAGCAGTCCTTATGCAGGAGGGTCGAGTTATAACATATGAGTCTAGGAAACTTAAGACTCACAAGCTTAACTACCCTACACATGACCTTGAGCTTGCAGCAGTAGTGCATGCACATGTGAGGTGGAGACACTTCCTTTTGGGTCATCATTTTGAGCTTCATTCAGATCATCAGAGCTTGCAGTACATATTCACTCAGCCTAATCTTCATTCTCATCAGAGGAGATGGATGGAGTTTTTATGTGAGTGATTTTGATGTTCACTACATCAAGGGAAAAGAGAACATAGTCACAGATGCCTTGAGTAGGAGATGCCATGAGATGTACTCTAGATGTCTATGGACACATATTTGAGAGGTCCTATATTGCAGCAGCTACTAAAGGATGAGTGGTATCTAGAGGTATGTCAGGTAGTGCGATCTCAGGAGACCTTGGAAGGGAAATATATAGACTATTCATTAGAGTTCGATAGAATACTATGCCATAGAGGGTGCATCTATGTACCTTCTTCCGGAGGATTGCATGATTTCATTATGTTGGAGGCTCATAGAGCTCCTTATGCAGTGCATCCCACAGTTAAGAAGATGCATGCAGATTTGAGACAGTTATATCATTGGCCAGGTATGCGGAAATTCATTGTTGTACTAGTAGCCTGATGCCTTGAGTGCCAGAGAGTCAAGGTGGAGCACCACCATCCAGGTGGGTTGCTCCAGTCTCATGTGATACCAGAGTGGAAGTGGGATACTATATCCATGGACTTTGTCATTGGTCTTCCTATGTCAATGCATCGTCATGATGCCATCATGGTGACAATTGACAAGTTGACCAAGGTGGCCCACTTCTCCCCAGTTTGGACTACCTTCACAACACCAGTAGTGGCACAGGTATTCTTGCGGAATATTGTCAGAGTTCATGGCATTCCACCCAAGATTATCTCAGATAGAGACTCCCTCTTCACTTCTTCCTTTTGGAAGGCGTTATAGGCAGCAATGGGTACCAGACTCAACTTCAGTATAACCTATCATTTGGAAATGGATGGATAGATAGAGAGGGTAAACTAGATGTTAGAAGACATGCTCCATATGTATGTCATGGATCATCAGACTAGATGGGAAGAGTACCTTCCTTTAGTAGAGTTTGCCTATAGTAATGCGCATCACACTTCTTTGGGGATGCCACCTTTTTAGGCTTTGTACGACAGACCTTGCAGGACACCTTTGAGTTGGGACCGCATTGAGGATAGAGTAGCCATAGGTCCTGAGATGGTTCATGATATGGACCAGAAGGTGATTTTGATTAGACAGTGCCTTAGAGAGGCACCGGATAAGCAGAAGAAGTATGCAGATGCGAAGAGGATAGACCATAGCTTCCTGGTTGGGGACAAAGTTTTCTTGAGAGTGCGACCACATACGAGTCCAATCCATTATGGAAAGGGTTCTAAGCTCACACCTCGCTTTGTCGTACCATTTGAGATACTTGAGAGGATAAGACCAGTTGCATATCATCTAGCTTCGCCACCTAGCCTACCACACATCCATGATGTGTTTCATGTATCAGTTCTGAAGAAGTACATTTATGATGAGTCTCATATTCTGGATTGGGATGCCTTGGAGGTGGAGTCGAACGGGCAGCTAGATTTGGAGCCCATCCGCATTTTGGCTTGCCGGATGCTGTCTCTTTGAGATCGAGAGATGGACCACATTAGGGTCCAGTGGGATTATTATGACAAGGTTACGACATCATGGGATGATGCAGCATAGATGAGATCTCAGTACCCCCATCTTTTTGATGAACTCTAGGAGAAAGTTCATGCCTAGAGGGGGGGTGTGAGGCCCTACCCTGACCCGTCATAGCATTTCATTTATTTTCATGTTGGACCTATTATTGATACTATATTTTGATGCATTATGGACACAGATTTAATATGATCTAGTGTTTTGATAACATTGATATGATTATGTCATTTACTTTGATTTGCAGTACTTTATTTTGATGCTTGAAATTATGGATGCATGCTCTATAAATGATTTAATTCCATGATTATGATGATGATGTCATTTAGTAGATTATTTTATGTGGATGTTATCAGATAATTGGATACTTGATTTTTATTATTGAAATTGTATGCGATGTCTAAATTGTATTCTTTTTTATATGTGATTTTTGGAATTACTAATGTGCAAGTGAGATGTGTAGGAAAATTATTCCATGTGACCATGGAAGCTATTCAAAGAATCAAGCCTAGGCCTATGTGAGTTTGTCAAGCCAAGGGTTGTCTATTTGGAGAGACAAAACCTTGTTTGTAAATGTGTTTTAATTTGTAATTTTATGCTTGGATATGTGTTTATTTTGGAAATTGTTTAATTTATAAATTCCAAAAAAGGGACATTTGCCATGTGTATTTTAGTGATGTGTAATTCTTTTTGTGGTGCCACTTCACATATGTGTTGTAAGATGAGTTGGAAATGACATGTCTCTTTGGAGGAAATTTATTTTACCAATGCATATTTTTCAATTATCCTAGTATGGTCCCAAGAAAGTATTGGATACGGAGCCATTAGAAAGGTCAACTCAGGGTTGACCCGTAGGTAAACTTTGGGTGAGTTTCTAGGAGGTTAAACTAACTCCTAGGGTCAAGTTAGGGGAATTTTTAGTGGGCCATATGATGTACCTATGGATGAAGGAAAAATTTAGCCATGTGTCCACTCCCTAGGGCTTGTTTAGCCTCCCCAAAAATTGAGTTTCCCAACTTTGCCGAATTTCAACTTTAGAGGAACCTTCCTAGGTTAGACAACCCTCCTCATGAGTGGCATTTCTCTTCCACATTCCTTTTTACCTTTTTGAGGTGCCTTGGCTAGAGAGTTGTAAGGTATGAGGAAGACCAACCAATGAACATCCTTCACCCTTCCCAAGTGGGTTGGAAAGAGTGAGGAGTGTCTTCATAGAGAATAGTTTGGGAGGGAGAAGTTTGATCACCCACTCTCCATTTTGGAGACTTAGATTCTTGAGCAATTTTTGTAAGTTTTTTTTGGGAGATTTTGGACAAGTATTGAGTGGAAAAAGATAGTGGATTTGAGCAGCTCTTCTACAAGATTCAACATCCCTTTTGGCAGATTTAAGGTTGGTTGAACTCCTATCTCATGTATGTTGTTGTTTTTGAAAAGATTGTTGTTGTGTTTGTTTTTCCATTTATTTATTTTTTATATGTGTAGGAATATGTTGAGTCCTTCCCTACGTGTTTTTGGTTGAGTTTTTATGTTATTGTTTTGGGAGTTTTCAAGGCCAAACTCACCCTTGGGAGGGTAGAGTGGCCTTGGGGTGAAGGGTTGTTTGACAACCTATGATTGAGAGGCTCTCTTTGGAAGAGAGTGATTCACAAGGGATTTTGTGACCCTTGCTGCATAATGATTTGTTTATGCAATGGGGGTCATAAGGGGAGTTTTGTTGGCTTGTATTCCTTGGGGGACATAAGGAAATGTTGGGACAAGTTTGAAACTTGTGGATGTGTTTCTTGGTAGCCTTGCAATGGCATTATGTTCTCCTATTTGTAGAATTCTCCTCTAGGTACTTAGTCCACCTTCACCCCACTTGAAAAGTCACATATGTGATGTTGTTTAGCCTTGGGTTGGGGTGCGAATGTTGTGAAGTTTTCTTGCTTATATGTGTATTGCTTGTGTGTATCCCATTTGGGTCTTGGTTCTCCTAGCTCGGGGGTGGCTTCTAGTAAGCCTAGGTTGGGAGGTGAGCCTCCATGGTCACAACCTCAAACTTTTTATTGCAAGTTTGCTTGGGAAAAGATTAGAAGAAAATGATTTGAGTTGATCCTATTTTTATTTGTAATAAGAAAAATATATGTATTTGGGAAGCCCTCATTTAGTAGAAATGAGAGGATAGGTTTTGTATCTACCTATTTGTAAAAGAAATAACATGAAGTATTAAATGTATTTATTTGACTAAGTTTTACTAGGAAATAAAATGCATTTGATTTGAAGTATATTTCCTTGCAAAGTGAAGAATGCATTGTTGAAGTTATCTTTTTAATGATATGTATTTATAGGAAAAGATTAAGTAGGAAATTTATAGTTTGTTCTTATTGCTATTTGAAAAGGAAATGAAATCATCTAGATGTTTATAGTGTAGTTTTAAATAAAAAAAGAAAAAATATATACTTCTATCTATAGTTAAACACAAAATTTAATAGGCAACTTAGAAATGTTTTTTTTAATCTTACATTGCATCTTGTTGTTATTAATCAATGGATTCTAGAAATATTTATATTGCAACTGTAAATAAATTAATTTCTGTTATTTTTTCTATTCTGAAAATGCATGTTAAGTAGGAAAACTAAATAGACTTTTAGAGTGAATATTAGTATTGAATCACATCATGTTGTTTATGGATTTAATGTTTTATTTAGAAAAGTTAGTCGTAGTTGTAAATAAATAAAACTCTGTCATATTTTTACATTTTGTAAAAGCAGTAAATAAATCTAGATATAGTTATTTAAATCAACATGTTCACTATATGTTATTGATGAGAAACAAATTTATTCTATTTTTTTATTTAATAATATCCTACTGCTGAGTAAATCATTTAAGAATATAAATATATACATACATATATTCTCCAATATATATACACATATATTTATATTATAAAGGGGTTAAGTTTTAATGCCTTTATATTTAAAAATTGACATATGAATATATATATATATATATATATACACTTTGTAATTTGAAAATGAAATATGTTGCAAATTTTATATTTAAGTGTAAAAAAAATAAATTTAATAGCAAAAAAAAAAAATTCTCCCATACCCTCGAAACCGAAGCTCCCTACGTGTTGCCATTGGGTAGCTCGGGCCCCTCTATGGGTCGCGACCCATAGAGGTGATATCGGCCGCCACTGTGGGCCATGTCCCACATGGCACCTGCGGTGCCACTGCGGGCCGCGACCCACAGGGTCGGTCTCGGCTGCCACTGTGAGTGGGGGCGTCGACCGCCACTGTGGGTGACCACTCACAGTGGCGGCCGCTGCCATCCTTTGCATGCCACCGCTGGTTCAAACCCTCATGGCCATCCTCATGGGTCTCTTGGGCTTAGTTCTCCTCTTTCACCTGCACACACACACACAGGAAAAAAAAAAGAGAGAGAAAAAAAGATAAACAAGCAACCCTAACCCTATTTCGGGTTAGGGTTAGCTTGATAATAAAGAAATAAAAAGAATAGGGTTGGGGTATAAAGAGAATAGACCAACCCTAGATAGGGTTTGTAATTAAATAATAATAAAATGAAAGGAGGGGGAATTCTTTTTAAAATTTGAAAAAGAATTTCCCCCCATTTATCTATAGTCAATATTTAGGATTAATTAACCCCTACTATTGACTAGGGTAAAATTGGTTCTTAATGTAGACTATTTAGGGATTATAATTGAAATTGGGGATTAATTTTTATATATCAATATTATTCTCATAGTTGGTTAAATTTTATTAACAAGGTTTATTAATGAGAATTTTATATAGTTATTTTTCATATTTAATTAAATATGGATGTTTGGGTTAAAATTCCTTTGGGGGATTTTATTAATGGAATTTATTAAATGCATAATGTAAAATTTTAGCCCATGAGGTCATTGTTGGCCAAATATTTAATAGTTGAAATTTAAATGTCTAAGAGGACTTTAAATTTGACTTTAGTATAAAATGAATTTATTTGGCAAATATTATAATTGATTTGGTTAACTTTATTAGTTATATTTAAAAGCGTATTCGCGTTTGCTTGATTAATTATTTAAATATAAGTTAATTTTATTTTTATTCAGTCTTGAGTATTTTAATAATGTTGAGATAATTAATATCTCTTGATTTATTTATTGGAGAAATTTTCATTAGAGAAAATTAACTAATTTAGTTTAATTAATTAATTAAGTTGTGACGACACTTTTTGGGAATAATTAGTCTACTCTAGATTAACGCTATAATGACAGAGTTGAATTAAATCAACTTAGTAAACCATTCTATTTAACCTAGAGTTAACCCTTAGTTAAGACAAAACTTATTTATTCCATTTTAAATGTAGATTATTTAATGTATTTATGTTGTTTTTAAAAAAAAATTGTTGTTCCATTTTTGCCCAAAAGTTTGGGCATGACATTGTGGCTAGTGCCAAACTACATGTACTATCAGTATGATATAGTTGAAGAAAGGACAAGGTGGAATAGATTGGAACATAGGCATGGATTTTATTGGGATCCTAATTCAGAGGATGCAAGACATGTTGTAGGATAGTTGGCAGTTGGTGATATGATAACCCTGACCAACCTAAGGAACAATTCTGTTGGTGGACCAACAAGACCTTAGGTTGAGGGGAATGATGAGACAAGTTTATGAACCTATTTTCTAAGGATTTATTATGATGTCCATGATGATACTTTAGATTTTGATATTGTGATGACACTATTTACTATTCTATTCCCTTAGAAACTATTATCTTTTGGGCTTAAGTTTGATCTTGAAAAAATTCATGATATTAATGAATATGCTATGTAATTATCTATTAAATGTGCATGTGTTGAAAAGAATGTTGTTTTTTAGATGATTTGGGAAATGTGGATTATTTGTATGTGCTAGCATTTGTTACAAATCTATACCAAGAAAGTGGTGTTATGATAAAGCTTGCAACAAGGAGCAAGCCTCTTGCCAGCTAGTTAGTTGTTGAAGAGGTCAAGAAGTGATCAACGTAGTGGAGCTTTCTCTACTTAATGTTGCAGTTACCTTCTTTATTAATTATGTACAATTAGTGAGTTTATTTAGGGGCATGTTTCTCTATATCTTTACTGAGGAAGTCCTATTTGACATGGCTAAGTGCATGCATGATATTTCCTTTCCTCTTTTCATGCTTTCAATAAATGGCTCCCTCCTTATGTTGTGGAGCTGGCCAACCAACTAGTTAGGGTTAGTTGGTAGTTTTTTATTTCTATAAATAATGCTCAGATGATCTCTTGAAAGGGATGGATCTTTGATGTTGTAAGTTTACTTTCAACTTTGGAATATAGTTCAAGAACATGTTGTCATATTCTATGTAATTTTTGTTTTGATGAATAAGATGATATTTTGAATTTAAAGCACTTGTGTTAATCTTGGAAGTCTCACTCTAGGGAGGCCATTTGGTGAGAACTCTGTTCAGTTAGTTTAATAGTTCTTTTTCATTAAGTAATTAGTATCATTCCAACAGTGGACTGTTCCTGCAGTCACAAAACTTTGCTTTGTGCTTGTTCCTGCAGCCAAAGCGGGTAGAGGAGTTTCCTCCCTGTTTGTTTGGAATTTTATTCATGTACCTTGTGTTAATTTAAGATTCACATGTTCAGATTAGTTATCAACTTAAGTTCAATTTCCTTTATTAATTATTTGTAGTATTTCAATTCCAACATTGTTCTTTGCTTAAGTTATGATGGTCATAATAGAGTCTTAGTACACATATTGTGCTAACCCATTTCAAGTTCACATCCCTGGGTTGATAAGTTAAATGAACCTTCATTAAGAGTCTAATAGCTTCTTATTAAAGATGTGTAATCTCTGAGTGATAGCTTTAAGGGCTTAGTTATTGAACCATTTGAGGAGGCTAACAATGTGCATCTACATCGATAGTTCCTTTGGAATAGGCTCTTAAGTGAGTCATCACCACATGGGTATACACCAGGTTCCACTAAAGTTTGTCCACTGCGAACCATTATTTTAGCAGCCCAAACGTTTTTGCTTGTTGGTGTAGAAGGTTGGTGTTTCTTAGGGGTAAATTCAGTCAAAATTAAGATAAGCAAATTATAATTGTGTATGTAGGTGGCTCTCAGGTGTTGCACTGGGATTTCCTACATGAGATAGATAATTGCTTTGAAGATTTTAATTCTGTGATTGTAGATTGAAATTGGGAAATGAGGCTTGCTTTTATAGATTTTCAGGTGAGATGGGGGGAGAAATTCAACCGAAGTGCTGATTGATAGTTCAACTGATTTTGATTTATTAGTTAAGTGATTTAATTCATCTGTTAATAGGATAGATTGTTTTTTTAACTCATTTGATTGATCAGTGGACTGAATTTATTGATTAGTCAAAAAAGGTGATTTGGAGTGAAAAGGGGAGATTGGAGAGTTAACTGATTTGATCAATTAGTCCTGATTTTCAACATTTGTTGTAGCAGATTGGATTGAAATTCATTTTCATTTTTATTTGAATTTGAATTTAGATTTTTGAATGATGAAATGCAAATGAGATTAACTGAAATTCATTGAAATTCAGATTTAGTGAAATGTGAATTTGAGAAAATGAAATTAGATGGAATGAGTTGAAATTCGAATTTGGAGAATTGGAGGAATAAGTTAATTGATTAAATAATTTAAATGAAATTATTTAATCATTAGAAATACGATTAATTAAATAATCAAGGAAATTAATCATAATTAATTAAATAATTAATATTTAATTAATATCTGAGAATGGGGTTAATGATGAATTGATTAAGAAGTGGAAATTGAATAATTAGCCATGATTGAAGCTGGTGATTGAATTAGTTTAGAAGAAAAAATTAGCTTAATTAAATATTTAAATAATTATTTAACTAATAAGACGATAAATTAGTACATGATTAACAAGACATTTTTAGATGTCTACATTTGCCCCTCTTTGATACAATGTCAAAACAACGTTGTTTCAAAGAAAACAAAAAATTATGCCCCAGTATGCCCTGACAATGGAGGTATGATGCCCCCTCAAGAGATTGTTTGTGCATTAAAGGCATGAATGATCTCTTGAAATAAGAAGAATGTTATATGAGAAATGAAATAATGGCTAGTTGATGACATGAATGGGTTTGACTGGATAGAAGAAATGGCTAGAGTGATTTGTAGATTGATTGAATGATAAGGTTGATAGAATTGATGAGATTGATAGGATTGATGAGATTGATAAGATAAAGATCAAGTCTGGTTTCAAGAAGGACACATCCTATATAAGACAAAGATGATCAAAATGTTTGGTTTCAGGAAGGATACATCCTATATAAGACGAAGATAAATGATCATGCCTGGTTTCAAGAAGGACTAATCCTGTATAAGACAAATTATTGATGAAAGTTGGATAAATGATGAATATATTAGTAAGAAGAGAAGAATGTCAAGAAATAGAATTGATTTATGGATAGAATAGTTGATGTGAGTAAATTATTTGAGATGGATTTAGAAAGATGTGAGTATAAATTGAAAGGAAATCATTGAGAGTAGAATACGTTAGATGAGATAATGATCTTTGAGATAGAATCCACATGATGAGATGAGAAAATGAAATGATATGATTGATGATGATACAAAAACTTTTGTGCCTTTATTCATAGTGCAACACATATTCATCACTGAGCCTATTTATGTAACAATGAAGTGTTATACACCAGGATATAAGGAACCAATATGTAAAGATATCTCATTGCAAGAAACAAACACGTAGCATACAAGGAGTGAACCCTTCATTCTAGGAATAGTGCAAGGGGTTGAGGTATGTGCGGTAGTCACAAGCATATATATCCATGACTTTTATTTTTGCATAGGATACTTGCTAAATGAATGTACCAATCATAGATACCCACTAGAACTATTGCCCCAAAACTTCATTGGGTCACACCACAAACAACAAACAAAGAAAAAAAAGATCATGCCCATCACGAATCCTCTAGTCACTTATGGAGAACCTTGAGTAGCATAGTAACATTATTGATCACCAATTGATAAAAAGATAAAGATCAACTAGGACAAAATCTAGTAGCCATACTGATTTGTTGCTTCGTGCGATTGCTTGATGTGATGTGGATAATGTTTGGTTTCAGAAAGCTGCAGACCCCGTTTAAGACTAATTTGTCTAATTTTGAGTGTATACTCTTTTGTTTAATTAAGACAAGATAATTATCACTTGATATGGATAGGAATCGATTGATAAGGAAGCTTGATGAGTTTGGTTGCAAAATTTAATTACATAGTTTTATCCTTTGTGAACTTTCTGTGAAGTGTTTGCTAAATATCTGCTAGGGTGTTTGATTCTTGCGAGACATGTTATTGCAAGTTTTTGACATTTTTTGATTTTTGATGTTTTTGGATTTTGTGGATCATTATTTCAATGTTCTTGTTTGATTTTGTTGGATTTTGATGTTTAAGTTTTTTGCGTATTCTGAATGTTTTTGGTACTTTTTTCAAGATCATACATAGATAGTTTTGGATTTTGTTGGATTTTTTATTTTTAAGTTTTTCAAGACTTTTTGTAAATGTTTTTTGGTATTTTTCTTTTTTAAGATTTTGAGGAGTTTTTTCAGGACTTTATCTGTTTTTTTAGAAATTTTTCATGAATTTTTACAATTTTTAGGGTTTTTTTTTTTTCAGTTATGTCCCCAGTATGCAGACCTATACTGACATGATGATCTACAAAAAATACACATGGAGACAATGAATTTTGAGCATGACTTATTATAATGCAGTTTGCATGATGAAGATGCAGTTCCTATTTGAACAAGGATGACTGTGTTTGTCTTTCATTATGAAATGCACTAATTGAATAAAAGGTGTGAAATGTTTCAAAGATAGGAGTTCGATCCATTCTCAGAAGACCTTAGACCATCCAACTTAACACACTATGTAACCAAGATTTATAAATGGAGACGTGGAAAACTTCTCTACTGATTCTTGAGACTTTGATCTTCTTTTGCTCATGTGTGTGCAATTGAATTTATTCTGACTCTTATAACCATTAGAGACCCTTTTAATCCTATGTGCAGGCTAGCTACATGAGTTCTTTTGACTTCAAAAGAATCCTGGATAGAGCCTTATTTCCAGTTAGACATCTATATCCATGACGAGGTTATACACTGTAATCTCTTGAATATCACTTCATTGCCAGTAGGCATCCATAGCCCTGATGGAGTTACTCGCATGTTCCCATAGTCAAGCTCTTATTGCACTTGTATGCATGATATTTTAGTTATATATCTTTGTTCTTTTTGCGATGATATTTTGATATTAATTTTGGTATAGCATTTTTTTCTTTTATCTTCTTACCTTGAATTGTAAGTAATGAAACCTACTTGGGTATGATGATTACAACGATGCTGAAGTAGAATTTTGGATTTTTCACTGGCCACATGACCAACTAGGTATCTATAATGACTTGATCTATTGATTAATGTGTAAGATATAGAAATTGACAAATTTTGGGTAACAAGGCTCAATAGTGAAACCTCTGCACAACCATGGACAAAGATCAATCACAAGGTGACATTGAAGATGAATGACCTAAGGCTTCCTAAGAAATTCATGTACCAGTATCTAGGAAATGAGACCACCTTTGCTCCTTTCAGTGGAGACAGGTGAATGACTTAGATAATCACTTTGTTTTATTGATGCAACTATATGAAAATTAATAATGATATGAAACTATATGTTGTGCAATGGTGATATGTAAGAAACTATGGTGCACTCTGAAATGGAGATATGCGATGCAATGTAGTAAAGAAATATGTAAATGCAGTACTAAAAATTTAAATGAATCCATCCCTTAGAAGTAATATCTTTTTAGGTGCATATTGTTCATAGGGTCAAGGAGTTTTGTGTAGGTAGTTCATTGGTATTTTTTTGAAGAGTTGGATAAACCTGTCTTATCCAATAAGATATAAGGGCTCAACTAGGTGTATTTCATGTACATGTTAGACATCTCCAACGTTGATTTCCTCAGCTCTTGGATTTTGTGGATCATCAAAGGGAAATCTAGCTCTAGCACCCATGAATTTAGCTATAGCCTCATCATTTTCAAACCAATCCAACTCTAGTAGATCCACTTTCCCCTAGTCTATCAAGTGTGGGTGTATGAGGAAAACAGATTCTGGTTCCAAAGTTGTGACATAAGTAGGGTGCTATGTTTGTTTCTATTGGTTCACTTGAAGAGGATGATGAAGCCAACCAGGTGTTGATCTCATTAGCTAGTGTTATGCTTGTGCTTGAAGAGGATGACGAAACAATTTGGGTGTTGATTTCATTAGTTGGTGCTATGCTTGTTTATGTCACCACATTGGCATGTGAAAATGGGGCACATACAATCATTGATAAATTGTTCTCTGCAGCATGATCTAGATTGGTGATTTCATTAATAAGGGGTTCATGAACAACTTCTGTAGATGGATTGGGATCATGAGGGGGACTAGAAGAAACAGTAAGTTTATTTGAGAGGAATTCTTGTGAGGAACATGGAGAATTATGACATGGAGATGAAGGGGTGGAGGGATATTTCTTAGGACACGAAGGGGAAGGAATACTTTGATCTTGACTTGGGAAGGGATTCTTAGGAAGGATGGAAGGGATGTCCTGATATTGCTTAGGAGGTGGATGTTGGATGGGACTTGAAAGAACATCTTTCTCTTGAGATAAGATTCTTGGTTGATGGGATCTTGATGAAAAATTGGGTAGGATGGAAGGGTTTGTTCTTGATCTTGATTTGTTTCATTACTAATTTCTTTTGATTTTGGATTATCCTCTTGACACAGGGAAAGAGTTTGGATATGCATGGGAAATTTTTTGAAGGTTTCAACACTTTGGCCTGATGAGAAATGAATTTGAACAAGACTCTTTGAATCATGACTTGGATTATAATGGATTTGTACAATGGATAACCCTTGGGAGATTGTGTTATTGGACAAAGGGAATGGTGTGGACTGCTCTTGTGTGACTTTAGGGGATGATGAAATGGTGGATAGATATGATTGATTTGGACTTTGGTTGAATTGGATTTGATTTTGATTGAAAGGGGTTTGAATGTTGGGTTGATGTGATTGGTATGATTGATATGTTGAGTTGAAAGATTTAGAAGGTTGAAATGACTCTAATGTTGGTTGAATTGAAGTAGGAGCATGACAATCTTAGAGGATCCGATTAATACTAAGAGGGGGGGTAAATCAGTATTAATAGTAATTTCAATCTTAAAACTTGAACTTATAAATATTCTTCACATCACACATAAACCAATAATAAACTCTTTACCATTACCGGTAATCAGTGATAACCAACTATTAAACCGGTTTATCATAATAGCTCATTATGTGTTCATTAATATGCATAAATTGAAAGTAAAACATAACAACACATAAAAACATTCACCTTATGAATACCATGTTTTTCACTTGGAAACCCAAATAGGGAAAAACTACAGTGGGAATTGGTACCCACAAAAATTGTGCACTCTTTTGGAATGCACCTTGTTAGGAGCCTAGCCTGGTTAGAAGCTTACAATGATGCCCTATTAGGAGAAGAACTTGTTAGGAGTCACCTGGTTAAGGGATTTAGATGATGAGCCCTATTAGGAGCTTTGACCTATTAGGATCAACCTCACAAGAGGATTTAACACTCTGATATAGAGCTACCTGATTAAGGGATTTACAATGTAAGGCCTGTTAGGACCTACCCGGTTAAGAGACTTTGACTATTGCAATTGTTAGAGAACAAAAATGAATGATCTGGTTACACCACTTAACTGCTTGCTTGATTAGATCCAATTAAGCTCCAAACCTACTACTCTCTAGTAGATCACATACTCTGGTTCAACTTCACACTTTTCTCAAAACCACCAACACACCAAACATCAACTGTATCGACATAAATAACCTTTACAACTTAGTCGGTTACAAAACGCTAAGACTTACAACATAGATAATCATAGATCTTTTACAACTCATTATAGATCATCATATGGATCATTAAAATCAATTGAAACCGTTGAATGATCATCGCATCTTGATCTAATATAAAGTCAAATCCTTAGAACACTTTGCTAAGAACTTTGTATATTCCCAAGAAATTCGCTCTCCAAACGTGCCAAAACATCTTTCAAACACTTCACGTGGTTTGTGCCATGTCATCACCAACATTTGAAATTGATGTAGATCACCGCCAAACAAAAAATCATTACCGGTTAAGAGAATTATTTACCGGTCCTTAAACCCTAGCAAAAATACAATAGAAATCATAAACATGATTTTCAAAACATGATGTGGTTCCGATCAGATACATATTACAATGATACAAGCTCACATTTCAAACCACGACACTTAAATAATCACGAATCGCCAGATCAAATTAAAACATTCCTCGTTTACTGGTTAAAGTCCTAATTCCTAGTTCACTGTCTATAATACTAATAAGACATTTGTGGTAGACCAAAAATACTTAGATGAAAAAATACAACATAGTAAACATCAGTTGCCATCAATGAAAACACAAATAACTGATCAAAGTCATCCAATCATACAATCTCAATCTCTTCATCACAATGTCATCACAAATAATCCTTTATCAGTTAAGTCACCATTATTGATCTGCATCAGTTATGCCAATTATGCCAACATTCTCCCCCTTTTGAATTGATGGAAACACAACCATAAACTCCAACATATTAAACTAAAATCATGCTACTCCTAAAAATTATCTATTGTACTTCACTCTCCTGTCAGTTCACTCAGTTCATCTTTACTTGGAACTGAATCTTCATTTCTTCTCCCCCTTTCTCTTACACATCTTCTCCTCCTTAGTCTAATATATTTCTTCTCCCCCTTTGACAACAATGCAAAAGGTGCATATGCATTGTCGGTCATCAAATCTCATGTAAGCTGCTTCCCCTGCGGAGTAGCCACCATTTCATCAATCCTCAGTGAAAAATATTTAGTAATCCCACTGGATTGATGCATCTCCTGCATATTAGTTCTTCATATGTAGGGGTCTGACCCCTAATTTACCTCTAAGGTAGTCAAAGGTAGTCTTTGGTAATGGTTTTGTGAAAATGTCTCCAAGATGCTCCTTACTTGTCACATACTCCATTCTGACTTGCTTCTCTTGGACTCTCTCCCTTATAAAGTGATATTTCAATTCTATGTGCTTTGTCCTTGCATGTAACACAATATTTTTTGAAATATTAATAGCACTTGTATTGTCACAATAAATAGTTACCATTTCAAACATATCGAGTTTAAAACCTTCTAATACATGTCTCATCCAGAATGTCTGCATGCAATTAATTGATATTGCAACATACTCTGCCTCTACTATTGATTGTGATACACATGCTTTCTTCTTACTTTACCAAGAAACCAATCTACCTCCAAGAAGAAAATCTCCACCGGTAGTGCTTTTTTGGTCATCAACATTGCCTGCCCAATTTGCATCAATAAACACTTCCAAAGAAAAATCATTTTTATAAGGATACCATAAACCATAGTTTATTATGCCTTTCAAGTACTAGAATATCCTTTTCACTATTGCCAAGTGAGTCTCCTTGGGATCCTTCTTAAATCTAGCAACCAAACCAACAACATGTGCAATATCAGGCCTACTGTGAAAAACATAATACAACTTACTGATCATGGACCCGTATTCCTTTTCATTAACAGAGGGTGAATCATCTTGCTTAGACAGTTTACAACCTGTCACCATCGGAGTACCAACTAGTTTACAATCCTCCATGCCAAATGTTTTCAACACTTCCTTTACATACTTACTTTGATAGATAAATATTCCACCATCCTTGCTGGACCTGCAACCCAATTAAAAACTTAATTTCACCAATAAGAGACATTTCAAATTATTTTTTCATCTCCTCAGCAAACACCATACATAAATCATCATCACCTCCAAAAATTATATCATCTACAAATACTTCAGCTATCAATACTTTGTCTCCATCAGTCTTAAGATATACATTATTGTCCTCACTAGTATGTTGGAATCCTATCTTGATCATATGTGCATGCAATATTTTAAACCATGCTCTCGATGCCTGCTTCAATCCATACAGTGCCTTATGCAACTTGCAAACCATATCTTTATTCCCAGTTAAAGCAAATCCATTTGGTTGTTATATGTACACTTCTTCCTCAAGGATGCCATTAAGAAAAGGAGATTTAACATCCATCTGGTAGACCTTAAATCCTTTAAATGCGATATAGGCAAGTAACATTCTGACTCCTTCCAATCTCGCCACTAGTGCAAATGTTTCTCCATAGTCTTCTCCTTCTTCTTGTGCATAGCCTCTGCATACCAACCTTGCTTTATTCCTCACAAACTTGCCTTCTTGATTCAACTTGTTTCTAAAGACCCATTTAGTGCCAATCACATTCTTGTCTTCTCATCTGGGAACAAGTGTCCATGTCTTGTTCTTCTCAATATGATCCAATTCCTCATTCATGGCATTAATCCAATCATCATCCTTCAATGCCTCTCTTATTGTTTTAGGCTCTATAGTTGAAATCAAACAAGAGTTTTCATTGATTTTCCTTCTTGTTTGTACATCAACATTTTTATCTCCTATAATTTGTTCTTATGAATGATTTATTCTGACATATCTTGGTATTACTAGTTCTGGTATTGTTCCTCCTGCTTCACGTTCTTCATCTTCTTCATCAATGTCTTCATTTACTAATTGAGAACCTATTTTTGCATTGTTCTGCTCATCATTCTTTTGTACCACTGGTTCAATAAACACAAGTTTATCTTCATCTTTCTCAGGTTTAGATCTGTTGGTCTCATCAAATTTCTCAGAGAGTTCATCTACCTTCACATTGGTACTCTCAATGATCTTTTTTGTTCTTTTGTTATAACATTTGAAAGCCTTACTCTTTGTAGAGTAGCCAAGAAAAATACCTTCGTCACACTTTGCATCAAACTTTCTAGTGTAATCATCACGTTTAATGAAACATCTACTCCCAAAAAATTTAAAGTAACTTATAGTAGGAGTCTTTCCATGCCATAATTCATAAGGTATTTTGTTGTTACCTCTCTTGACAAGTACCCAGTTCAAAGTGTAAACAACAATGCTAACTGCTTCTCTCCAAAACATTTTCGATACTTCACCTTGAATCAACATGGTTCTAGCAGCTTCAACAATTGTTCTATTCATCCTCTCTGCTATCCCATCCTATTGTGGAGTTCTAGGAGCTGGCATCTACCTCTTGATTCCCTGTTCATCATAGAACTTCACAAATTCACCAGAAGTAAATTCTACACCCCGATCAGAACTTAAACATTTCAAATTCTTCTTGGTTTCTTTATCAACTAAAGCTTTAAATGCTCTAAATTTACTAAATGCTTCTAACTTTTCTCTCAGAAAAGTTACCCACATCATCTTGAAAAAATCATTAGTGAAAATCATGAAATATCTATCACCAAAATAACTCTTAGTCTTCATAGGACCACAAAGATTGGTATGAACCAAATCAAGGATATTATTTGAAGAGAAATAATTACTCTTGAAAGATACATAAGTGATCTTACCCATCTGACAGTCTTTACATAACACATTATTCAATTTAACAAGCTGGGGGAAACCTCTCACAATACTTGATTTACTAACCTTTATCAAATTGTCAAAATTAACATGACAAATCTCTTGTGCCATAACCAGCTATCTTCAATCTCTGCCACCAAACAACTATTCAGATTATTATTCAGATGAAAAATATTACCTCTTGTTTGCTTTCCAGTAGCAATTAATTCTCCATTATTTCCAAGAATCCTGCACACTCCACTTTTAAATTCTAGAAGATAACCCTTATCATTTAATTGGCCAACACTCAAAAGGTTATGCTTTAATCCATCAACCCAAAAGACATCATCTGCATTTATTTTTCCATTTAATGAAATAGTTCCTTGACCTTTAACCATGCAGGGTGAGTTGTTACCAAATCTCACTATACCTCCATCAAATTCTTCAAGGGATAAGAACTTGTTTCTATCACCAATCATGTGGTGTGAGAAACCACTATCTATTATCCATTGATCACTGCTATCCATGTGAGTCACCAATGCCTTTTCATCAATTGGATCTTCCTTAACAACAACAAACACTATCTCCTCATTGTCATCTTCTTCTGATTCTTCATCAGTTACTCCTTCATCAACTACAACATAGCAATGTTTCTGTCCTTTTCCTTTGTACTTTCTGAACTTCTCTTTCTTATCAGTGTTAGGACAGTTAGCAACTATGTGTCCAATTTTATTGCAAGAGAAACACTTCAAGGGTAATTTACCTTTATACTTACCGGTGCCTCTAGGAAATCTTTTAGCCAATAGTGCCTCAAGCTGATCTTCATTATCATCCCCACCTCTGCTACCACCATGACTAGACTTGCAGTCATGATTATGACAAATATCCTTTCCTTTCCTAATAGATGTACCAGTAACATAAGCTTTAAAAGTAGATTCAGATGGTTTTGAAACACTATTATCAAAGTTGTTTAACTCAAATGCAATCAACTTTCTAATAAGAGAATCAACAGTGACTTTATCTTTAGAGATAGATATCAGTTCTTAAATTGCAAAAACTCTAATAACATATTGTGGTAGGAGAGTTCTACGCATTTTACTAACAACAATATCATCATCAATCTTACCTCCAACACTCTTAATACCACCTACAACTTCTTTAATCCTCTGACTGTATTGTGCAATGTTCTCACGATCAGCTATTTTCATGTCATCAAATTTGCCTCTTAAACTCCCTTCTTTTTCTCTTTGAACATGTTCATCTCCTCCATAAATAAATTATAATTTCTCCCATACCTCAAATGTAGTTTCTAATCCATGAACATCTATATACTCAGAATTAGATAAAGTACTTACAATTGCTTCCAAGGCTTGAATGTTTTCTTGTTGCTCTTTAATCTCATATGGTGTCAAGGGGCTAGTAGTAGGAGCAACATAATTGTTCATCACATGATCCCAATACTAACCACCCAATCCTTTAATAAATATCTTCATCTTGTCTTTCCATATCCGGTAGTTATCCTTGGTAAAATTGGGACCCTCCTTCATCATCTTTCTTTAGGATCTTTCGCTCAAGCTGTTAAGATTTCTGCACACAGATGACCAATGCTCTGATACCAATTGATAATCTAAGAGGATCCGATTAATATTGAGAGGGGGGGTGAATCAGTATTAACAGTAATTTCAATCTTAAAAATTTAACTTATAAAACTTCTTCAATCAAACATAAACCAATAATAAACTCTTTACCATTACTGGTAATCACTGATAACCAACTGTTAAACTAGTTTATCAGAATAGCTCATTAAGTGTTCATCAATATGCATAAATTGGAAGTAAAACATAACAGCACATAAAAAAATTCACCATATGAACACCATGTTTTTCATGGGGAAACCCAAATACGGAAAAACCACAGTGGGAATTGGTACCCACAAAAATTGTGCACTCTATCGGAATGCGCCCTGTTAGGAGCCTAGCTCGGTTAGAAGCTTACATTGATGCCCTGTTAGGAGCAGAACCTGTTAGGAGTCACTTGGTTAAGGGATTTAGATGATGAGCCTTGTTAGGAGCTTTGACTTGTTAGGATCAACCTCACAAGAGGATTTAACACTGATATAGAGCTACCCAGTTAAGGGATTTACAATATAAGGCCTGTTAGGACCTACCTGGTTAAGGGATTTTGGCTGTTGCAATTGTTAGAGAGTAACAGTGAATGATCTGGGTACAACACTTAACTTCTTGCTTGATCAGATCCAATTAAGCTCCAAATTTGTACTCTTTGGTAGATCTCATACTCTAGTTCGGATTCACACTTTTCTCAAAACCACCGACACACCAAACATCAACGGTACCGACATAAATAACCTTTACAACTTATTCAGTTACAAAACCCTAAGACTTAAAACATAAATCATCATTGATCATCATATGTATCAGTACAATCAAATACAACTGTTGAATGATCATCTCATCTCGATCTGATACAAAGTCAAACCCTTAGAACACTCCGCTAAGCACTTTGCATATTCCCAAGAAATTCGCTCTCCAAACATGCCAAAACATCTTTCAAATACTTCACATGGTTTGTGCCACACCATCAATAACATTTGAACTTGATGTAGATCACCGCCAAACCAAAAATCATTACCGGTTAAGAGAATTCTTTACTGGTCCTTATACCTTTCTTAAACCCTAGCAAAAATACCACTTAAATCATAAACATGATTTACAATAACCAAAATTTGATGTGGTTCTGGTCAAATACATATTACAATGATACAAAGTCATATTCCAAACCAAAACACTTCAATCATCACCAATCGCCAGATCAAATCAAAACATTCCTTGTTTACCAGTTAAGGTCCTAATTCCTAGTTCATTGTCTATAATACCGATAAGACATTTTTGGTAGACCAAAAAGACTTAGATGACAAAATACAACACAGTAACCATCAATTTCCATTAATGACAACATAAATAACTGATCAAAGTCATCCAATCATACAATCTTAATCTCTTCATCACAATGTCATCACAAACAGTCCTTTACCTGTTCAATCACCATTCTTGATCTGTATCAGTTATGCCAATTATGCCAACAGAGCGATTTATTGAAGAATTAAGGTTGGAATGTTTTAATGGTCTCACAAGAGAAGGAATTTGGGAATGATAATGATTCCATTTTGATTAGAGGTATCGTATTTGTCACTTCCCTCATCATTTTTTCTAACCAATCCCTATGGTTGTTAGGACTAGTCATGTCTCTCATTTGTTGTTGCAGAGTCCTAATTCCTTGAGCCAAAATTTCTATGGATGGCAATGGAATAGGAATGGAAGGGATGAATTCTTCACCTTCCCTATGAAATTCATAATGTCATTCAATGATGTTTTCTTGATTGGTTGTTGTGGACACTGGATGTTGTAATATTTTTCCTTGAAGTTTCAAATTGTGTTGGTGGTTGAAATATTTGTGACAAGACGTGATTGTTTTTAACTTTGTTTTGGCAATGTTGTGGATGTTGAATCTTTTGAAAGTGTTGCATAAGACACAACAACAAGCAAGAAAATAATATGATATAATCAAAGGGAGCAATATTTAAAGGATATTTTCAAACCCCCATGAATGTTGGAATCTTTTTCAAGACTTAATTTTGTTTTTGATAAATCTTGGTCATTCAATCATACAACAGTCAGACTCTACTAAGGTCAAAAGGTCATGAATAATACCACAACCCACATCTTCATACTCCATTAGCTCAAATAGCCATGTCACACCCTAAGGTGTGCCTGTTTTTTTGCCTTTGTCTAGAAATTAAACCAAAGAGGATCGCTCCTCAATTGGCTCATTATCCTGAGAGATATATGGTGAGTGTCTTGGGGCAAGATTCTTCCCCACCCTTGCACTGTGATACTATAAGTGTCTGGTTACTGACTCAGATTGGCCTCTAATTTTCTAAAGATATTAATCAAGGTTTTGTTTGAGTGGGCATAATCAACAACATTTTCCACTCCATTAAGGAGGTCTCCTAGTCTGTAGAGGTTACACTCTATAGATTTTCTCGTACCATATATGCACTAAGGGAGGAATTATGCTGTTATGATATCATGTAACACTCATTTGCAAACACATTTATTTATAGTGGCTTGGATTAGTTGGCGTTAGTTGTTGCCACTTAGGTCATTCCCTCTCACTTGGCCTTATGGGCTACTTGGGAGGCAAGTTTGCTAAGGGTTTTATCCTATTGCAAAAATTGATAGAAAGCATGAAATGTGGGTCTGGATTTTTGGTCACCTAGTTAAGGGGAGAGCATATGCCTATCACCTTGAAAACAAGAGTTCTTTTTATCCCTTCATTGCAAAATTTTCTAAGCTATTTGGATGTGTTGATCCAAAAAAGCATGATGTTCATTTCATCCAACAAAGTAATGATGAGATAAAGAAAAAATGGGTTTATTTTTGTTCTTTTTAAAGAGCACCATAGTAAGTATTAGCTAAACTAAGTCCAACTATTGCTACAAAAACTCATGAAAATGTTAGCACATTGTGGGCTCACAAGCCTAATTTTTTCTTTGGTTACAGTATTTGGCTTCATAGTCTGTTAAAAGATAACATTATGATAGCAAAGAATCAAGAAAAGATAGAACATTAATCTTCTGTTGGTCTCTCACAAATGTGAATCAAGGTTTACACAAATGCAAACTACCATCTGCACAATTGCGAATTTTTGTGTGCACAATTGCGAATTACTGTATGCATAATTGCGAATTACTATGTGCACGATTGTGAATTGATCTCTGCACAAATGCGAATCACTTAAACATAGAAGAAAAAGATAGAAGATAGAAGTTAAATTTGGAAAGTCTCGCTCCAGACAAGATTGGCTAGGACTTCTATGTCATCATAAATGCTAAATTTCTTCAAGAATTCGTCTACAATGCGTTGGTATTGAGTTATTGCTTGTTCTTCCTCTAGGTCTTGGAGTTTATTTTTTGCCTTTAGGATTCTTTGTTAGGCTCTCTTCTATCTGCTATGTTCTTTTCTCCTCCTGGCACCTAAAATTTTGAAAGTTTTTCTTCCTACCATAGGGTTAGACATATTTTATGCATCAAAAAGAAATTTTCCAGAATTAAAAAAGATTTATGGGTTAGTATCGCAAATGGATTAGAAACATAAATGATAATTGAAATTGCAAATTTGAATAACCCTAAGAAATCCAAATTACTATGTGCACAAATGCGAACTATTGTGTGCACAAATGCGAACTATTGTGTGCACAAATGCGAACTATTGTGTGCACAAATGTGAACTAATGTGTAGACAAATGCAAATTTCTGTGTAGACAAATGCGAATTACTATCTACACAAAAGCAAACTACCATCTGCATAATTGTGAATTTATGTGTAGACAAATGTGCATCACTTTTTTCAAGGTCCATACAGATCCTGCAAATCATGAAAAAATTCGAGACGGTTAGAAAAATGTTAGTTACGTCGGGTGCACCATTGTTTCTTAGGGGAAAATTCATTCATAATTAAGATAATCAGATTATAAGAGTGAGTCACAACTCTAATTTAATTAAGAATACTTCTAAATGACAATTAAATAATGCTAAATCAATTAAATATTAAAATGAAATCTAATTAAACTCCCTCTTCTCTAAATTGTGTATGTAGGTGGCTCTCAAATGTTGCACTACGATTTCCTACATGAGATAGACAATTGCTTTAAAGATTGTAATTTTGTGATTCTAGATTGAAATTGGGAAATGAGGCTTGCTTTTATAGATTTTCAGGTGAGATGGGGGGAGAAATTGAACTGAAGTGTTGATTGATAGTTCAACTAATTTTGATTGATCAGTTAAGTGAGTTGATTGATCTATTAATATGATAGATTGATTTATTAACTCATTTGATTGATCAATGGACTGAATTAATTGATTAGTTAGAAAAGGTGATTTGGAGTGAAAAGGGGAGATTGGAGAGTTAACTGAGTTAACTGATTTGATCAATTAGTCCCAATTTTCAACATGTGTTGTAGGAGGTTGAATTCAAATTCATTTTCATGTTTATTTGAATTTGAATTTAGATTTTTCGAATGATGAAATGTACATGAGATTAACTGAAATTCAGTGAAATTCGAATTTAGTGAGATGTGAATTTGAGAAAATGAAATTAGATGGAATGAGTTGAAATTCGAATTTGGGGATTTGGAGGAATAAGTTAATTAATTAAATAATTTAAATCAAATTATTTAATCATTAGAAATAGGATTAATTTAATAATCAAGGTTATTTAATTAAGGGAATTAATCATAATTAATTAAATAATTAATATTTAATTAATATCTGAGAAGGGGGTTAGTGATGAATTGATTAAGTGGAAACTGAATAATTAGCAACGATTGAATTAGTTTAGAAGAACAAATTAGCTTAATTAAATTATTAAATAATTATTTAACTAATAAGACGATAAATTAGTGCATGATTAACAAGACCTATTTAGGTGTCTATAGTTGGACCTCTGATGCCACCCTAATTTGTACCTTACATTGTCGAGACAAATGTACCTCATTTCATAAGATCTTCTCAGAGCTTTGGGGTATGAGATTTTGGTGTGCCCGACAAGTGTGTGCCATGGTGGGGGAGCTAGTGTGTTGGATGAAAATTTTCTAAACTTGTGAAGGGTAAAAAAAATTGAATTTCATGACAGTACATGAGATAATACTTCTCAAAAGGAAAAATACAATCTCTCATAATTATAAGGGAAGGCTCCCCCTTTCTAATACAATTTCTATTTTCCCTATTCTACCTGCTAACTTTACACTAATCCAAGATGTCACAACAAATTTGTTCTCTTTTTTTAGAACAAGTTCTATCTAATTCTCTTTTTAGAATAGATTCCTTCTCTTAATTGAAACAACTCAAACTTGCAGTAATATTAAAACTATGCTAATTAGGAAGTAAAGTGTCCATGAAATAACAAATTCTTTCGTTACTTCTTGTTTTTGAAAATGACTTAGGGACAGGCATTATGTATCCAAAGAACTCAAAGTTTCTTTCAAATACCTAAGTCCTATCAACCACTGTAACCCAAAATACTGATATATTGTCAGCTCAAAGAATTTCAAATATATCGTAAGACTTTCTACTCTAACAAGATAACAT
The DNA here is from genome assembly GCF_030272615.1 of Cryptomeria japonica. Classification (NCBI taxonomy): domain Eukaryota; kingdom Viridiplantae; phylum Streptophyta; class Pinopsida; order Cupressales; family Cupressaceae; genus Cryptomeria; species Cryptomeria japonica. The sequence continues at coordinate 402,102,294 of NC_081409.1, forward strand.
AGTATAGCACAAAGACTTAACCTTCTTATCCACTTAATATAAACTTCATAGATAATAAACAAAAGCACAAATAATTTCCAATATTACCCACACCAATTTCCTATACTTGAATTCTCAAAGTAACACAAAGTCTACCTTTATAAACTCAAGTTACTCCTCAATATTTTGCAGCAATAACCATACACAACTTAGATTTTCCAAGAAGATATAACATAAATGACATAAGAACATTTATATCATACTCAAGAGTGATTCCAAAACAAAGATTGAAAATCAAACTTGTCTTCTCTTTGATTAAGTTTGCAAATTCACAATATAAACACCAAGTTTCACTTTTCTCTTCACTTTGGTAGAGTTTTGTTGCATAAAACAATGATGGAAAAAGATCCTTATTACAATATAAATGCTCATATATATAGAGGAGACATGTAGCATGAAACTAGGAAAATGCAACTAATTTATGACCAAGTCAAAAGTAGAGACCTGTTTGACTTAGAACACGTGCAGTCCTATATGTGTACTAAAGCATTTATAAAATGACACTTAAGGTGTCACTTGATATTACAAAATGCCATTGGAAAATAACAAAAATGACGACATGTCATTTTCTACACGCTGACTCACGTTTCTGATATTCTTCAAATTTTTGCATGACATATTTCATTTGAGCTTCATTGGGTCCTTGGGTATGGCTAATGATGATCTTAACCTATGTGATAGATTCTTCTAAATCAATCCAACACTTCTTCTGTTTCTTTAGAAGAGAATCCAAAAAGTCTTGGATGAATTCTAAATCAACCAATTTATCAATACAGGACAAGGAGAAGTCCTCTCTATCAATTTTAGTAGTCACCAACAAGTTGAACTCCTTAATGAATACATCTACATCAAGCACCTTTTGATTTTCATCAAGGAATGCACATGAGATCTCAGAGATATTATAAACAATCTCTTTCTTCTTATCTACACATTCTTTTTGGGCTTTCCTCATGTCCTTGATAAGGCACTCTAGGATATTCATTTTATGTTCTAGTGCCTCTCATTGTTCAACATACATACACCGTGAAGGAATGATACCATTTTGCATGAGATCATTTGTATAAAAATCTTCAATCTTCAACCATGCTTCAAAATCCTTCTTCTATTTTTCCAGTTCTTGAGAGAAGATTTCTATGTTGTCTACTTATTTCCTTACGAAATCAAGGTTATTGACAATGGTAGAAGCCAAGCTCAAGAGTCATGTGCCTTGACTTAACATTCTGTCCATCCATTCTCTCAATGGTCTACTTTGTGATGTTGCTTGCTCTTCCCTTTTCACAACTTGTTCATCCAATGATGAAGTCACTAGCTCAATGGCTTCTGAAGATTTGGTAACTTTGACTAACATAGCAGGGATTTGATCAACCCATGCTTTGAGTTAATCCTTTTTAACCTTGTCTTCATCATACTTGGCAACAAAGAGAATCTAATGTTGATTGGTCATGTCCCGCAACAGAGTCATGAGTTTGCTTTCCCTACTCAATCCTATGGATTACATAATCTGATTCTTGAATTTGATCCATATCCTTATCAAGAGTAGGAATGACAACTTATGCATACTTGTTTCTTTCTTTGTCCACCTTCACCCTTGACAAAGTTTTAGCTTTCTTGGTGACATTGGGTTTTGTGGAGATAAGCTGACTAAAATCAAAGTCATCAAAATACACTACTTGATTCTTTCTCTTGGGAGCATTAGAGAATAACCATGGAGACAAAGTTGAATCGTCATCATCACCTATCACCAGAACTTGGGAGGGATTGACTGACTCTTGAATAATAGTGGTACAATCAGTATCAATGTCATGGTAATAACTGGGGGAGATTTTCAAAAAGATGACTCATTGGGCCTAGAACTCGTCTCTGTGATAAATTTATCAAAATCATCCAACGTAGTGGAAAAAACTTCAGACAGGTTGAGAAAAGCAGAGAAAAAATTCTCAATGTTATCATGGGGAGTATCTAAATTAGATTCACTATCACTAGTGGAAGAAACATGAACAACTATGCTAGGGGAGACACATGTGACAACAAAAGGATATGACTCAGAAGTGGAAACTGAAGCTTGCATCATGGATGAAGAAATAGATACCTGGCGTAGAGTTGTATGGGACTTATCTACTTGTAGTATTCCTTCCTCACCATATTCATCATGCTCTTGGTTACTCTCCTAATCATCTTCAAGATGATCAACATCAATAGTCTTTATATCAGGATGCTCACCTTCCAATTGTTCATCTTGTATTTTAGGTTCTTGTACCTTGTGAACATTAGAGGCTGATGGTTGTCCTTGGGATTTTACCTTATTGATTCCAACTAGGAACTTCAACTTGGGAGCTTTTGAAGGAGTGGTAGAGTCTTATTTGTTCATTGTTCTGATTTCAAAGCTCTTTCCAATAGGTCTCATTGTATCATTATTAGAGCCAGAGGAGAAGGTTTTCAACTAGATTCGCTTACTCGAAAGCCATACATTAGTATTCACAAGAATACTTTGAAATCTATCTCTGATTGAGGTCAACTCCTTCTAAGACCATTGGATGATGGGCAAAGGAGTAGAGGAGATCTTTTTTTCAGCATAGGTAAGGTCCAAGGCATTACCATCTTCTTCTAGGTCCTCAGGGACATCTACAAGATCAAACTCCCTAATCTAATCCACTATCAACCAATAATAATCAAGCTTCCTGATATCATCTTCAGTCCTGCAATCAACCATTCATCCTCAATACGGTGGACATGAACATATTCTTTTTCCAATTTTCTCATCATTCCCCTATAGTCAAAGTCTATTTGTGCCTTGAAAAACTTCATAGTCACTCTTCTCATGTCTTCTTCCATTGTCCTAGCTTTGAAGATAGAAGTGATGAAATATCTATCAATGGTTAAAAATTAAACTTCAAACTTGTTTTGTGGGAACCTAATTGGACCTCATGGACCACCACCATCTGATGAGATAATTCCATTGATACAATTTTATCTGATTGGTACCTTGGGAGCATAAAGGGTTCACCATTGAAAATTTCAACTTTGAGATATGTGAAGGTGGGTAACTGCAAGAGCATGCATCTGTATTCATTTACAACCTACCAAGCATGATCAAAGACTCTTCTCCCATACAAATCCTTATTCAACATGCACATATGATATCCAAATAAAGAATCATTCACTCTTTGGAAATGATCGAAACTATTTTTCAGCACCAACTAAGAGTAGTACTCGTGTACAACAACTTGCCTCATGTCACTTGTTGTAGACAATCCTGGAAAATACCTCACTGAAGCTACAACGTACACCAAATAGGAGGTCATGTAGAACTTGAGAGTGGTTGGTACTTTGGTAAGTTGTTCACATATGGCATCATTGATTTTCTTATCCCAGAAGATCCTATCCTTATTTTGTGTGATAACATGGATAAATTGATACATCCATTTATGGTAGGTGTTAGAAGTGGGAATCCCTTTCACTCTATTCAGGAGAGTTACCAAATCATTTACTTTTTCAATGAAATCACTTCTAGGAAATGTCTCCGACCACCTGGCAATTGTAGGCCTCGAGGTCTTCTACCAGTTATCATTCATGTTCCTCCTACATTTGTCAGAATTTTTGTCATAGTATGCCTGAGTTGATTGCATTGTTATATCTGAATATTTTTCAATATTAGGACACTTGAAAATAGTGTCAAAGAAATATTCATCCAATATGATCTACTTTTTACCAGTGGTGTTCTTTACACTCTTGCTAGAAGGATCAAAATAACTTACAACTGCCATAATGAATTTAGGATCTTGATCAGACATAGGAAAAGCTACAAGTAAATGGATACCATTGTTCATGATGGACTCCATTTTGTAGTATGAAGGAGGTTGCTCAACTCTTGTAAGAAACTCAACTAGGTCAACATGACCTATCTTTGTGTCCCTTATATGATCTATATTTGATGAAACTAACAAAGGTGAGAAGACTAGATGTGGGTCTTACTTCTTGAACTTCATCACCTTCTTGCTTGGATAAGCCTCTATTATTTGTATAATAATACTGGAACATGGGGAAAACCATCAGTACTACAGAAGTGCAATGAATCAACCATTTAGTTCATTTGAACTGACTAAACTCTTGAATATGATGTATTTAAAGCCATTTAGGGTTTCCAAAACCCTCATTATATCTTGGTAGTTCAAAGGTAAATTGAGCCTATGAACCCTTTTTACATGTGTGCAATTGGTGTAATTTGGGTTCATGGGCCCAAATTACAATTTTGATAGTGTGTGGTTCATAGGTGTAATTTAGGTTCATGGCCTTGAATTTCACCTTGGGAAATACAAAACCAAATGTGGGTCGAACCTACAGGTCTGAAATATACCAACTTAGTGTGAATCACAAATAGGTGTAAGTCGATCTTATAAGTTCTCTCAACACCTAATTGAGTAATTCATAGTGTAAGGCAGGTTTATAAACCCACCATACACTTGGAAAGGGAAAAACTCAAAACAATGTGTAAGGAAAGTTTATAAACCCACCATTAACCATGGAACATAAAAAACAAATCTAGTGTAGGGCGGGTTCATAGACCCACCATACACCAAAGTGATGGAAATAAGGAAAGATGGTGCTTGAGAGGGTCATGGACCTTCCATGCACTGAGCAAAGGCTTCTGTACATGGTAGGCCTACGATCCCAACAAGAACCATCTTCTACATGGGCTATGGGAATGGTGCGAAGGGATGGTGGGGTGCAGATTAATGAACCCAAACTCCACCAAATCTTGGTGTAGTTTGGGTTCTTGAACCCACACTGAACCAAGATTTGGTTGAATAATGGAAAGGTAATGTGGTGCAAGGTGGGGTCATAGACCCGCCATGCACCATGGCAACATACAGTGCATGACGGGCCTACGACCCTGACTTGCACCATATAATAGAAAAGGTAAGACAAAGGAGAAGGTGGAGTGTAGGCTAGTAATCCCAAATTACACCAAGGTTTGGTGTAGTTAGAGATCATAGACCCGTACTCCACCAAGGATGGTAAATGGGAAGAACTTAGTGATATCAAAACAAAACACAACGAGGTGAGTGCTAGGATTTGAAGGCCCGAATCACCACCAAAATTCGATGGGGTTCGAGTCTACAAATCTGACCCTTATTGAATTTACAAGGCTATGAAAGAAAGGGTTTTGAAAACCCTTAGCAACAAATGGAAAAACATACCAGATATAAAATTCAAGAAATCTTAATGGAGCTCTCTTCTTCCCACGAACCTGGCTTCACTAGGAAAGGAAAAACAAAGCCCAAAACGTAGAGAAAATAGATTAAAAACCAAGAAATATACTCCCAATCTAATTGCATAAAGGGGTAATTAATAAGTCAAGTGTCATAAATAGGTGCAAATTAGGTTATTAAACCCAATTTACACTTTCCAAGGTGCATTTTTGGTTTACAAACCCGATTTGCACTTTGGGGGCAAAAAGGTAGAAAAGAGGTATAAATCGGTTTGTAAACCTAATTTGCACCTTTGAAATCACACTTGGTGTTGTCATGTGTGTGAAGTAGGGTACCTGTAGCTACAACACAAACACTCAATAGATCATTACAAGCATGGTTACCAAATTAAAAGAAAATGAAAGATAAACCATGACAAAGTGACCTATCGCCTCCTAAGAGATGCAAGTGTGGATTTGCTCTCAGATCTGGATAAGCAATCCCAGTGACTTGACTACACCTAGATGAAATATTTAAAATGATAGGATATGCAAGTTAAATGAGATTGATTATGCTAGATTGATCCAAGAGGATAATTAAGCTAATGATATGCATGATTAAGATATGATGATGATGCAATTAAGCTAGAATAGAGATTGATTAAGCTACATGATTAAACAATTAAGCTAGAAAATGATCAAATTAAACTAGATCTAAGATGAAATTGCCTATAATAACAATGCTTAAATGATATGCTAGAAGGGATATGCCTATAATAATAATGCATAAGATGGAAATCAGATGGGATCCTTTGTACTCCAAAATGGGGGATATTTATAGGATCTCCAAGACCAGGGGTGAGGTGGAAGGAATCAATGGTCAAGATTGAGTCTGAAGATATCAAGGGTGAAATTGGATGAGGTTGGAGAAGAGGTTGGAGGGAGGGACACTTGTCATCACTATGGTGACAAGTGTCAAGGAGCCCTTCTCATAAGAGGGCAAGTGTCCAAGGGAGGAGACATGTGGCCTAAGTGTCATGTGTCTCAAGGGGAGAATATCCACACCAAAGGAGGTTAGGATGGAATGGGTAATTTAAATTTAAAAATTCAAATAATTAGAAAAGGCTAACTAACTTTAAACAACTCATAAATTGATTTGTTTTAATTAATTAGGGGATTAGAAAGAATGAATTAAATGGGGGGAGGATTAATTAGTTTGGATTAATTAATCAAATGGGGCTATTGAAATGAACCTATTAAATAAATCCTTAGATTTATTAATAAGTAGATGAAAGGGATTCAATCAAATTTCTAATGAATTCAATTAAATTAGGAAGGAGGATTAATTAAATAATTGCTTATTTAATTAATTATCTTTAGACCATTTTTAGGTGTATACATTTTTCCCCTCTTTGAAGCAAGGTGTGATGACACGTTGATTCAAAGAATAATCTAATTTTGATGATGATATTGGTTCGATAGGATTCCCAAGACATTGATTGATAAATTGTGGTAGGATGATGCCCCCTTGGGAGATCAATTGAGATATTTGGTCTTTGGAGTGTTTGGATTATTGCGAAATTGATTTCCTGATTAGAATTTATTTGATTTCCGCAATGTTGATTGATGAAAGTGCGAGTTCTCTAATCACAATGGTGTCATTCTTGATGTGATGATTGATAGAGATTGATTGATTGGATATGATTGATTGGATTGAGAAGATTGAGATCTAGTCTTGTTTTAGGATTGACACCTCCTGTATAAGACAAAGATTATCAATGCATCTGGTTTTAGGAACGATATATCCTATATAAGACAAAGATGATCAAAGCATCTGGTTTTAGGAATGATATATCTTGTATAAGACTTGATCAAAACGTCTAGTTTCAGGAAAGATACATCTTGTATAAGACATGATAGAATAGATCAGATGTGATCGATTGATAGAATTGATAAAGTTGATTGGATAAAGAACTGACATTTTGTTGATACCAAGTTGCAGGAAGATTCAGATATGCTGATGTTGGCATATTTGAGGGAGTAACATAAGATTCACATTGGTTTGACAATATTGGGAGAGAGATGAGTCACCAGTCTGATTGTGTATACACTTATGATGATATATTGATGATACCTGCAATAGATTTTGGCCTTGGATAAGATGAGCTTGTGGGATCCTATGCAAGAATGAAATGCAAGCTAAATGCAAAGCTATGATAAGAACAGTCATTGGGTTATTGTGTTTTATCATCATTGAGCTTTTTAAAATGTGGGAAGTGAGTGAAAACATCAATGGTACAATTAAACCATGATGACCTAAGCACTACTTTCCTGGATTCTAATATTGTAAGTTAGCACAAACATTGAGGTATAATTGAACCAAGATGACCTGAGTATTGCTTGCATAAAATAGGCAGTATTAACCATTTCTATACGCAAATAGGAAATGTCTTCAATGATACTCCAATGATCATGTCCTGAGACAAATGTGCACATATTAATGATTAATTTACAGACAATAGACTAGAAAAATATCATGTTCCTTCCTTGTTCCTCTAGTCAAAGACATCCTGGAGACACTAAGAAATCATGATAGCAAAAATAAAGATATTAAAGTTGAACAATCATTGATTAAAATGCGAACATCATTAGGCAAAAGATATCATCCATTGAAAAGTGTGTCATGCTTAGACTGACATGTGATAGTTTGATGGTTGATAATTTGATCATGTGTTCAACGTTGGATGTGTTTCAGTTTTTGTTTGACAAGAGCTACCTAACTATTGTTCTACCTATTTGATTAAGCTCAAAATGATCAAAATTTTTGCCCCAAGCCTAGAAACAAAGTCATTATGATATACCCAATGATCCAAACCATGGCGAGAAATCAACTGTGATGCCTGCGTATGTACAAATGCCTATTATGGATATGAACAACGTTGATAGAAGATGAATGCAAGCGGAAGGATGCATGAACTAATAGATGGAAGAGATAGCTGATAAATAGCACTTGTTTGCTAGGTTTTCACCATCTATTTTTATTGCACTTTTTCTCATACTTGATTTTTTTTTTCACTGTTTTGTTGTTTTTGTATTTTTTGCTTTTTCACTTTTTTTGGATTTTTCTGCTTTTCCACTGTTTTTGGAGTTTCTTCTTTTTCAGACATAAAACTTCTTCAGATGCATGCTATTGATGTGTTCCTCAAGCTTATCCCTATCTTGTGTTGATATTTGATATGCTCCTGACCCAAATACTATTGTGACCACAAACAAACCTAACCAACTTGGTTCAAACTTCCCTTTCTTTTCTTAATTTGATTGGTTTCATGGATTTTCCTTTAGTACTAGTTCTCCAACTTGAAATGCTCTCGGTTTGACCTTGTGATTGTAATTGCATCACATTAATTGTTGATATACCTTCAAATGATCAAAGGCATTTTGTCTTCGTTCATGGATCAATTCTAACTCTTGCAATCTAGATACTTGTTGGTCTTCATCCGGCATAAGACCTTTTAATGATACTTGTAGAGAAGGTATCTCTACTTCTATTGGGAGTATTGCTTCTGATCCATACACAAGAGAGAAAGGTGTGGCACCTGTTGGTGTGCAGATATTGATATAGTAGGCTGATAGAGAAGGGTTCAATTGAATATGCCAATCTCTGCTAGCATCATTCACTATCTTTTTGAGGAATTTCAAAATAGTTTTGTTTGATTCTTCTACTTGCCCGTTCCCTTGTGGATAGTAGGTTGTTGAAAAATTGTGTTGGATCTTGAATTTCTCACATAATTCTTGGACATCTTGATTCTTGAATGGTCACCCATTATCAGTGATAATGGTCATGGGTATTCTATAGCGATAGATGATGTAGTTCAAGATAAATGCAACAATTTGTTTTCCTGTGATATTGATGAGAGGTATTGCCTCAATCCATTTTGTGAAATATTTTGTAGCTACAAGGATGAATTTATGACCATTGGATGAAGGAGGATTTATCTTTCCTACTAGATCAAGACCCCATTGGAAAAAAGGCCAAGATGTTTCCAAAGCATGAAGTTATTGTGCTGATGCGTGAATTAAATTTCCATGGATCTGACATTGTTTGCATTTTTTAACTATTTGAAAAGAATCTCATTCCATAGTTGGCCAATAATAGCCCAAGCGTATGAGTTTTTTCAAAAGATTTAGAACACTTGAATGAGTGCCACAAATGTCATTTAAGGCCTTCTCATATTCCTCTTTCTCGAGACATCTTAAAAGAGTACCGTCCAGACCTTGTTTAAAAAGGGTATCCATGACGAGAGTATAATGGAAGGATTGGCAAATAAAGTTTCTCTTTTGGTTCTTTGACAAGTCAGGAGGGAGGATATTATCTTTTAGGTGTGTGTAAGTTTGGCCATAGCGGGAGGAATCATGCCCAATAAGGTGACATATAGTTTGGGAATCAGGACAATTATGTGTAGAGTAAAACAACTCTTCCACTAGGAATTCGTAACGCTCTTAATTTTCCTGTGTCTACGATAGAGAAGCAAGTGTTGCCATGGTGTATGTTGCTTTGTTGTCATTCCTTGGAATCTACTAAAAAGTTATTTTGACAAAGTATTTCTTGACATCATCAACCATCTTCTTATAAGGCATTAACTTTTCATCCTTTGTTTGATAATTGTCATTGATTTGATTGATGACGAGTTGAGAGTCTCCAAAGACCTATAGTTGTGTAATGTTCCATTCTATAGCCATTTTGATACCTATAACCAAAACTTCATATTCTGCTATGCTATCGGTGCATGGGAAGCTTAATTTGTATGCTTTTGGAATTGTATGACCTTGTGGTGTGATGAATAGAATGTCGGCTCCTAATCCATATTGTGTTCCATTATTGATGTCTGCTCCTAGACTGATATTTGGGTGATGTATTATAAGATATGGATCTAACCCTGGAATGTCTGCATATGACCAGGAAAAATTGATTTGCCATATTTTGAAGGGTTCCAAATATTGCTGCACTTCATGTTCTGATAGTGAGATTGTTGGATATAGATCAATTGTGCCAATGGTAACTGGCTCTGTTGGTTCTATCAGAATAGATGACCTCTCTTGATAGTATTTAGGTAAGGTGTCAAATCTCCCATCTTTTGGTGCCTCGAGGAGGTTTTCACCATTAGATGCATCCTTTCTTTTTACTTTTTCATGATCTAATGTTGCCAATAAATGGTTTTCAGCAGTAGACCTGATAATGTTTTCTTTATTTTCACTTTTGCGACTAGGAGATTTGGCACCCACTTGACTTGAAGATGCGTTAGGAAAATCCTTGGTGAAAGTTGTTATGGGTTTGATTTCATTAAGATATAAGGATATGACATGGTCATTAGGAAAGGTATCAATGGTAGTATGTCTATCATTTTCCTAGTCCATAAGTTCAGGATGGATTAAGGGTAAAGGATCCTCAGGTTGAATTTTTTCAAAGATATTAGGGGTCATGATAGAGATGGCAGAGCTTTCAATATGTATTTCAATGTCTAGAACAATACTCTTGTCAGAATGACCTCGTGCAAGTAGCTCTTGATTGTCCTCGATTAAGTCCTAGTCAACCGAATGTGATTCTGATTCAAGTGGGCTAGTTCCTAACGTTTTCCTAGCATACGCATAAACTACATCAAATCCTACATCTTCTTCTTCCCTTTCATTTTCAAGTTGATCTTGTTTATTTTTCCATGATAGCAAATATTCTTCGTTCCCTTGATCTCTTAGCTGCATTTATTTTTCCATGCTTGACAAAATTGATGCAAATGATTGTTCCTTGGATTGTGTGCTTGAAGATGCCGCCTCTTTGTTATGTGGAGCATTGACCTCTTGAGCTAGTTTTAGATTACTATAGTATTGCAATGGATTTGAGTATGCTGAGATTGTGATTTCTTGATCATTGTATGGAAATTTCAAGCACTGATGACATGTTGATGGAATATCCTATATGTCATGTATCCATGGTCTTCCCAACAATATGTTGTATGGTAAGTCCAAGTCTATAACTTGGCATGCAGTGTCTTTTTGCAAAGGTCCCACTCTGATGGGAAATGTCACAATTCCTTTAGAGGAATGCTCTTCTTCATCATATGCTTTGATGGTGATCTTTTTCCAGGGACCAACTGCATCTTCTGAATAACTTAGAGCATGGACAAGACTCAATGAGAAAATGTTTAAGCTAGTTCCCTCATCTATTAGGATAGGTTTAATGAGCGTTCTATGAATGAGGACTTCAATTTGCAAGGGAGTGTTATGGAGATGTTGCAAGGAATCATTTCTTAGATATGAAGGAGATGGGCTTTGAATAGGATCCTCTAAAATAAGTTTGATGGTCATTATGGATATCCCTTGGGGAACTTCATCCTTGGGTGTATTTTTTGGTAAGGATGCTATGGAAGGTTCTTGGAAGTTTTTGAGAGGTGTAGGAATAGATGCCTTTGGAGATTCAATTTGCTTATGGGGGGATGATCCATTGCTATACATGAGTGCACGATTTTGATCTTCCTCAGCGAAATCCCTTAGGGATCTTTTTAAGAGTTGCATAAAAGAGCCACCTTTATTTGGAGATGTATTTGGATCCTTGTGAGGTTTTAACATAGTTGGCTTTTGATTTTGGACTTGTTTGATTTCTCTGATATGTTGACTTGTTATGTCTTCTTCTTGTATTTTTCTTTGGTATGCCATGTTGCTATGATCTTCAGCTATTTCAAATGTTTCAATTTCTATTTCAGCAATCTTATGTCTCTGTGCTCTAGTTAAAACGAGCATATACGTGTGTTGAATGTTGTGCAAGGATTTGATTGTCTAAGAGGTGTTTTGATAAGTGACCAACTATCAACATAGATATGATAGAGTGATATAACATGAAAAGATAATTCAAGTGTTTTAAAGTTTGCAATTTTTTTGATCTTCGATGTTGGAGTGCAATGATGATGATTTTGATAAAACCAAGTCAAATAAGAATGATATATCCTACGATGTGGGACAAGGTTATTCTGACCAAACGTTGTAGTTTCGTGATAGAGGATGATAGATCCTGATGAGAAACTATGTTTTGAGTGATCAGATTATCAAAGAGGATGATAATGCACTTTGAGATGTTTAGATCTTGAACTTGTTGAAGGTGATTACTTGAAAATATTTGAGGTTCCGACCTCTAAAATCTGATTTGACAGAAGATTACTTGACCAAGCGAACCAAGAAGACAACCTAAGCACAGAATGATAGATATCAAGTGTTTATGCTCACTATAAATTGACCAAGCAAACATGACAGATCTAAAAAAGACATGCAACAAAACAACTCTGGATTGACAAAGACATGAATTCGTACGATAGTTTACACAGTCCCAGATGCCAATTTAGACAAAACTATACAATAAACTAGAAATATCGCACGACAAAGGCCTAAACTCATATGACCCTTACCATAGAACTAGACGACAAAAGATAAGAAAAAAATTCTGCTAAACTGACTTGTACAAGAATTCCCATAGAACCAGATGATAAACTAGATTTCTCGTACGACAAACTAGAAAGCTCGTACGATTGAGGACAAAACAAAGACAAAATTTCTATTTGGACAGATTTTTTATCAATGAGGTTTGATGTTTTGATTTTTTTTCCAGTTTTAGATGTATGATTTTTTGTTTTAGGGATGAAAAAACAACAAACACACGATATGATAAGTGACCTCAAGCACATCATGTTAAATCCTAAGGAAGTTGGCTAAGAGAGAAAACCTTTGCTTGCAAACTTAGGTACACACCCAATAGCTAATCAGAATATGACTATTGAGTTTCACCCAATGGATTCTCAACACTTTATTATCCAAATCCAAATGCTAATGGGGGCACGATATGGCAAGTGTCTTGGGAGAGTTACTATCTCTCTTGCACAAAGATTATCCCCATTTCGGAGGTGAATCAGGTAGCTTCCATATTAGGGTTCGTAGTAAGGGTTTCCATTTGAAATTACCCCTTGTAGTCATGCAAGCGCAATTGAGGCCTATAGCCCAACAAGGTACCAAAACAAGAATTAGTCATGCAAGCGTGATTGAGACTGTGAGGCCCTACTAAATGTACGATATGAGAGATCTCAAAAGAGAAAACTCAAATAATCCCATCCTCTGAGACTTTAATCTCAAGAGGCCTATTTTTTAGAGTGAGTTGGAAATCTTAGGTCTAGTTGTACTCACTTGGGTCATTCTCATAGGGTGATTACTTTTTCCCATTGTGACAAGGCCGCTAAAGGTAATCAAATCTCAAACATAGAAGTGCTTCAAGGGTCAGGATTTCTGATTGTCCCAATGGACAAGAGAATACTCTCCTACCATTTAGACAACTTCTCAAGCATAGAAAACAAGATGTTCATTTACCATTAGCAAAATAAGTGTGCCTATTATTCCTAGCATATATGTTTCCCCATTAGTCTCCTTGAGTCAAAATGTGGCCCCCCTTTTTTTTCTTTTGGTTTTACCTTGGAACTCTGGAATCCCGGAGTCCCGAGGTCTTCTTTTGGTTTTACCTCGGAACTCTAGAATCCCGGAGTCTCAAGGTCTTCTTTTGGTTTTACCTCGGAACTTCGGAGTCCCGAGGTCCTTTTTTGGTTTTACCTCGAAACTCCGGAGTCCCGAGGTCCTTTTTTGGTTCTACCTCGGAATCCTAGAGTCCCAAGGTCTCCTTTTTGGTTCAACCTCGAAACTTCAGAGTCCCAGACTCTCGAGGTCATTTTTTGTTGTTGACCTCGGAACCCCGAAGTCCCGAAGTCCAAAGGTCATCTTTGCTGCCTACTTCGGAACCCCGGACCCCCAGAGTTTCGGGATACGGTGTTCTTTTCCTTTTGTCGAGCTCGGAACCTTGGGACCCCGGAGTCCCGAGGTTGTGTTTAACGCCTTCATATAGATGAGTTCAGGTGGGTTATAAATAGAGATAATGGACTTTGAAAGTTCATTTATGCATCCACAGTTCCTCCTCTTGAGCTCCAAGTCATGAAATTCTGGACCTCCGAGCTTCCTTTGGCGTTTCAGGGCACTTCGATTCACCAGGTTGGTAAATTTTCTCGCCCTTGTTGTGTTTTCTTAGTTAGTTTTCCTTTTCTTTCATTTTGTTTTCTTTTATTTTGCGTTTGTTTGCGTGCCTTAGTTTTTGACCTCAAAACCCCAGATCCCCAGAGTTCTGGGGTGTTTTAATTTCCACACCCCTTTCATTTCCACACCTCAAAACCCTGGATTTCTGAAGTTCTGGGTGGTTCCCATTTTCAACCCCAGAACCCTGGATCTCTGGAGTTCCTGGTGCCTTGCCTTCCCACCACCCCAGAACCCCAGAGTTTCGGATCACCCCATTCCATGAGCTCGGAACCCCGGTGTTTCGAGAGTTTTTGTATGGACCTAACCTTGGAACCCCGGATCCCCGGAGTTCCGAGCCTTCTCCCCTTGTGCCTAACCTGAGACCCTAGGATCCCAAAGTCCCAAAGCAAATTAAAGTTTATGCTTAATTTTGGAGACTAAAGATTTGTGTTTGGCTTGCAGGTTCGAGTGGTTAGATGGACTCATCTGCTAGCAAAAGAGGCAAAGAAATCAATAGACTCCCAACTACCATGAAGTACCATTACCAGGGACAGGTCCATGTCTCAAAGCTTGAGGATCAAATCAGATGGGTTACAGACACCGAAATTAGCCATATAGAAATAGAAGATATCAGAACTCAATTGGATAAACCTAGCTTGGAGGCCCTCCACCAAAGAATCAAGAGATTCGGCCTAGTAGAGGCCACTGTATTCCCACAATCATTGCAGGCACCAAAATTAATAATGGCCATTGCCCCATTTTTTAATCCAGAGAATAGAAAGTGCATAGATGCACAGGGGAAAATAGTTATAGACTTATACCCAGATATGCTTGGATTTGTCTTTGGTATTCCCACCAGGGAAGAAGTGTTTTTGCTAATTGAGGAAGAGGCCTTAAAGGCATGGAGTGACAAAATATCAGCCAACAAGAGGCACATGAATGCCAATTGGCTAGAAGAAGAAAGAAAGATAGGGCTTAAGGCAACATAGATCTTGAGGACGAATTTCAAAGAACCCCAAAAGGACCTGATCATTATGCTCAGCAGGGCCTTTGGGAAGCCAGACTACAAGCACTTCCATCCATGGATGTTCAAGTTCATGAGCACTATCTTGATAGGGAAATGATACTTTGACTGGCCACAGATCCTCTCTGATAATATCTGTAAGCAGATGAAAGAGGTGCAACACACACAAAAATTATTCTTCACATCATATGTCATCTGGGTAGTTGCTAGAGCTGGAAAAGTCCCAGGCCTACAGGTGGAAGGACAATTGGGAGAGAAAGAAGGACAGAAGAAGATATGGGAGTATTATTCCGAACTCACTCTAGCCAATGCTAAGGTGCATTTCAAGAGGGTTAATAATGCCTTTGTTTTCCTAATAATCATCAAATTGATAGGGGATGCAGGATATTGGACTAGCCCAGAGGCCGTGGCTATCATCCGGGAGTGGGCATGTTGGTTCATTCAAAACCCACGCCCCACTTACATTAGGGTTAGTGGATTCATAGGGAACCCAATGCTACTGCCTCGTTATTGCAATGATAGGGTGATTTTGTTGGAATATCTAAGGCAGCTTGTAGGCCTCCAATCACTACTATCATCAAAGCATAAAACAAGAATTGATTTCTTGGTATCTATTGGATACTTTATCTGTTCCAAGATACAAGTGGCAAAGTTGGCGGAACAAGATCTTCAAGATCTAAACTTGAAGGAATACGATCATGCTAGGGAGTTTTATGATCCCTATGAGAAACTCAAACAAGTTATGCCTAAGGCATATGAGGGGTGCAAGCCCAGCCTGGAAGATTTTTGGGCTAACTTACAAGACAGTTTTGAGGTCAGGGAAAAGAACTATAATAGGTTATTTGTCCCACAGGTAAGAGATTTTGGTATTGAGACTAACCTCCCTAAAGGCCTGAGGGATGATGGAGAGTTACTTGATCTAGTCTATAGAGAATCATGTATAGATAAGAGGCCCCTCTCCCCAATAAAGTGGTCTGCAACTAAGGATACAAATATGGAGAAGGTCACTCAGGAGGTCATCAATAGGACTAAACAATGGTTAAGCCAGAGGGTAAGGCCTAGCGTATCAAAAACAAAGCAAAAGGAATCGACCTCAGGGGTACCTCAGTCAAGAGGCCATAAGGAGTATGCTTGAAAGACAAGGTCGGCCTCAAGGAAGAATACCTCCACTGACCTAGGTGAGGAAGATAAGCCTCAAGAAAGAACTGAGGACTTGTTGAAGAAACTCCAACAAAAGATGAAGGAGTCTGAACTATTGAAGAATGTTGCAAACCTAGGGGTGACCGATGGACATGGCACAGTGCCACTCGCCAAAGTTCTCCCACTAAGGACGGCTATAGGCCACACTGCAGAAGAGGGTACCTAGGAACAAGAAGAGAATGTAGAATCCACTGAGAAGATACCCGCTCAACCACCTTCTATAGGTACAACAAGTGCTCCAGGCACCACTGCTCCTGCACCACCATTAGTCAATATATCTATAGGGCAGCTTGGAGTGCAAGGCTTCACATCCACTACTAAAGGGGTAAAAGTTAGAAACGTTGAGTCTGACTCCAATCAAGAAGAAGAGGATCTTGAGCAACAATGACTGCTAGAAGGTGAAGGGGGTGAAGCAGAAGACATATTGAATGAAAGGTTGATCCTAATCCCCCAAGATCAACAGGACCTTCTAAAGGATATAGCAGTCGAGCAAGCAAAGGCAGAGCCAGGTGATGAAGAAATGACATTCAATGAAGAGGTTAGTGGCAAGCTAGGAGAATTACACAAACAACAAGCTCTCCAAGTGAACCTAGCCCACTAGATTTCCTCGCTCCAAGACCCGGGGCAAATAGGAGCCGAAGTAGGAGATGAAGCAGAGGAGCAGACAGAGGTTCATGTCATAACTATGGATATTGTATCACATCAAGGTGATAAAGATGAAGATATACCACAATGGCTGGAGTTCACCTTTGGGAAGAAAAAGAGGAAAGTAGAACTCCCAGAGGTCACTCTACAATAAGTAATCATTGAGGAACCTCCAAAGGTTAAAAACCTAAAAACCATCCATCATTTATCAAAGATAGATTTTGGTGAGGTGATTGCGGACATGGTAGTACCACATGAAGTTGAAAGATAGGTTTCTCCCAAATATCAAATATCCCAGGTAAATTTGGGTAAGCAAACCAAGTGGGGAGAGCTGGATACCTTGGAGCTAGCCACCAGTGTTGTCAGAGGGCGCATGGAAAAGGAGCACACGTCAAATATGGAGCTTAAGGCGCAACTTGGGCAATATAAACAACTGTTGATAGAAATGTGTAAACCTCTAGACTCTTGTAGAACGGATGACCTACCTTCAACCTCATCACTACTAGAGGGAGAGGTAAAGGCATTACTAGAGGTGAGACGAGTGGTTGCTGCCACCAAATCTTGGACCTAGGTAAATGTGGACAAGATTAGATTGTTCCTACAGAATACAATGGAAATATACCATAAGGTAGTACAGGCAGGTGGAGCTTTGGCAACCTGCTCCACACAATGGGAGAGTAAGGAGAGCACTTTCAATAAACAGCTCCGAGTTTTGAAAAGGATACTATGGCTGGGAAAAGAGGTGGTAGTAGAAGAGGATCTCTTAGGAGCGGATAGCTATGAAAATTTACAGTCCCATGTATACATTTTGGAGTTTAAGATAGAGATGTACCAGTAGTATATCAAGGATATGACTAACATTCGGGACCCTCTCCTTAGGTAAATTTTGTCGTATGAGAATTTTGTGACAAATATACTGGGACCTTTTAGCCTCAAAATAGATGACCGGAATAATAGATTAGCAGTAAGTTTTGAATCAATGGGATGCGTATGAGGCACAAAACCTAGGACTTGCTTCCCAGTTCGACGTCGCCCTTATGGATAGATACACATAGTTGATTACTCAGTGTCAAGAGGTGGTGGATACGGTGAAGGAGTTAGAGGAGAAATGAGCACATGCGGATGAAGTTTTGAAGAAATATAAATTTAGAATTAAGCATGTAGCCAATCCTCTAGTCCAAGCATTTGCATGTATAATTGAAAATTATAAGGCTTTTTCCAAGAAATAAAAGATAAGCATACAATTGCTAAAGATAGCAAAGCTGCTGCTCCTTCTCAAGTTCCAATTTTGAGAGAAATTCTGCATGATTATGAAAACGTAGCTCACCAAGCAAGGTCTTTGTAGTGCTCATGCAATCCCCATTTTGTAGTTAAGTGGAGTATCAAGGCAGAAACTTACAAGTTAACTGCGACTCCTAGGGTCAGTTCTTAATTTACAGTAGAGTTATTTCCTAGATAGTAGGGTGGAAAACTTCTATAAATTGAGAAGTTGGATTCATTTGTAGCGGTCCCAAATTGATGATTTGTGGCCTATTTAGAGATTTTAGAGTATTTTGCAGATTGTTAAGAAGTCTGAGTTCTTTTTGCTATACATTCATGGAGATTAATATGAAAAGCAGCTTGTAGATTGTCTGATCTATGTTTATATTCTACCAAATTGTTCTGTGTAATCTGGTAACGTCTATTGTTTTGAGTTAGCAACGTGGTTTAATCTTTTTGTCTATCATTTTATGAATCATATTGCACACATCAGTGGTGTATGAGAATTACTGTGATAGGCCATATTGTTGATGATTTTATTTCCACCAATTTGCAAAATTTATGATTTTGCAGGTTTTCTAGAGGTCTGTTGTTGAATGCTAACTTGGATAATATTTGATAATTGCTTGGATTGCTGGGAACTAATTGAAATATCATTAAGTTGTTATTATATTGATCTTATTGTTATTTTCTTGTTTCCCTTATGCTTCACATTTTATTTCCTAGAGAATCTTAAATCATAAAATACAAAAAAAAAAAGAGGAAGTGTAATTATCTGTAACCAGCGAGATTTAGTTCTAACCAATAGGCCCCTTTACAGGTATAACCACATCAACCATTGGGCTATCCATCACCATCAAGACCCGACTACAGAGACCTTGGGGTAGTGAGTCCTTCCAAACTTGTTACTTTTCAGGAGAGGTGGTGAGTGTTTGCATAAGCTACCTGACTATTGGTGGGTGTGTCAAAACACACTTCAACAGTGCCTAGAAAACTTAAGAATACACAAAGTCTTGTTGATTTTCCTTAGGCAACTTGCAAACTAGATGTGTTAGTAGTCATGTTGTTTTGATGAAATGAAGCTTTGGAAAGCATAATCTTCAACAATCATCCTGCAAAAACTAGTTAGGCTACTAACAACTCACAAACAAACTAGGGTTAGCATTAGTAATAGCCAAATTGAAGCATAAAAACCCTAAAATGCAATCTGTTTTGAAAACATAGAAGTAGAAACTCATACGAGTATTCTCACTTGCTTGTACGAGTGCATGGAGAAACTCGTATGGTAATGTAAAGGTACTGATACGATATTCAGAAATAGGCCTGACCAGAAACCCATGAGATTGAAGATTTGATGATGAGAGATGCCAAGAAATTAGATTTCTGGCCCCATGGTGGGTGACAAAATGTCATGAGTGTGAAGTAGGGTACCTGCAGCTACAACACAAACACCTCAATAGATCATTACAAGCATGGTTAGAAAATTAAAATCAAATGAAAGATAAACCATGACAAAGAGACCTATCACCTCTTAAGAGATGTGAGAATGGATTTTCTCTCAAATCTAGATAAGCAATCCTAGTGACTTGACTACACCTAGACAAAGGATTTAAAATGATATGATATGAAAGCTAGATGAGATTGATTATGCTAGATTGATCCAAGAGGCTAATTAAGCTAATGATATGTATGATTAAGCTATGATGATGATGCAATTAAGCTAGAATAGAGATTGATTAAGCTACATGATTCAACAATTTAGCTAGAAAATGATCAAATTAAATTAGATCTAAGTTGCAATTGCCTATAATAACAATGCTTAAATGATATGCTAGAAGGGATATGCCTATAATAAAAATGGATAAGATGAAAATGAGATGGGATCCTTTGTGCTCCAAATGGGGGATATTTATAGGATCTCCAAGGCCAAGGGTGAGGCGACAGGAATCAACGGTTAAGATTGAGTCTGAAGATATCAAGGGTGAAATTGGAGGAGGTTGGAGAAGAGGTTGGAGGGAGGGACACTTGTCATCTCTTTGGTGACAAGTGTCAAGGAGCCTTGCTCATAAGAGGGAAAGTGTCCAAGGGAGGAGACATGTGGCCTAAGTGCCATGTGTCTCAAGGGGAGAATATCCTAACCTCCAAGGTTAGGATGGAATGGGTAATTTGAATTTAAAAATTCAAATAATTGGAAAAGGCTAATTAACTTTCAACAACTAATAAATTGATTTGTTTTAATTAATTAGGGGATTAGAAAGAATGAATTAAATGGGGGGGGGATTAATTAATTTGGATTAATTAATCAAAGAGGACTATTGAAATGAACCTATTAAATAAATCCTTAGATTTACTAATAAGGATGAAAGGGATTTAATCAAATTGCTAATGAATTCAATTAAATTAGGAAGGGGGATTAATTAAATAATTTCTTATTTAATTAATTATCTTCAGACCATTTTTAGGTGTATATGGGTGTAAATCGGGTTTATAAACTTGATTAACACCTAGGACTCACACTTAGTGAAAACAAGGGAAAACCAAGAACAATTATGTTTATGATGATGAAAATGTCTTGCAAAGCGTGCATAGAGCTAGAAAACCACAAATAGACAAAAAAATTGTGGGGTTACCTCAATTTTTACCCTCTAAAAGTTAAGGATAACATTGGCTCTTACTGGGGAACAACCTTTGGTCATTCTTTGAAATGAGCAAAGGTTTGTAGAATCCTAGTGCTCTATGTACCTTCATCCATCCATTGGGCTTAGAGTTGGGCAACAGGGAAGTACTAAAAGACCAAAAGACACAAAATAAAAACTAAAAAGAAAAGAATGCACCAAGGCATTAAAATTTCATTTAGTAAACAACTTGAGATTCTAGCCACTATGTGATAATGAAAAAGGTGTTCCATAATTATATGTAAGGAGATGGCTGCCTTCACCATATATTTGATGAATAGTGAATGGTCCCATCCACAAAGAGTTAAATTTGCCATGCATCTCTTTAGGCTCGCATCTCTTATCCCAAAGTAGGACAAGATCACCAACCTTGAAATCTCTCTACTTGGCTTTTTTGTCAAAAACAATTTTAACTTGATTCTGGTGTTTTTAAATATGATCCACCACCAAAACTCGCTTTTCTTCAAGTTCCAAAAGGAACATGATGTGCTTATCTAGAGAACTCTCACAAGTTTGATCTTAAACTGCCTTTGCTAACTTCAAAGTCAATAGCTCTAAAGTGACTAGAATTTCTACATTGGCACCATAAAGAAGCTAGAAAGGAGACAAACCAATTTCTCTCTTGGCAGTGATGTGATCTACCCACAAAGCATCAATCAACGCCTTATGCTATAAATGTTGATTTTCATCAACCAAATTATTATTGTTGGATTCTTCTTGACCATTCCCTTGTGGGTAATAATCTGAAGAATGGTCAAGAGTGATATGATTCTCAAAACAAAACTGAGTAACCTCATATGAGGAAAAATAGGTGGCATTATCTCCTATAATGTTATTTGGAACACCAAATCCACTCACAATATTCTCTTTTATGAAATCACATACCACCTCGGATTTAGCATGCTTAACAGGAATTGCTTCGACCCGCTTAGTGAAGTAATTTGTTGTTGTCAAAATATAGTGATGACCTACACTGGAAGGAGGATTGATTGGACCAATGAAGTCAATGCCCCATTGCTAAAATGGTTCCTCTATTACCACTGGTTTGAGAGGAAATGTTGCAAGCTTGGACTTACCAACAAATTGTTGACACAATTCACATTTTCTAACCCAATCATAGGCATCCTGGAATAAGGTGGGCCAATAATACCTAGCTCGCAAATTCTTGTGAGCCATCACTAGAGCCGAAAAATGTCCAAAAAAGATTCCAGCTTAGCTTGCTAATCTTTATCCATGCACCTAAGAAAGGTACCATCTAGACTTCTTTTGTACAAACTATTTTCCCAAAGAAAAAAGTTTGTTTATTTCAACTTCAAATTCCTTTTTTCCTTATACATGAGATGCGTAGGACATTCACCATAAGTAAGGAAATAAGATATGTTAGAATACCATTCATCTGTGGTACTTACAAACAACATTGTAGGGATGTTTCCATGTAAATCCTTTTCAAGAGGAACAACCTCTTAAGGTTCATTTTTTGCCATTAACTTACATAAACCATTTCCTCGAACCAACTTGGTAGGTCTAATCTCCAAGTCATATTCCTAGATTTTTGCTATCCAGTTTCCCCTCTTAGTTCCAAAATCTTGTAAAGTTGAGAAATTGACTTGACTACAATATCTAAAACTAAACATATGGCATGAGAATTCAAGATGTAAAACTATAAATGCTTTATTGCTTTAACCACAACAAAGGCATGCCTGTCCATCTAAGAATACTTGAGCTCATGAGTTTTGAGGGGACAACTCATAAAAGTTATGGGAGACTTGATATCTTCTGAATTTTTGTGTACCAGAATTGCAAAAAGCATATGATTTGAAGCATAACTGTACATTAAAAAATCTTTGGTATAATCAAAACATACCAATACAAGAGCATGAGCTATTGCTTCTTTTATTTCTTCAAAGGTTGCTTTTCCTTTAGGAGTGCAGCAAAAAGCAGTCTTCCCTTTCATCATATTCACAATATGATGAGTTTTTTCGGCAAAGTCTGAAACAAATCTTCTCAAAGAATGTGTACAATTGTTTTACTTGAAGGTAATGATAAACTTTGAATTGATTTGACCCTTTTTGGATCAATATTAGTACCTTAGACACTATATGTCCAAGAAGTGTACCTTTTGTGACCCCACAAACTAACTTATTGGGATTTAGGGAAATATCATGCTTGCGACATCTCTTCAAGACATCCTCTAAATAGAAAAGATGATTCCCATGATCTATAGAAAAAAATATTAAATCATCTAAGTACACAACAATGCACCTACCAATGATTCCTCTAAATGTTATGTCGCTATCTCTCTAGAATGTTGCACTTGCATTAATCAGACCAAAAGGTATCCTTCGATAAGAAAAAGTATCCCAAGGTCTCGTGAAAGTTATCTTATATTGATCTTCCTCACTGACTTCAATTTAATTGTATCTTGAGAAGCTATCAAGCATGGAGAACATCTGGGATCCAGTGACTATTTGAAGGATTTGATCCATTACTGGTAATGGATAATTATCTTTCAAAGAGGAGTGATTTAGATTATGGAAATCCACACAAATGTGAATTTCCCCATTTTCTTTCTCACAGGTAATATATTAGCAATCCATGATGAATGATGAATTAGAAATATTATTTTGGCATTCAAGATTTTTTGAATTTCTGAAAGAATAGTACCTAAATTCTTGGGATTATATTGTCTTTGCTTTTGTTTGAAAGGTGTTGTCTTAGATTTGAGTGGAATGTCATGTTGTATTTTCTTGGGCTGGAAAGACTTCAAATCATCATAAGAGTATGTCAATACATCAATGTATTGATGTAGAAATTGTATGAATTTCTCCCTTTCACCTTGAGTACTTGATTGTTACCAATGTTTACATATTTTGGATCATCCTCAATATTGTATTTCTCATATCCCGTAGCATCATTTAATGTCACCTATTGTTTACTTTTGATGTACCGATTATGCTTATCAAATAACTTTTCTAGAGACACCAGGCCCTTTGGGATTTTCTTTCCCTTCAACTGCAAGAAACCCTCATCATGTGAGGAATCATTACTAGCAGCTGAGTCTGAGGAGTTACTTCCTTTGAAGTACAAATTGTTGAAACTATCACTAGTTTCCAGGAAATTAACAATCTGCTTATCATCATTGAATATTTCCTAGTCATCCCAGTTATCTAGTGAACTTGGCTTGCAGATCAATTCAATGGATTAAATATCCTAAGATAAATCATTGTGTGAAATCTGAAGAGTAGGAGACTGAGCGAGAGAATCTGATCTAAAATTAAACTCTCTTGAAACCACTGAAATAAGTAAGGCATCAAAATATTCAATACTATCCCAAACCAAATTCTAATAATGTTTCAACCAGTCATTTCTAGTTTGATAGATATTCTTGACTTGGCAAACTACCAACTCATTATCTCCTTGTGCATGTAGATTTTTGATACCCTTCTTATGAGCCAAATCAATACCCAATAACAAAGATTCATATTCAGTCATATTATTAGTATTGGAAAACTGAAGCTTGAAAGAAGAAGGAAAGATTTATGTATGAATCTAAACCAATGCTAGTGAGTCTTCCCTAAATACTCCTCATGACAATATTAAGAATGGTTTCTTTGCTTTTCCCATGTTGTCTAAAGTGTTTACCGCCATGCTAGATGATTTTGACAAGTTTATGACTGAGAGTGCTTCTAGGTCTAGTGAATCATCCCTTGAAAATCCTACCAATGTTCTCACTACAACATCTCCTATTGTAACTACCATTATTCAAGATTCGGTCAATCCTTCTCAAGATGTACTGGTAGGTGATGATGATGATTCAAATTTGACACCATGGTTATTTTCCAATGCACCTAAGAGAATGAAGCAAGCAGTCTCACCTAAAGATTTTGATTTCAGCCAACTTGTTCCCATCAAACCCAAAACTACAAAGAAAGCTAAAACTCTATCAAGGGTAAAAATTAACAAAGCAAGGACTTGTGCCTCCTCCAGACACAACTATTGATAAGATCTAGGAGTTATACTATGTAATTCGTAGGATAGAGCTAGGAAATTAGACTCGTGATTCTGTTGCACAAGATGCTTATTTATTTTTGGAGGCCCTTATATCTAGATATGATGAAGATAAAGAAAAAAAGGATCAAATCAAGGCATGAATTGAGAAGCTCACCTCAATTCTTATCAAAGTAACTAAGTCCTCATAAGCTATTGAACTAGTCGCTTCATCTTTGGATTAACATGTTGTAAAAAGAGTTGAGCAAGTAGCATCACGAAGAAGGTCCGTAGGGGAATATGTTGTAAGAACAGAGGTGGGCAACACCATAGAAGCCTTCTCCCAAGAACTTGAAACACAAGAAAAATAATTTGAAGCCTGGTTGAAATTTGAGGATTATGATTCAGATGATGGTGTTATTCCTTCACGGTGCATGTATATTGAGCAGTGAGAGGCATTGGAGCATCAAATGAATATTATAGAGCACCTAGTCAAGGACATGAGGAAAGCCCAAAAAGCATGTTCAGATAAGAAGGATATTGTTGCTAAAATCTCTAAAATTCCATGTGCTTTCCTTAATGACAATGAAAAGGTCCTTGAAGTTGATAAAATCATTAAGGAGTTTAGTTTTCCTGTGACTGCTGAAGTTGATAGAGATGAATTCTCTTTGTACTCAATTGATAGATTGGCTGATCTCCAATTCATCTTGTATTTTTTGGATTCACTTATGAAGAAACACAAGAATTGTTGCATTGACTTAGAGGATTCCATCACCAGGGTCAAGATCATAATCAACCATACCTAGGGATCCGATGGAGTTCAAATGAAGAATGTCTTGCAAAAGTTTGAAGAATTCTAGAAGCGAGAGTCAACTTGAGGAAAATGGTACCTAAAGTCATTTTCATGTTTTCCCAGTGGTATTTTGTTATGTCAATTGACACCTTAGGTGACATTTTGTATATGTTCATGTGCATGTGTTGAGTGCACAAGTCCTAAGTCAATCGAACTCTTCTTTTTACTTAGTCCTATAATTAGTTATAGTTTCCTATTTTCATGTTGCACCCCTATTCTATATATATGAGGGTTATTATTGTAATAAAGATCTTTTTTCCATCATTGTTTATGCAACAAAACTTTACCGAAGTGAAGAGAAAATTGAGACTCGGTATGAATGTTCTTATTTCATTTGTATCATATTTTTTTTAATGATTAAAGTTGACTATAACTCTTGGTGCTAAATATTGAAAAGATTTTTGAGTCTTTACAAGTATTATTTGAGTTACTTTGAAAATTCAAGAATTGGAAATTGGTTGAGAGAGGGTTGTTTTAAGTCTTCAATCTTTTGCAAGTTATCTCTAGAATTTGTATTGGGAAGATAAAAAGTAAAGTCTTTGTGTTGTACAGATTATTTGGTTAGAGTAGAAGAACTTTCAATATATTTGTAAGTCTTTGAGCTGACAATATATTTGGGTTATAATGGTTGATAGGAGTTAAGTATTCAAAAGAATATTTGAGTTCTTAGTGTGCATAATTTCTGTCCCTAGGTCATTTTTCAAAAAAAGGGAATTAACGAAAGACTTTGTTCTTTCACATACATTTTACTTCTTAATTAGATTAGTTTTAAAATTACTGCAAGCTTAGAGTTGTTAATTAAGGAAATCTATTCTTAAAAGAGAATTAGATATAACTGGTTCTGAAAAAAGAGAACTAAGTTGTTGTTTCATCCTAGAATAGTGTAAAGTTAGCAGGTAGATAGAATAGAAAGTAATTGTAGTAGAAAGGGGGAGCCTTCCTTTACAATTAGGAGACATCATATCTTTTCTTTTGAGAGATATTATCTCATGTGCTATCATAAAACTCACATTTTGTAAACCTTCATCAATTTACAAAATTTTTACCCAACATATTCATTCAACTTAAATCTCATGCCTATTGTAGTACCCGATTCAGTTTCATTAAAACTTTTTTTTTGTGGGTAGATGGAATTTAAAAATAGGTGCAACAAGCTGCAATCTATAGGGGTATTTCCACAATATTGTTATAAATTTTATGAGAATAATCTAACTACAAAACTCATCACCCAACATCAATGAGAAGCAACGATTTGTCATCAATTGTGGGTCATTTTTTTATGTTTTCACTCACCTAAAATTGGCCGATTACTTTTAGATTAATAATGTGTTCACTCTCAGTGGTATTCTAGATTTGCCTACAAGATAGGTTGCACCAAGATATCATAAAAAGGGCATTTGTTCATATTATGTTTCAGAATATAGAGGCTTCTCTTCAAACATGAATGTGAATGGTACTATTTGTCTTAATAATCTTAGAAAATATTTTTTTCAATAATAATACCTTAACTCAAGTATTGATGTGAGCATAATATTGTATGAGGCAACTACCCAAACTAAAGATGCACAAGTCTTCTTTGGGCTCCCCTACAATTCTATGGTGGGAGGCTCCTGCCCTTTTGACTATCATCCAATATATTACCCAAACCATATCTTACTATCGGCGTAACCATTATACCTCATTGGGGTGCAAGTTCTAGTATAATAGAAAGATATTAATTGTTGGCAACAATGTAGCAAACTGAGAGGGGGATCGAATCAGTTTGCACAAAAACTTACTACAACTTAAACCACAAATCAGATCTGATAATTAACAATTAAAGCATGAAACAAAACCACATCAATAACACACATAACACCAATATTTTTGATGTGGAAAACCTGGTTAAGGGAAAAACCACAGTGGGAATCTACCCACGATGAGATAATACCCTGTTAGGAGTAAATGAAATATTAAAATGGGGAATGCACATACATTCAGGCGCACTACTCAAATAAGAAACCTAGAAAGGATACAACCTTTTGGGAAGGATAACTACCTTATAGGAAGTCTCATTGACTTACAAAACCATTCAAACAAAAATCTAGATTACATGAACTATGAGAATAGCATCTCCATATACTTGAGTACAGTTCCGGTTAAGCAAATATTTTGCTCTGCAACACTTCTCTTCTCTCCTTCACACTTTCAAAAGATAAAATCACTTGTTCACAAATACAAATCGATCATACACACTCTCAAAGATCACAGACACACATCTTACATGATTATTATATTTATTTATACAAATCATCAACCTATGAAATAGAGGTCGACGAAACCCTTAACACAAATTACAAAATAATAATCTCACACGCTACAACAATACATGTGGACCAAAACAATGTTGGATAAGACATAGTTTGGACCTAAATCAATATCACAAACATGCAACACCTCCAACAATTACACCTTGATCATTCACAACATGCTACAATCACCAAAAATGTCGCATAACATGAATAACATCACTGGACAGAAAATATTTAATAACGTGCATAATAATCAATGTGGACCACCAATACGCATAGAAAAGGATCTATAAATATTCACAAGCAATGTGAATTGCACCACAATATAACTAGAATCATCATCAGCTTTCTATCGGAGCTCAAGAACACCAACATAATTGACTGTCAACTTGAAATATTTGCTTGCAGATTTCAAAATCATGAACCAGTCAGACTAAGGACACACATCAATGTCCAAAATACATCCCACACATCCACAACTAAAGATATAGCAATTCCAAAGCAATACAAAGAACAAACTAGAATACGAAATAACACAAACAACTGAATAAGATCCTCAATATTGGATCTCATAACTTGATCAAAACATTATGAGGACATCTACAAATGCAAATTAACCATCTACAAATAATATACCGGAAACCCTTTAATCTGCATCATCTCATCTACAACACACAGGCTAAACAAACTCATTCAACCTAACTGCAACACTGGAATACACAGGAGAATATATTGACATCAATGACAACACATCAACCAATGTCCAACAATCTCCCCCTTTGGCAGTGATGGCAACATATGAATGTGAAAAATAATCAATCCAAAGAAAGAAATCAACTCACAACAATCTCCCTCAAAATCACAAGGATCAACTCCCCCTTTAGGCAAACAACTCAAATCTCAAACCTCAAAATGCTTCAGGGTTTTTCACATGCTTCTCTCCCCCTTTGACATTAATGACAAAGGCTTGGGAATCAGGATTCTCTCCCCCTATTAATTAGCTTCATAAATTTGTACATCTGAACCATTGAACCCCATGACTACTCTCCTTGAGTAGTAGCCTCACTCATCAATCCGAATCACAAAATATCTCTAGTTCATCGGATTGATGCAAATCCATGCATCTTATTTCTCATCAGGAGGGGCAATTACCCCTAACTTCTCTCTGAGATATTCAAAAGTATCTTTAGGAAAAGGCTTCATAAAAATATTTGTAATTTATTCCTTTGTAGATACATACTCTAATATGACTTCTTTCTCATTCACTTTCTCTCTCAAGAAATAAAACTTGATTGATATATGCTTTGTTTTGGAATGCAACACCAGATTCTTTGTAATATTGATAGCACTTGAATTGTCACAGTATATAGCAATAGGCTCATCATAAATAACTCCTATATCCTTCAACATCTACTTCATCCAAATTACCCAAGTAAAATCGCTAGTAGCAACAATGTATTCAGCCTCTGCAGTAGATAAAGAAATCACATTCTTCTTCTTACTTGCCCAAGAAACCAACTTCTTACCCAAAACAAATGCACCACCTCTAGTACTCTTTTGGTCATCAACATCTCCTACCCAATCAACATCTGTAAAATCACTCGAGGTAAATTCATCATTCTTAGAATACCATAAACCAAAATCAACTGTCCCTTTCAAATATCTGAATAACCTTTTTATAGTAGTAACATGAGATTCCTTAGGATTAGCTTGAAATCTAGCAACATGACACACAACATTTATTATATCAGGTCTAATCTAAGTCAAATACAACAATCCACCAATCATAGATCTATATATGGTCTGATTAGCTTTCAAAGAATCATCATCCTTTGTCAACTTACATCCAATCACCATAGGTGTACCAAATGGCTTAGTGTCCTCAAAACCAAATTTCTTCAATAATTCCTTCACATAATTAGACTGAGATATGAAAATACCTTTATCAAACTAAGTAATTTGCAATCCTAGAAAGAATTTCATTTCACCAATCATAGACATCTCAAATTCATTATGCATCTCTTCAGCAAATTTCTTACATAGGTAATCATTTCCTCCAAAGATAATGTCATAAAAAAAAACTTCAATAATCAAAATATTATTCTAATCAATATTGAAATAAAAATTACTATCAACAGTACCTTTATTGAATCCAAGCTTCATCAAATACTTATCCAATCTGGCATACCAGGCTCTAGGGGCTTGCTTCAATCCATACAATGCTTTCTTCAACCGAAAAATCATGTCCTTTTCACCAGTCAGCTGAAACCCATCCAGTTGCTCAATGTAGACTTCTTCTTCCAACTCACCATTAAGAAACTCTGATTTGACATCCATTTGATAAACCTTGAAATCTTTGTGAGCAACATAGGCAAGAAATAATCTAATAGCTTCAATTCTAGCTACTGGAGAAAAAGTCTCCTCATAGTAAATTCCTTCCATTTGTGAATAACCTTTACAAACAAGTCTAGTTTTATTCCGAACAACTTCACCCTATTCATTCAACTTATTTTGGAATACCCATTTAGTTCCAATTACATTTTTATCCTTAGGTCTATGAACAAGAATCCATGTATCATTTTTCTCAATTTGATTCAAGTCTTCTTCCATAGCTTTAATCCAATTTTCATCTTTACATGCTTCATCAACATTTTTACGCTCAATCTTAGAGATCAAACAAAATTCTTTAGCAAGTCTTCTCCTAGTCATCACACCTTTATTCTTATCACCAATAATCTGATTTTTTTAATTATTCAACCTCACATACCTAGGATTTTTAGGATTTTCTTGAATTTTATCCTCTTGAACTCTTTCTTCTACACTAGCATGTGCACCTTCATTCTCAAAAAATTTCAAAGCAATCTGAACTTGACTTTGGGTCTGCACTTGCTTTCCTTTACCTGGATTGGCATCCTAATCATCAGAATCATATCTGCAAGATCTAATCTTTCTTATATTACCTTCATCAACCTTCACATTAGCACTTTCAACAATCTTCTTCAATCTTTTACTATAACACAGATAGGCCTTACTTTTAGTATAATAAGCAAGAAAGATTCCTTCATCACATCTAGCATCAAACTTTCCAAGTTCTTCATCTCTTTTGGTATAGCATTTACTTTCAAAAATTCTGAAATATCTAACAACAGGGGAATGACCAAACCACAACTCATAAGGATTCTTACCAGTATCACCTTTGACATTTACCTGCTTATAAGTGTATTCTGCAGTACTCACAGCTTCTCTCCAAAACACATGTGGAACATTTCCTTCAATCATCATGGTTCTAGCATCTTCTTGAATTGTTATATTCTTTCTCTCTACAACACCATTCTATTGTGGTGTCCTAGGAGCAGATAACTATCTCTTAACTCCATGCTCTTCATAATATGCATTAAACTCACTGGAAGTGAATTCTCCACCTCTGTCAGATCTCAGACACTTCAACTTCAATCCAGTCATAGTTTCAACTCTAGCTTTTAAATTCTTGAAATTCTCAAATGCTTTAGATTTCTCCCTTAAGAAGGTAACCCACATCATCCTTGAATAATCATCAATCAACCACATTGAATACCTGTCACCCTGCAAGCTTCTTACTCAAGAAGGACCACATAGATCAATATTCACAAGATCCAACAATCCATTAGAATTATATTGTTTTCTATTATAAGTAACTCTTGTTTGTTTCCCTAATTGATATTCCTTACATATCGGATTATAAGGCTTTACTAACTTTGGTAGATCTCTCATTGCTTGAGTAGAACTTATATTAACCATGCGGTCAAAATTTACATGACACGTTCTTCTATGCCATAACCAACTTTCATCAACTTGAGCAATCAAACAACTTTTACCACTAGCATTCAAGTGAAAGATATTACCTTTAGTCTTTGTCCCTGATGCAATCTCAGTTCCAGAGGTACTCAAGATCTCGCATATATCATTCTTGAATTGCAAGTTATATCCCTTATCAACCATCTGACCAACACTCAAAAGATCGTGCTTTAAACCTTCAACATACAACACATCATCAGTGTTATGCTTACCATCGAGAGAAATAAAACCTCTACCTTGAATTACACAAGCTTTGTTATCACTAAATCTTACTATACCACCATCATACTTTTCCAAATTTACTCTTATCACCTGTCATATGATGAGAGAAACCATTGTCAATTACCCATTCATCTTTCTCCTCAACTTTAGCAACTAAATATTTCTCCTCATTAATGCAGCTTGTAGAATATGTAGTTATAGGATCATCTTCTTTGATAGCAATGAACACAAATTCATCTCCTAAATTTCCCTTAGCTGACTCATCATCTATCACACCTTCATCAGCAACATAATAACACATCTTCTGATATTTAGGCTTATATGGCTTAAATGGATTCTTAGGATTTCTATCTCTTTCTGGACACCTTGATGTAAAATGTCCTATCTTATTACATGAAAAGAATTTAAGAGGTAACTTTCCTTCATACTTACTGACACCTTTAGGCAATATTTTGGCAATAAGTGCTTCAAGCTCCTCAAGATCTCTTTCTTCATCTTACACCTCTTTCATCTCTTTCTCATATCTAGACACTCTTGTAGAACTTTCTCCCGAATCATATCTCTACTTCCCAAAAATAGTAGCTTTGAATGCAGATTTAGTCTTAGGAAGAGAGTCTCCAAACTCACTCAACTCAAAAGCAGTAAGTTTACCAATCAACATGTCTCTTGTCACATTTGTCATAATCTAGATCTCATCAATAGCAACAAATTTATGTTCATAAGCAAGAGGAAAGGATCTCAACACTTTAGCAACAATCTCAAATTCTTCTAATACTCCACTGGCACATCAGATTCCACACACAAGCTCATTAACTTTCTCCATAAAAGAGGTAATGTTCTCATCTTCACTCATCTTCAAGTTCTCATATTTACCCTTCAAGCTCTACAACTTAGAAATATTCATATGACTATCACCTTCATGCAAGTTCTCCAATTTTATCCAGATCTCATGAGCAGTGTCTAAGTCCATCACATTAGTCATCTCAAAATTTGACAAGGCACTCAACAATGCTTCCTTAGCTCTAATATTGTATTCTTCCTTTATCTCATCTGGAGTAATAGGACCATTCTGAGGAACACTATATACATTCTTAGTAATCTTCCAATACTCTTCTCCAATGCATCTCAAATGACATTGCATCTGGATTCTCCAAGTTCGTTATGTTAAATCTTAGACTATCCTTTATGAAAGTAAAGGTTGTCATTCTGGATCTCCTCAAGCAGACAAGCTTCTTCCAAAGGATCTATCTCTGATACCGATTGTTGGAAACAATGTAACAAATTGAGGGGGGGGGAGGGTGAATTAGTTTGCACAAAAATTACTGCAACTTAAACCACAAATCAAATTTGATAATTAATAGTTAAAGCATGAAACGACACCACATCAGTAACACACATAACACCAATATTTTTGACGTGGAAAATCCAGTAAGGGAAAAACCACGATGGGAGCCTACCCACAATGAGATAATACCTCATTAGGAGTAAATGAAATATTACAATGGGGAATGCACATGCATTCAGGCACACTGCCTAGAGCTCACTGCACAAATAAGAAACCTAGAAAGGCTACAACCTTCAGGGAAGGCTCACTACCTTACAGGAAATCTCACTGACTTAAAAAAGTATTTGGACAACAATTCGGATTACATGAACTATGAGAATAGCATCTCCATATTCCTGAGTACAATTCCAATTAAGCACACATTCTACTCTGCAACACTTCTCTTCTCTCCTTCACACTTCCAAAAGATCAAATCATTGTCCGCACATACAAATCGATCATACACACTCTAAAAGATCACAGACACACATCTTACATGATTATTACATTTATTTATACAAGTCATCAACCTATGAAATACAGGTCGTCCAAACCCTTAACACAAATTACAAAATAATAACCTCACACGTTACAACAATACATATATCCCAAAAAAATGTTGGCTGAGACATAGTATGGACCTAAATTAATACCGCAAACATGCAAAACCTCTAACAATTACACCTCAATCATCCACAACACACTACAATCACCAAAAATGCCGCATAACATGAAGAACATCACCGAACAAAGAAGATCTTCAATAAGGTACACAATAATCAATGCGGACCACCAATACTCATAGAATAAGATCTAGAAATATTCACAAGCAATGTGAATTGCACCACAATAACCACAATAACTTGGACTGCTAGAATTGTCATCATCTTTATATCAAAGCTCAAGAACACCAACATAACTGACTATCAACCTAAAAGATTTTCTTATGTATTTCCAAATCATGAACCAATCAAACGGAGGATGCATATCAACGTCCATAATACATCCCACACATCCACAACTAAAGATGTAGCAATTTTGGAACAATACGGAGCACAAACTAGAATATTGAATAACACGAACACCTGAATAACATCCTTAATACCAGATCTCATAACTTGATCAAAACATCATGTGAACCTCTGCAAATGGGAATGAGCCATCTACAGACAATATACTAGAAACCCTTTAATCTACATCATCTCATCTGCAACACACATGCTTAACAAACTCATTCAACCTAACTACAACACTAGAATACATAGGAGAATATGTTGACATCAATGACAACACATCAACCAATATCCAACATTAATACCCATTAATATTTCACTATAACAATACATTATATGAAATTAATCATATAACTTGAACCCACTTAAAATAGAGGGAAAAACAAGACTTTAAATTCACATATAATTAAATGTTGGAGCATTTCATCTCCACCCTTAGATGAGATAAATGAGAACCCTTAGATTTAGGACTCTCATAGAAAGCCCTAAATCTAAGGAAGAACATAAGGATTTCTAGTGGTGGATAGTTTTGCCATTTGATGTTTCTATTGCTTTTTTTTCCTTTGGCTTGTTTTTATTCTTTTTATGCAAGAGGGTTTGATGAGGAAAAGGATTTTACTCAGGCTCATCATAGGGTGCCATGGTGTTCTGCATTAAGATCTTCCATGCAGTGTATTTTGCATCTAGGATTTTTGTATTATTGCATGTTGTTGTTTCCAGATCTAATTTCATATGTAAATCTTGAAGAAGAATCCATTTTTTTCTTTCTTACTCTTGTTTATTGTTGTCTCTTGTAGATAAAAGAGAGAGTACAAGGTGCAGATTCACAACAAGAGTTGCTTATTAGGATAGCCAACCTCACTCGGCTCTTGCAGTTTGATATTTTTTTCTTTCCCGATCTAAACCCCAATGCATAAGAATGGAGTTCCTCTCTCTCTCTCTCTCATTTTAAATTTTTTTTTTTTAAGAATTATCAATAAATTTATATGCAATTTTATTATAATTATTATTATTTGAGCAGCCATAGATGGTGAAACCCACACAAAGGAGGTCACAGTTAAGATTGAGCCCCATTGCGCACCCTTAAGGAGGGGTCGCTGCCTATGGAGGGTCTATGGAGAGGTTATGACCTCCTCCATGGAGGACACAATCTTCTAGGGGTTGCATCTCCTCTTTTTCGTGCTTTTGTTTAGATTTTTTAAAATTATTTTAATTTTTTAATATATTTAATAATATATATATAATTTAATGTAATTTATTTATAATAATTTATATAATCTGAAAAGAACGTATATTTATACCTTCCATATGTAAATATATAAATATATTTTTCATATACATTAATTCATATGATTGAAAATTTGTGAATTTGGGTTACATGATTATAATTCCAATAAAAACCACAAAAATATCAAATATACTCTTATAATTAATTAATTTTTTATAAATACTTATAAGTAGAAATTTAACTTGTAGAAATTACCACAACATCTGTTACTAAATTTATACATAAAATGATTACAAATTAAACAAATAAATATATATATAAATACTCATAAGTTGAATTTTAATTGTATAAAATACCACAACATTCAAATATTATTCAATATGCCATTGAAAAGGTAAAGTTACCAGCACAATAATTTGGATTAATTATATTAACTATTTAGGAGAAAGCAAAATGCATCAAGTAGCAAATAAAATCTAAAACATAAACATCAATTCTCTTTAAATGTAAAAGGGAAACTAACATATATTTGATTCCTTTCCTCAGTAAATTTTAGTGGAAACTTATTGTAATAGATAAGAGAAATTATAGTCATATTTCTTTCATTATTTAGAACAATGAATTACATAAAACTTCATCTAATTTTCACTACAAAGGTGATCTTCAATTACTTAAATCTGCAAGATTTTGAACTTAGAATAACCATTTCCAATTATAAACATAATTCAATGGAAGAATGTAATCTCTCCACCCAGCCAAGTAGGGAGAATCATTAAACCTCACTTACATACAACAAACAATAGATTAAATCAACATGCTAATAACATAATTTACACAATATTTCCAATCATTTAATAAATCCCCAAAATACAAGGAACTCACATTTAAACACCTGCTCAACAAATTAAGGACTACATATTTTAATAAATTTTGAAATTCACACTCTTACCATATAATAAGACTCACAAGAACTTTCCAAATAAAAGAAAAAACCATGAAACCAAATAGTATAAAAAGAAAGAAAACTAACCTCTCTACATAAATCTCTTTTCATTTTAATTATTCCTTAACCTCTCAATCTACTCTTATAACCTTTCCATCCATCTCCCTTCCAAGCCATACAATTTATTCTCAAGAACAATTATGTATAAAAATCGAAAATGAGAAAATGAGGTCTGAACCCCCTCAAAAAAAACCCTTCCCTCACTAAACAATGAGAATATATAGAAGGTAACATTTACTATGAAGGTAACATTTTTACTATGAAGGTAACATTTTTCACCTTCACATTTCATCCTCATCTCCTTTGGTGAGTCATGAATGTTGGAAGATTCTTCCTCCCCATAAGCTTCCACATGCTCACCCAAATTGGTGAGTCATGTTAGATTAACTAACCTCACCCAAACTTACACAAACTTGGAGAAATGAAATGGGATGATCACTCACACGTGACTTATTCCTCTTCTTAAACTCTAAATTTTTGCCACCAACATTAAATGCCACATAAAAGTGCTAAAAAATCATCCTTCAAATTAAATATAGGTTCCATAACACCCCTAACTTATAGGTACATACCTAGGGTACTTGAAACCTAAAAAATAATACAAAAATAGTCACTTAAATCACCTTTTTTTTTTTTAACCCAACTTAAAATGTGAAACTAAATACTTATAAGCGTTAAAATTGTTGGAATGTGAAGTCATCATGGATTCCCATCTTGCAGTGGTTGAGTCATCATGGATTCTCATCTAGCAGTGGTTGAGTCATCATTGTGTGCATGAAAAGTGGATAAAGTCTATAAGCTGTAAGACACAACACTTCAATTAAGTCATTGCATGCTTGGTTAGACATATATAATCATGAATATAAAAACCATAACAAATCGACCTATTTCCTTCTAAAAGATGTGAGTATAAACTTGCTCTCAGATTTGTCTAAGCAATACTAGTGACTAGACTACACCAAGATGAAGGATTTAATCTATATGAGCACAAGAATAAGCTAAATGGATGCAAGATTAAGCTATATGAATGAAGATTAAGCTAGATGAATGAAGATTAAGCTAGATGAATGCAAGAAATAATGATTAAATTAAGTATGCAAAAAGCTAAACTAAGATGCAATAATCTCAAAGTACAATATCTTCAATGACTCCAGAGCAAAAACTGCACAATAACAATAAATGTTCAGGGTGTCTTTAATGAGATTTGAAGGGCTGAATTTATAGTGACTCAAAAGAGAGACCAACGGTCAAGATCGATTAACAATGAGCGATTGAGATTCCTCAAGAAAAAGAACAATCCAGGTTAATTGAAATAATTGAGAGATCAAATTAAGTTAATCTTGAGATAGATTTAAATCATAGCTTGATTGAATGCATTCAGATTATAAGTTTGAGTCTACATAAAATTAGTTGATTACATGCACTTGAGATAAAAATAGGTGATTCCATGCATTTTTCTATAATTTGCTCAAGATTTTTATTTAGAAAAAGCCTTTTCAATGTAAATGAACCTCTTTCTTCAAGAAAAGCTTTGAGTTTTATTTTTAGAGAAGATGATTAATTCAATTTAATTTTTTTTCTGATTTCTCAAGTTATCTCAATTTTAGAAAAAGAAATATCTTAAGTTTGATTTCTTCTCTCAATTTAATTCTTTTCTTTTGCAGATTAATTCCTCTTTTTGTGATTAATCTATTTTTGTAAATTAATTCCTCTTTTTGTGATTAATCTCTTTTTGTAAATTAATTCTTTTTTTTGTGATTAAATGACAAATTTATTTATTAATTAAATATGCTAGGATATTTAATTAAATAAATAGGAAAATTGATCAAAATGATTTACTTGGAATGATTTAATTAATTAATTAAATATTTAATTAATATAGAGTGATTTATTTGACATGTAACATTAATGATTGAAGAATTAATTAATTAGGTGCCCAAGGTTGATTTAATTTCCTTTGGTTATGATCTTGGTGATGTTGTCGAGATTAGGGGCCCATGGTTTAGGTGACCATTTTTAGGGTATTACATTTGCCCCTCTTTGAATTAATGTGCGAGCAGCGTGCTGGTTCAAAGAATAGTTGATGTCAAATAAATATCAATTCTAAACTTGATGGATCACAAACCGATGAAGAGCGAGATATTCAGCTTGATTTGAAGTGATGCAACTGAACAAATTGAATTAAAGTGATATCAATCCTGAACTTGATTGAACAAGAATTGACAAAGAGCAAGATACCATTCTTGAACTTGATGGATCAAGAAATGAGCATCAATCTAGAACTTGATTGAACTAGATTGAGCAAAGAAACAAAATCGATTCCAAAATTGATTGAACAAGAATCAACTGAGTGAGAGATAAAATAGATTCCAAAATTGATTGAACAAGAATCGACTAAGAGAGACATAAAATTGATTTTGAACTTGATTGAACAAGAATCAACTGAGCGAGAGATAAAACCAATTCTGAACTTGATTGAACAAGAATCGACTGAGCGAGAGATAAAATTGATTCCAAACTTGATTGAATAAGAATCAACTGAGCCAGAGATAAAATCAATTCTGAACTTGATGGAACAAGAATCGATTAGCAAGAGAGAATGTCTAGCTTGATTTGATGTGATGAAATTGAACATCGATTTGAAGATTGATTCAGATAAGGACAAACACTGTTATACCCCTAGAGATTGTTTTATTTGACATCAAAGAATCTCAAGTTAATATGATGTGATTTAGTTAAGATGCCCCTAGTAACAAGGTTTAATTGATTTTCTTTGATTGAAAATATTTTTGCTCGACTTTAGATGAAGATTTGAAAAAAATTCTCAACTTTTGAATAATGATGATCAGTGAAAAGATCTTATGAGTATGCCCCCTTAGGAGCGAAATCGAAAGATAACGAGGGTACAATGATTTAGTGTAAAATGATGAGAAAATTGACTAGAGGATGAAAGTGCTAAGTGGTCAACATCAAAAAATTTTGAATAGAAAATTGATGTCAAATTTTGATTTCGATCCCAAAAATGGACTCAGGACAGTTGATTTAGCTTAGGGTACAAATTTTATGTCCATCGGAGCAAGTTTAAAAATTAGGGTTTGGGCTATATAAGGGGTTCAATGTGTCATTGTCAATTCATTTTTACCTCTCAAAGTGAAAATTTTGAAAAACCTCCTACGAAGAAAAATGGCAATTCTGATTCAAGAGCATCGATTCAAGCACTAGAGATGACATAATCGATCGTGGAACTATGCCCCGGCAGTAAGTGATCGATCTTTAGCCTTTGCATTTTAGATTTTTTGAATTTTTGTTGAAATTTTCATTTTTAATTCCATTTGAAGTCATGTTTGTCATTTTATCATGCAGTGTATACTTGTTTCTCATACGAGTTTCTAATTTTTTTTGTTTTATCATATGGGCATATAGGGTTTGTCGTCTGGTATTCGCCTGTGAATCGTATGAGTAATTTCATAAGAGACCATTTAGTCGTGTGACATATAGTAAATTATCATTTGGGTCTGTTTAATTGTTTGTCTTGTAATGTTTGCTCGTATGAGTTGCTACTTGTCTGTGGAAACTTGTATCGAAAACAACAAGTAGTTTTTAAGGTCTAAACAACAATTTTTTATTTTGAATGTTGTATATTTGGATTCTTTAGCATGTTTATCATATTCTTAGCGCAAATTTGATCACGTATTGATGCTTTGTGTGTTCGATTTTGCAAATTCAGTTGTCGAATATTCAGTTTTAGTGTACATTTCCGCTGACGATGAGACTAGTGCATGATTTATCAGATGCACAAAGAGGTCATATAGGGTTGTGTGGATTTGGATATTTGTTATAGATGCCCGATATCCATGTGAATCACAGTATATTGACCGCATTAGTTGAGCGTTTTCATTTTGAGCATAACACATTTCATTTGTCAGTGGGAGAGATGATGATCACATCAGAGGATATTTACAGGATATTGAGGATTATGTTTGCTGGAGATAAAGAAGATTATGATTCTACTCCACGACCAGGTATTTTGGCTCTTAGAAAAATATTCCATGATAAGACTATCCTTGATCATGCTATCACTTGGGATGATTTGATGAGCAGGTATGGTGCAGAGTACCCTTTGGCTTGCATTTTGGCTGGCATGATTGCTTGTTTTGTGATGCCTGACAGAGGACAACAAGGATTTCTATGTGGCTGGGGCAGGATGCTTGAGAGGTTTTTGACTCATCCAGTTAGATTAGGGTTGGGATCATGCTTACTCGCTCATATGTACCATGAGATGCATGGGATTGTCTATTGGAAGGACAAGAGCATGATAACAGGTGTCTTAGTTTTGAAGATGTGGGCATGGGAGCATACCCCAGTGTGCAAACCTATTGTAGATGATTTGTGGGAGGCGCACTAGCCTATTGTATGTTATTACTCAGGTTATGTTACAAAGCCCCACTTGGACAAGACTGATTATTGGAGGAGGTAGTTGGATGATTTGATCATCATGGTCTGGAGACCATTTAGGGGTCTAGAGTTGTGGGACGATTGGAGGGAATAGAGGAAAGACATGTTTATGACTTGACCTCTCATTGACATATTCATTTCTATTATTGAGCGATTTGTAGTATCTAGGGTTTTGAGATAGTATGGGAGATCGCAGAGTATATCCCAGGAGTTCATAGTGTATGCTAAATATGGGGAGGAGGAGAGACGAGGATGAGCACTGAGACTATCATATGCGTTGAGCATGCAGGATTTGGTGGGTTTATAGTTGTAGAGATGGGATTACCTGGAGGATGTGGCAGACGTGGGGGTATTGTCCTAGTATAGAGATTGGTTTCATAGACATCCATTCCCTCAATTCATAGATCTGGGAGAGCATGCACCTCTTATAGAGGAGGTTGAGGAGGATGCACTAGCACAGGCATAGGTACTAGGTTAGGTACAATAATGAGTGCAGGTACAGGGATGGAAGAGGATGTACCTAGATGGACAGGAGGTGATCCTGGTGCTAGTAGCAGCAGGGTACCAACGGGAGGTCGACAATGATAGAGAGGGGAGGGTGAATCCTTAGGAGCTATTGGGGTTGAGGTTGGTGGTTCTAGGGCAATAGAGGTTGGAGGTGAGGAGGAGAGAGCGGCTCCTAGGTAGGTTAGGCAATAGAGGGATGAGCAGAGAGGTGAAGAGGGGGAGATGGGGAGAGAGAAAGAAGTGCTAAACATAGTACGGTCTTTGAGGGAGAGGGTGACATGTTTGTAGTCATAGTTGATAGTGGTGCAAATGTAGTTGGTAGAGAAAGACCGACAGCTTGCTGAGATCATATCTGAGTGTGATCGACAGATCACAAAGGTGAGAGCAGAGCGAGATGCTCTTCAGCGAGAGGTTTTGCATCAGACAAGTCAGACAACTTATTATGTTGTAGTTTATAGTGTAGTGGTCCCAGTAGCACAACAGGTTGTGTCCTATTCTTAGTATATGGCTCAATCTGAGGGAGCTAGGGTACCTAGATAGGACATCAGTTAGCAGGCACCACCTCCTCTACTTGGCAATGAGGGAGAGGCAGAGAGCTAGATTTGTTATATCTTTTAGATTTTGTTATATACCCCATTTTTTTAGCTTATACGATTCTTTCTCCGATGAGACATTGTTTATGACAGTTGATATCATTTGTACTCTTAGACACTGAGATTATGACAAGATATATGAGCTCTTGATTTGATTTCATCGTACTTGTGTTGATTGATTATGAGATGTCTTTCTATATGCTTTATTCTATATGTATGCATATCTTTTCAGCATGGATGTATGTAATGGAGATGAACATGGATGATTTTTTTTTCATATGTAAATAAATGATAAAAATGAGTAACTAGTAATGCTATGCAATAATATGAATCAAAATAAGTATATAATGAAATGTATGGATCTATATAAGATGCTCATGTATCTAGCTAACATCTCAATACACAAGTACTCAATCGGAGAAACAATGATGAAAAAGGGTTACTAATTAGCTGAGAAATGATGATTGCTTCAAACTCTCATTCAAAAGATAAAGAGATCAGTGTTATCATGCCAAAATCACTTGAAATGCATAAAATTTAGAATGAATGCAACTTAAACTTAGTCACTGGATTTGGTATGCTTAATTTTCATCATTAAACATTTTACAAACACAAAAGGCAAAATAGAGTTCCTTCCTTTTCATATGCAATATTAATTATCTTGTTCGAATGACCCTTTTATTGTTCATATCCTTGGATAGATTGTGCATGCATTCAGATTGCACAATAAAGAAATTCCCTCAAAATAGACAAATAAATGACTCCAACCTCCCTATAGCATACAAATAAGCAGAGTCGAGGTATGTGTGACAATTTCACCTTGATGTAAAGGCACTTATCATAGACACCCAACTGATTAGATATTTCTAGATCATTGAAATCACTCCTACAAGCAGAAAACAAAAAACAAGTATTATGCCCCCAATCCTTGTTCCTCTTAGTCAAGATATAATTCCTCGAGTTACTTAGAGGGAGTAATAATCAAAAACCAATTTAAAAGACAACACACAAATAAAATTTCAATCATATCTCAAATAGTTTAGTGATTGTTTTGAGTAGTCTTGTTTTGCTTGTTTACATAGTAATAAAACTTGACGATAGTGTGAAGACAGGTGACAGACTCAGACTGGATGACCCGGTATGACCAACAGAAAGATGACTTGGTTAAACTGCTTAGGAAATTTAGATTGATCAGTCGATTACCCTAAGACTAGGACGTTGATCGGTTTCAAGCCATGAGGGTTCCAAAAGAATCAAGATGTTGATCGATTTTCACCTGCTTGGCAAAGATCCTTTCTTTTTTTTTACTACCAAGGTGCTTGTTTACCAGGTTTTCACCAAGGCATTTTATTTTCTTTTTATTTTTTTCTTTTTTTGATTTTTTAAATTTTTTTTAGGACTTTTTAGCTGTACGGGTTGTTGGAGTAGAGAATACTAAGTGAATAATTTCTTCAAGTGGATGGTGTTGATCAGTTCACAAAGTTGTTCTCCTTCCAATATTGAGAGTTGATAAGCACCAGAGGCAAAGATTCCAGTAACAATGTAGGGACCCAACCAGTTGGGTTCAAAATTCCCTTTGTTGTCTCAAAACTATTGATTTTTTAGGATTCTCTCTCAAAACAAGGTCACCAACCTGAAATTCTATTTGTCGAACTTTCTTGTTATAACCTCTAGAAATTCTCTTTTGGTAGGCTCTCAGATGATCTAACACCACTTGTCGATGTTCATCCAACAACTCGAGTTCTTGCAATCTAGATATTCTGTAGTCTTTATCAGTAATAAGACCTTGCAAAGAAACTCTTAAAGAAGGTATTTCCACCTCAATAGGAAAGACTGCTTCAAATCCATTCACCAAAGAAAAAGGTGTAGCCCTAGTAGGTGTTTTGATACTTGTTCTATAAGCCCATAGTGTAGGATTGAGTTGTAGATGCCAATCCTTTCCAGATTTGTTTACCATTTTGTGCAAGATAGTCAGCAGTTTTTTGTTAGATGCTTCAGCTTGTCCATTACCTTGAGGGTAGTATATGGATGACTAGTGATGTTTGATTTTGAACTTTTCACAGAGCTCATCTAGATCTTTGTTTTTGAAGTGCCCTCCATTTTTAGTCACAATTGAATAAGGTATCCCATAACTGCAGATGATATAGTTAAGAATGAACAGAGCTACTTGTTTACTAGTTGCTTTGATTAGCGGAGCCGTTTCAACCCACTTAGTGAAGTACTTAGTGGAAGTTATGATAAACTTGTGTCCATTAGATGATGCAGGAT
Source organism: Cryptomeria japonica (assembly GCF_030272615.1). NCBI lineage: Eukaryota > Viridiplantae > Streptophyta > Pinopsida > Cupressales > Cupressaceae > Cryptomeria > Cryptomeria japonica. Next base: position 402,146,993 of record NC_081409.1, read on the forward strand.
AGATTTGGCCAATGAGGTCAAATTCCCATTGTTGAAAAGGCCAATGTGTGATGAAAGGTATTAAATCCATTATTGGAGCATGTATGAGATTCCCATGTAGCTGACACTTCTCACAAGTTTTAGCAAATTTTATAGCATATTTCTCCATATCTAGCTAGTAGTAGCCAACCCTTAGAAGTTTTTGAGCCAGAGTAAGACTGTTTGAATCAGATCCACAAATACCTTCATGGACTTCAGATAATGCGTGTTGGGACTCTTCAGTTTCTAGACACCTAAGCAAAGTACTATCCAAACCTCACCTATATAAATCATTAGCGATGATGACATACCCTGAAGTGTTTCGAATTAGGTTTCTTTTCTCATTATGGGTAAGATTAGCAGGGATAATTTGGTCAATCAAGTAAGAGTAAATGTGGCCATAGCAAGATGAGTCATGTCTAATGATAGAACAGATCATCTGGGACTCAGGGGAATCATAAGAAAGATAATGTAACTCTTCCACCAGGAATTCATAGTGGAACTCAAATTCTTGTAGCTGTGGTATAGATGCCAATGTATCCATAGCATTTGCTACTCTATTTGTTGATCTAGGAATCTGCTGAAATGATACAAAGGTAAACTATTTCTTGAGGTCATCAACCATTCTTTTATAGGGCATCAGTTTCTCATCCTGAGTTTGATATATATCATTGATTTGATTGATAATCAGCTGAGAGTCTCCATTGAATATCTTTGTGGATTCATCTGGAAATTCTATGTGAAAAGGTTGATTGTCTTCAAGCGGAGCATCAGCAAGTTGATTTGCAATGACATGTCCTTTGATAGCTTTGTGTTCTATATATTCAATATCAAATTCTGTAAGAACCATGACCCATTTAGCCAATCTCCTTGTAAGTGTTGCCTTGCTGAGAAGATATTTGAGCGGATCAATCTTAGCCACCAATTTGATAGAATGTGCTATCATGTAGTGTCTTAATTTTTGTGATGCAAAGACTAATGCCAAACAAGATTTTTCTATGATAGTATAGTTCATCTCATAGGATAAAAAGGTCATGCTGATATAGTATATAACTCTTTATCTTTTATTCTCATCTTATGTGCCAAAAGTGCCCCTAGTGATGTATCAATAGCTGATATGTAGAGAATCAAGAGCTTTCCATGAATTTGTGGCATCAATATAGGTGGATTAGAAAGATATTCCTTGATTTTCTTTATATTTTGTTCACAATCTTTATCCCAGTTGTATATAACTCCTTTCTATAATTCCTTTGTGAATGGTTGAGCCTTATTTGCTAGCTGAGAAATGAAGTGTCTTATTGATTGGAGTCGCCCTTGTAAACTTCTCATTTGAGAGACATTCTTTGGAGGTGGCATTTCCATGATATCTTTTTTTCTGGATCCACTTCAATTCCTTTTGTTGAAATAATATATCCTAGGAGCTTACCAGATTGTAACCCCAAATGCACATTTTTTGGGATTTAATCTAAGTTTGATTTTTTCCATCCTGTCTAATAATGGACCTAGTTCTGATAGATGTGTCGATCTCTTCATAGATTTGACTAGAGTATCATCAACATAATCCTTCATGTTTTTGTGCATCATATCATGAAAAATTGTTGTTATAGCTCTTTGATAAGTAGTGCCTGGATTCTTTAAGCCGAAGGGCATTACATTCCAGAAGAAGGTTCCCCATGCATAGGTGAATGCTATTTTCTCTTGATCCTCAAGTGAAATTTTTATTTGATTGTATCCATAAAAACCATCCATTAAAGAGTACATTTCATAGCCAGCAGTCATGTCCACTATCATGTCTATGTTAGGTAGTGGAAAATCAACTTTTGGACAAGCTTTGTTTAAATCTCTGAAATCTGTGCAAACACGTATTGATTTGTCAAGTTTGGAAATAGGTACAATATTAGATATCCACTCGGCATTAATCAATTTCTCTAATGAATCCATCTTTTAGTAACTTTTCTAGCTCATCCTTAACAAGTAATTCAACATGAGGATGCATTTTTAGGATTTTTTGCTTAACAGGTTTAACTCCGGGAGTGATAGAGAGATGGTGCATTATGAGGTCAGGATCCAAACCCAACATATCAACATATGTCCATGCAAAATTGATCTTCTTTTCCATGAAGAAATCAACAAATTCTTTTAGTTCTTCGACTGACAAGGATTGAGCTACATGTATGGTGTGTTGAGTTTCTTTTGTTCCAATGTTTACTGATTGTGTAGGTTCAATTAGCACTAATGATTGCTCTTGAAAGTGATCAGGCAAAATTTCAAGTATCTCACCTTTAAGTGCCTTAGAGAGGTTTTAACCATTAGGTACATCCTTTATTTTACTATTTTTTATTTTGGCACTGCCATAGTGTGGTTTTCGCCATCAAAACTCTTATTTTTCTTTTTGCAACTAAGATACTTGACATCTACTAATGTCATGTTCTCACTTTTTTCACTAGTGGAAGAGTCCATTTGTTCAATTGTATTAAGATAACAGGATAATGTAGAGTCATTTGCAAAGGTAGGTATATTCAAAGGTTGATCTTGGAGAGTATAGTCAATAAGCTCAGGATGTACCAGGGATAAAGATTTAATAGGTTCAAGGGAATTCACGATATTGTCATCACAACCTCAAATAGACAAGTCGAGTTCTAGAAGACTACCTTGCATAAGTGTCTCGAGACCAGGAAGAGTTAGAACATGATTATCGAAGTTTATGTTAGTATTTAGGGGACCTAACCCAATAGACTTACCACTAGAATCATCCTCTACTTTGTAATGGACTACATATCGTTCTTCGATAATAACAGGTTCAGCAGAAAGAGTTTCGACATTCATGACGAAGTAGTCATAGTTTGGTGTCGAATAGGTAATGCCATAAATAGATCTTATTTTAGAGTGATCAGAGTCAGAAGATGAAGCCTCTGACTCTCCTTCAAGTGGCTTAGTGAAAGCATGTATAGTATCAATATCTACATCTTTGATGTTGTAAGTTCCTTTGTGATTTGGTTCAATGATCATTTGTATTTGACATACCTACTGACATAGCCTTAATGACTCTATTAGTCCTTGTCGTCTTTTCCATTCAGCTTCCTCTGGACTAATGACTGGCCCTGCTTTTGTAGCCTCCAATTCCTCATTTGTAGTGTCATACCTGATTTTCTCTTATCTCATTAGAGGGAGATATAGTAGGTGAAGAATTCTCTTGTTCTCTTCATTCTTTAAGTTGTTGTTCATAGTTTTCTTGTCTTTTTAGTCTGATTTCCTCTATTTCCTTTTGTAGTTTTAAGCGCACTATCTCTTGTGCTTCATCTATGATATCACTGGGTTCTTCAGGAGTTTCTTTAGTAGATGCATCTGATAGAACCTTTGGACCCCATTCATACTCATTCGAGTGTGTTTCTGAATCATCTACTTGCAACCTTCTTGTGTATGTGACCGGAATGTTCAGTGGTGCAAACAATTATTTAATTCTTTCCATTTCTTCTCTCATATCTTCTGGGATTTCTAATCCTTGTAGTGTTATTGTTGATACAGTTGGAACTTGATTACAAGTTTCTTCTTCTCTCTTGATTGCCAGTTCTTCTTGTTCTTTTTCATACTCTTCTTGAGTTTGCTGAGTATTTACTTCTTGTGATGTTGAAAGTAGTATCTTTTTCCTCCACTTAGACTGATGATGAGAAGTAGGCTTTTGATTTGATGACTCCTCTAAATGGTATCCAAGTCCTGATTTATCATTTGTAGACTTAGTTTGTAGTTGAATAGGTTCAACAATTCCTTCTTGATGCTTGCCTAGAGGACCGATACCTGAATATCCCATGCGTTGAATCATATTATAGCCTGGACCATATTGTTTAGGGGAAATCTCATAGTGTTGCACTTCTTTGTTTTCACTATCTTCTTTGAAAAACCATTTGAGAACAACCTCCTCTTCTATTTCATCTACAAGGGAAGTAGAGGACTGTACAAAAATACCATCATAAATGACATTTGGAGTTGAATTTTGTGGCTTCATAGCCTTAGATGGTTTTCCAAACTATCTTAGCGATCGAGGAAGAGACATTAGTGAAAATACAAGTTCTATCTTGTATCCATACATGCCAGTACCTGTGATTTTCAATTTCTTTTCTAAGTCTTTCATGAAAGTTTCTGAACTTTCAGCTACAGAGGTTGCTCTGTTATGAGGAACAAAGGCATCAGTACACTGTTTCAATGCACTATAGGTGTAACTTGTATTAGTAGGAATACTGACTTCAACTCCATTATAAGGAAATTTCAAGCACTGATGATAGGTAGATGGTATTTCTTGCATTTCATGAATCCATGGCCTGCCCAACAAGATGTTTTATAACATCTCTCTCCATAGGTCCTACCCTGATCGATAATAGTACCAGACCTTTTGAGGTTCTTTCTTCTTCATCATAAGATTTGATTGTTACTTTCTTTTCTAGATCAATGACATGTTCAGAAAATCCCAATTGTGTCAGTAAATTGTAGGTACAAATATTCAACCCAGCACCTCCATCTATCAAAACACGTTTGACTTGGTATTTATGGATCATAGCTTTGATGTGTAATGGTTGGTTATGTGGATGATTAGGTGAATTTTCATCTTCTTCAGAGAAGGTGAGGTAATGAGGCAAAGTCAAGTGACCCACGATAGATTGAAACCAATCTACATCTAAATGTTTAGGGACATTAGTAGTGAGAAACGATTTGTCCAGGATCTCTCTATAAGAAGAAGACATCTTAAGTAGTTCAAAAATGGAGATTTGAGCGGTGGTTCATTTTAATTGTTTGACAATGTTGTAACTAGGAGAGGATGATGAAGCCAACTGCTTAGATTTAGTTGTGATTGTATATGGTTGTTTGTTTGAAGAAGTTGGTAGGTTTGATGTTGTTTGATCAGGAGTTGAGGACCTAGCTCCTTTTAGAGTAACCTTCTTTTGAGCACGGGTTATAGCATTTGCAGTTTGCATTTAATTTTGTTTATCTTTGACTACAATCACATTGCAATACTTAGATTGGGAAGATTCAATCATGTTGATCACATTGTCATTGTTGGCATAGGTGTAATTGACTTTGGCACCTCCCTTGGATTTTGAGGAATCGCCTTGTTCATAAGCAGGTAAAGGATCTTTAAAATCTTTGTGATCAGCATTAGTCATGTGATTTCCAACAATAATTTTGCCAGCATCGATGAGGTCTTGAATCTCATTTTTTAGTTTCATCAGTTGTTTGTTGTATGACCCTTGTTTTGATGATATTCACAGTACTCATTTTTCCTCCACCATTTGGGTTTAACTTCTAGATCATATGGTCTAGAGTTGTCTACCAATGTGATCAGTTTGTTTGCCAATAGAGTCTTAAGAGATGATTCATACGATTCTTCCAAAGGAGTGAAATCGCGTTTAGGCTTTGAAAGCCAAGGCTTCTCTTTAAACCAATCTTTTGATTTCTTCAGAGGGTTTTCCACTGTAGTTTCAACTGCTTTGAGGGCTTGTGTGCTACTAGCCAGATTAAATATTGTGGCTTTTGATTTTGGTTTAACACTGTCCACCACTCCATCATTAACAATATTTATGTTGTTATCTTCGTCATATTTCCAGTATTTATTCTTCTCTTTGGAGCTAGAACCTTGTTGTGTTTCTTTCCAAAGTGATATATCTCCTTTCTTTATAAGCACATCTTCCATTCTGAGGGCACTATCTACCATTTTGTTTAATTAAGGGTACACTTGCATTTTTTATATTGTATTTCAATTCAGGGATTAGGTTATTGAGAAAATATCCATCTTCTCAAAATTTGGAATAGGCTGTGAATATCGAGAGAACATCTTTCTCCAATGTTGAAGGAAAGTGAGAAAAGGTTCTCCTGTTTTCTATTTGGTATTGCAAAGCTCAATCATAGTGACTGGATGATGAATGTTATAGGAGTATTATTGGAGAAATAATTCAACTAATTCCTCAAAAGATTTAATTCCCATAGGTAGGCTTGAAAACCATTCCATAGCTTGTCCTCCTAAACTCCTCGCAAAAAGGTGCATGAGATATGTTTGTTCGTGCATGAAATCCATACATAAAGCACAAAATTCTCTGACATGGTCTTGAGGATCTACATTACCATCATATTTGTCAAACTTCGGAATCTCCACTCTTGAGGAAAATGGAGGCATATGAAGGTTTTTGTCAAATGGGAACGGGCAGATCGTGTCTAAAGAATATCATGTAGATGATTTATCTTGGTTTTTCATTTCTTTGATTTCAGTTCGTAATACTTGCAATTGTTTTTTTACCAATGCTAATGGTGTCTCTTCCTCTTTAGTAATAAGGGTTTCAATGTAAAGTTTCTATTATAGGTGACCGCATTTTCTAAGCGGAAGATTGTATAAACTTTTAGGATTTTGCTATAGGTTTATTTTATGAGTTGTGACCAGAGGTTTTCTTTCTAGGGTTCTTTCCTCTGGTATGCTCTTTGAATCTTGTGTAAAAATAAAAATATATATATTAATAAAATTAGTGGAGTATTCCACTTTTATCAAAAAAATAAAAATAAGGGTTTCAATGTTATAATCAGTAGGAAGTTTAGCGCCTTGTTTTGCTAGCTCTAGAAAATGCTCTTCTTTTTCTCTAGCCATGATGATTTTCATCATTTTTTGGAAATCTTTATCATTTTGACAGCTATTTATAACAACTTCTGTAGGTTCAAAAGCTTTAGACTCGCTAGATGAGGAATCATTGTCATTATCATGGGTACTGATATTGTCATAAGTATCATGTTTAGTAGCTTCTCTTTCTTGCCTTTCTCCAGATATGGTGGGAGATAAGGGTTGATAAAAAATTGGTATATTTGATGATGAAGGTTTTTCAGATACAGGTTCTTCTACAAAAAATGGACTAGTCTATAATGAAAAGGATTATCCTTTACCTTTGGGAGCTTTCTTACGAGAACTTAAGGTTGGAATAGGCATTTATAACTGATGTGACCGAGAGCTAGATGTGATGCAGAAGTCAAGATCAAATTGAAGCAAGTTGTTTGTTTGACGTAGTGATTTGAGAGAAGTGAGTAAGACTTAGTCTGGTTTCAAGAACAATCTATCCTGTATAAGACGTGATCTAAGTAACTTGGTTTGATTTAGTTTGATAAGTAGTTGATTGAACTAGCTGAAAGATGATCAACAAAATAGTGCAACACACCGGCAGGGGTACACTATCAAGATTTTTTATGCTCAAGATTATGATGACTACATTTACACTTGCTGTATACTAATTAGGCAAGTATGACAGTTCTGGAAAAGTGTGCAAACAGACAAGTTTCTAGACTAACAAAATCATAAATTCGTATGACAGAGTATTCAGACCTAGACAATAATTTAGCAAGTCTGATACGACATAGACAGTTTCTCATATGAGTTGCTGCCTATATTCTCATGACAGTTTAAGGTTCTCCAAATGACAATTTGATGAAGATTATGTACTTGTACGCCAGTATATTGAAGTTCAAATGATAATTCTCTAGGACCAGAATGATAATTCTAAAGACCAGGATGATAATTTTGACAGGACCAGATGGTAAACTGACAGGACCAATTCAAGCTTATATGATAATAGGTATATAGCCAGACGATAATTCAGTAGACTCATATGACAGTGGACTAGACAGACGATATTCTGACATGGACAGAGTTTTGATCACTATCAGAGACAAGATTCTGACAAGGACAGAGTTTTGATCACTAAGACTTTGATGTTTTTTATTATTTTCTCCAGTTTTAGTATTTTAGTTTCAGTTTTAAGGATGAAAACATAGTAAACATGCAAGATTTATAATGAATTCAAGCACAACATGCTAACCCTGCAGAAGTTGTCTTAGAGAAGAAAACCTTTTCTTGCAAACTCAGGTACACACCCAATAGCTAATCAGAATACAATCATTGAGTCTCACGCAATGGATTCTCAATGTTGTATTAGCCGACTCCAAATGCTAATGGGGGCATGAAATGATAAGTATCTTCAGAGAGTTACTATCTCTCTTGCACAAAGATTATCCCTCTTTCAAAGGTGATTCAAGTAGCCTCTATCTTATAGTTCTTAGTTAGGAATTTCAATCTAAATTACACCTTGAAGTCATGCAAGCATGATTGAGGCCTATAGCCCGACAAGATGTTGAAACAAGTTGTAGTCACATAAACGTGATTGAGACCGCGAAGCCCTACAAAATTCTTGATATGAGAGATCTCAAAGAGAAAACTGAAATAATCCTGTCCTCTGAGACTTTAATCACCAGAGGCCTATTTATTATAGTGAGTTGGAATGCTCAGGTCCAGTTGTACTCACTTCGGTTGTTCTCATAGGGTGATTACTTTTTCCCACTATGACAAGCCTACTAAAGGTACACAAATCTCAAAATTTAGAAAAAGCTTCGAGGGTCTAGATTTCTAGTTGTCTATGCAGACAAGAGCATACTCTCCTACCTCTTAGAACATAAAACCTCTTAAAACATAAAAGACAAATTTGTTCATTAACATATAGCAATTTAAGTGCCTATAAATGAATTTAAAGAATACATGATATTCACTTGAATCTCCTCAAGCAACCTACAAAAATAACGAATCAGTAGTCATATTGTTTTTGTATGACACGCATGTTCTTCGACAAACATTTGCAAAAAATGGTTAGGCTGTCAAAATCTCTCAAGAAGACAGAAAATAGGGTTAGCATTAGTACCATAAAAATTCAATAAGAAAAACCCTAAAATTGCAGTCTGTTTTAATGCCAAAAACCAAAAAATCGTACGAGTATTCTCACCCATCCATACAATAATCCACGACGGACCGTATGAGACCTGCAGATTGTCGTTCAAGCCTCTATGAAAACTTGTATGAGTTTTTGCAGTAACTATATGAAAAAAATCCAAAAAATAAAAATATAAGTTGATCTGTAAGGCCGAAAGATGAATTCTTTTGCCCCATGGTGGGCACCAAAAATGTGGGAGTGAAAAGTGGATAAAGTTTGTAAGCTATAAGACACGACACTTCAATTAAGTCATTGCATGCATGGTTAGATATATATAATCATGAATATAAAAACCATAACAAATCGACCTATTGCCTTCTAAAAGATGTGAGTATAGACTTGCTCTCATATTTGTCTAAGAAATACCAATGACTAGACTACACCAAGACAAAGGATTTAATCTATATGAGCACAAGAATAAGCTAAATAGATGCAATATTAAGCTAGATGAATTGATATTAAGCTAGATGAATGAAGATTAAGATAGATGAATGCAATCAATAACGATTAAACTAAGTATGCAAAAAGCTAAACTAAGATGCAATAATCTCAAAGCACAATATCTTCAATGACTCCAGAGCAAAAAATGCAAAATAATAATAAATCTCTAGGGTGTCTTGAATGAGATTTGAAGGGCTGAATTTATAGAGACTCAAAAGAGAGACCAACAGTCAAGATCGATTAACAATGAGCAGTTGAGATTCCTCAAAAAAAAGCACAATCTGGGTTAATTGAAATAATTGAGAGATCAAATTAAGTTAATCTTGAGATAGATTTCAATTATAGCTTGATTGAATGCATTCATATTATAAGTTTGAGTCTACATAAAATTAGCCGATTCCATGCACTTGAGATAAAAAAAAGTGATTCTATGCATTTTTCTTTAATTTGCTCAAGATTTTTATTTAGAAAAAGCCTTTTCAATGTAACTGAACCTCTTTCCTCGAGAAAAGATGAGTTTTATTTTTAGAGAAGATGATTAATTCAATTTAATTGCTTTTTTGATTTCTCAAGTTATCTCAATTTTAGAAAAAGAAATATCTTAAGTTTGATTTCTTCTCTCAATTTAATTCTTTTCTTTTGCAGATTAATTTAACTCGTTCTTTTGCAGATTAATTTAACTCTTTCTTTTGCAGATTAATTCCTCTTTTTGTGATTAATCTATTTTTGTAAATTAATTCCTCTTTTTGTGATAGATCTCTTTTTGTAAATTAATTCCTTTTTTTGTGATTAAATGGCAAATTTATGTATTAATTAAATATGCTAGGATATTTAATTAAATAAATAGGATAATTGATCAAAATTATTTACTTGGAATGATTTAATTAATTAAATAAATATTTAATTAATATAGAGTGATTTATTTGCCATGTGACATTAATGATTGAAGAATTAATTAATTAGGTGCATTAATTGCCTTTGGTTAGGACCTTGGTGATGTTGTCAAGATTATGGGCCCATGGTTTAGGTGACTATTTTTAGGGTATTACAATCATGGCCTTCTTAGCTAGTGCACCACTAGGCGCTCACCATTAGGAGACACGCAGTGAGGTGTCCTACCAGAGGCACAAATGTTTTTGAGACTTACTATAAATAGAAAGTTTTGTTAGGAAAATTACTATAAATAGTAATGTCGACATGTGTTTTACATGTAGTTGTGTGAGTCATACTTACTATATTTAGTAAGTTGTCTTGAAGTAGGACTCTGCAACTCGGTTGTTTTAGGCTCCTCGAAGTCATGTTTTGATATACAATTTTTGAAGATTGATGTAACTCTGTAATTCCTAAGAATCAATATGAAAGATAATTTTCCTGTGGTTTTTCACTAGTATATTTTTACCAGGGTTTTTCCACATAAATTTTTGTGTTATGCGTTATTGTTCTTCTTTGCAATTTTCTGCACTTGTTATTTTCACAAAATTAGCCCTACCAAAATAGTCAAACATTAAAGAAATAAAATAATATCAATATTAACACACTTTCCAAAGAATAATTAGGTAATGAAACCCAAAAAAGACTCTCCAAACTAACAAAATACAATTTACCACTTCAAAAAATGAGGTAATGAATGGGATCTTCATAATTCTCCCTCGCTTTCATTGGCACTACAATGGCTACAATATTTATGCATTGAAATAAATTATATGGTTAGTACATCATAATAATCATTAATCCACTAACACTATCATGGGTATTCTATAACTAGTCCATAACAAGTATCCAATCATCATAGAAAATACACTATACAATTTGAATTTAACTACTACTCATGTTTATCTAAGTTATCTTTTATCATCTTCTTATTATTGAAAATAATAATTAATCATATGTAACTTACTCCATTGTTTCCTCATCATGAACAAGTCAATGAATTAGTAAAATTCATTAACCAAGTATACATCCAAATTATTTACTATCCATTAATTCTACCCACCTTATGCTTTCAATTTCAATCTATTTCTCATTCACTAAGCATTACATTCAATTAATAATTCATTACACATTAAATAAAGTATAAAAACCATATAAACTATCAATGCCTAGTTTAGAAACCCAATAGGTCTTACCATTTAAATTCTCAAACACCATTTGCACAATAACATTATAATATGATTTTATAGCTACTAATTTAACGTAATCCTTTGTACAATATAAATATCATTTTTAACTTGATAAAAAGAGAAGATAAAAAGAATAATTATATACTCATATAGTTCATCTACATATTCCAAAAGAGTTAATATAGGTTCACATAAGGGTGGGCCTTGTATTCCATGACTAATATAAGGCTTAATCTTATTGATTCAATAATAATTTATTTACATGCTAATTCTAAAGTATGTCAATACAATACACTTGTTTATATTTATATATATATATATATATATATATATATATATATGTATATGTATATATATATATATATATATATATATATATATGTATATGTATATATATATATATATATATGTATATGTATATATATATATATGTATATGTATATATATATATATATATATATATATATGTATATGTATATATATATATATATATATATATATATGTATATGTATATATATATATATGTATATGTATATGTATATGTATATATATATATACATATATATATATATATATATATATATACATATACATATATATATATACATATACATATACACATATATATATATATACATATACATATACATATACATATATATATATATATATATATATATATATATATATATATATATATATATATATATATATAAAGATAACTATTTAATAAAAATTAAACATGAGCAAAAGTTCAATTCAAATCTGTGATGCTAAAAATGTGGTATATAAGAAAGGCATACACATATAATTAGACAATAAAACATAATGGAAAGCTTAATTGAAAACTAAATTAAAGATGCAAATCATAAGCCTTCCTTGAAATGTCCCATTTTCCTCTATTCTTGAGGACCTTGAAGGTGTTGGATTGGTTGGCTCTCAGCGGAGCAATGACCTCCAAAGTGGCAACTCAAGAGTTGAGTAGCTACTTGATCATGATTGATTATGCAAATGATATGAAATGCATGATCTAAGAAACTAGATTAACATGCTATGATTAATCCAAAATGCTAATTACTAGATAATTGAAATGCAAATTGCCTATAGTAATGATGCTAAAAATATGAATGCAAAGGATCCTTATTGCTCCAAACTGAGGGATATTTATAGGAATTCCAAGGCCAAAGTTGAGGTGGCATGAATCGACGATCCAAATCTGATCTGAAGATATCAAGGGCCAAGATTGAGGAAGTTGGAGAAGAGGTTTGAGGAATGGACACTTGTCATCTCTATGGTAACAAGTGTCAAGGAGCCTTGCTCATGAGAGGGCAAGTGTCCAAGGGAGGAGACATGTGGAAAAAGTGCCATGTATCTCAAGGGGAAAATATCCACACCATAGGAGGTTAGGATAAGGAGGTTAGAATGTGCAAGATAGGATAGGGTTAGTTAAACCCAGGGTTAGGTGGAATGGGTTAGGTTAGCGGATGGTTAGGTTGGGTGGTTAAAAGTTAGGAGGCATGTGCTCATTTGAATTTAGAAATTCAAATAATTTGAAAAATGATAATTATCTCAGCAAACTTGAGTTTATTAATCTTAATTAGGAATTAGAAGAATTGATCAAAATGAGGGGAATTAATTAATCAAAGGGGGACATGAAATGAACTATGTAAATAAATCATGTAGATTTATTTACTAGTAAATGAATAGAGAAATTACTCAAATTGCTTGTGAATTCAATTAATTGGGAAGGGGAATTAATCAAATAACTGCGTATTTAATTAACCATCTTCAGACCATTTTTAGGTGTATTAATTTTGCCCCTCTTTGAAGCGATGTGTAATGATGCGTTGGTTCAAAGAAAACTCGATTGATGATGTTTCTGATATTGATTTTGATAGGATGCAGATTTGATCTTGATTTGATGCGGATTTGGTTTCGATATGATACTGATTCGATTTTGAGATGATAAATCTTGATATGATGCGGTTTCGATGTTTGAGATGATAAATCTCGATATGATGTGGTTTTGGTGTTTGAGATGATAAATCTCGATATGATGCCCTGGACATTGACTAATAGATATTGATGCGAGGATACCCCCTCGGGAGATGAATCGGATAATTTTTTTAACGTTTTTGAATAATTTTTTTAAAATTTTTGAAATTTTTATGTTTTTTTAAGATATTTTTAAAGTTTATCCAATTCATTTCCCGATAAGAAATTTGAAAATGTTGCCCTGCCAAATTGATTAGTTGATTAAATTTAGTGGAATAAAAATCCCACTTAAATTCCCCATTGTGAGTTTAAAAAGGTGAATTCCTTTTAGCACTCTTCATTTGTGCACTTCAGTTGTTTGAAAAAGTTGCTCTGGAGGAAGGAATGGCGATCGCGTACCACCAGCATAGGTTCAAGTGAGTTTGGCGACATGAGCATCCTCCGGCCTACGGTCCACCGATACGTACTTCAATAAAACCCAACTTTGTCAATTTTTAGTTGATTTTTGAAAAATTTAGCTATTTGTAGAAAAAATCATTTTTTAGCATTTTCGCCATGTGGGTTTGTAAACAATTTATGTTTTCCAGATGTGTTTCTTGGATTTTTTTTATTTTCAAAAACTCGCACCCCAAAAAATTTATTATTTTGTATTTATAACGTTGGATTTTTGAAAAAAAATCATTTTTTAAAAAAATCTGCCATTTTTCAGAGCAGTGGTGGACGTTACCATGGGCGTCGTCGACACTACCATGGGCACCGCTAGCACCATTGCAGGTGCCAAGGGCACCGCGAGCACCATGGGCGTCGCCGACATGGCCCGGCCCAAAAAAAAATTATTTATTTCTTTATTTTTATTTATTTTTCAGAATTTTTAATTTTTTTGTTTTTTCCAGATTTTTTCGATTTTTTGCCTTTTTTTTTGATTGGTTGGTTGATTTTTTGATTTGCTTGATTTGTTAGACCATATTTGCTCAATTTTCGATCATGTCGGCTTGATTTTTTTATTTTGGAGAAAATGATTTGATTTTTTGATTTTTGTCATTTATTGAATTTTGTGTTTATTGATGTGTGATAAAGAGATTGGATTGTTGTCGATTCAATTTGATTTTTGGTTTCGATAGGGTAATATTTGATTAGCTATATAATTGATAAAATTAGACACTCCTGATTGATGAAATTTGATGATTAGTTCTGATTATCTTGATGTACGCACGAGATGAAATAGGATTGATAATAACCTCATGATAGATGAGTGTCATTGATAGGGGCCCAACGAGATTTGATAAAAATCTCAATTGAGCAAGATAGACTAATAGATTGATTGATTTGATAGATAGATAAATCAAGAGACTGATATGATGAGATGATTTGATTGCAGGAGCACTTTAGTGTCCTCTAGTCTCGGGAGCGCTTCTCGAAGACATGGATGTTGATACCCTACCTTAGCCAGGCAGAGCGAGACCACCTTAAAAGGTGTGGTTTATCTTCCCTTCTCGACATGCCCTGGCCCTTGATTAACCGGGGATTATTGACAGCCTTAGCAGAGCGTTGGTATAGTGAGCACAACACTTTTCACTTACCGACGGGCAAGATGACGGTGACACCCAAGGATGTATATCGGATATTGTGCATCCCTGTGATGGGAGAGCTAGTGTACTACAATCTTAGTGAGCAGGGTGGGACAGATGCACTTTGCCGAGTATTTGAGGATGATGAGATAGGTGGATATGACATTGTGTGGCAAGAGATGCTAGAGCTAGGTTATGCCACATTACCCACTGTTCTTGCCGGATTCATTGGAGGTTTCTTTTGTCCTGATCACAAGTCAAAGGGATTATTTGTTGGATGGGGTCATCTCCTTGAGCAGATGGTGACATAGGGGACCCAATTTGCATGGGGGTCATGCATGTTGGCGCACTTGTATCATGACCTGCACCAAGTTATGTAACAAATATCGCCTGCATTATCAACAGGGGTGACCATTGTCCAAATATGGGTCTGGGAGCACCTACCTATCACACGACCATTGGATGACAGAGATAGACCTGTAGGTAGGCCTTCTGCTAATAGGTATCCAGACATCATGATCAATACTCTGCACATGCCTGGTGTTGAGACAGTATGGCAGGATATAGGGGATACCATAGGGTATAGCTCATTATGCTCGTAGGAGACTGGATGTGGCAACTTGGGGGCCCTCTATTTCATATGACCAGGCATGAGCAGATTATTGATTATTGGGGCCACTGGATTGGGATTATCTTTCAGGTATGATAGATAGAAGGATGACAAATGAGTACGTCGTATATTGTATTGTACACAGGTTTCCAAGGCTGACATGTCTGGATGAGCGAGAGCCAATTCTAGATGAGGATGATGAGAGGCTATGATGCAAACCTCCTAGATGATTGAGGGATGGCGGGGGGAGAGGAGGTGGGGGCGGAGATGATGGAAAATATGGAAGGGATGACCAAGATGGATATGGAGGAGATGCAGGAGGTCATGGTGTTGGAGATGATGATGTAGGAGATAATGATGGGGAAGATGATGATGGGGGAGGTGAACGAGAAATGGTAGTGGTAGTGGCAGGCACACCAAGAGCCAGCAGTTTTAGATTGGCTAGAGATGTATATATGGATTGGATGACCTAGGTGGTCAGATAAAGGAGATCAGGTCTAGTGGATCAGAGGTATTAAGTCCCAGAGAAGGAAGTTCCCCAGGTTGAGCAAGTACCTACAGGAGTATCACAAGTTGAGAAGCCATAGGAAGATGACCTCAACGAATCCTCATTAGGATGTCATCTCATCATCAGCAGGCACAGATTATGGACTTACAGGGTCAGGTTCAGTAGCTAGAGAGTCGACTAGCAGAGAGGGATGCTCAGATGGCCCAACTAGAGGTTTGAATGGCTTCTCTCATGGTTGAGAGAGATGCATCTAGGGATAGGTGTTGGCAGACCAAGGTGTAGGTACAGATGTCAGGAGAGTCTAGTTCAAGGAAGGTTGCCTTGAAGATGATGCGCCAGGCAGTCTGAGAGGCCAAGTATTATAGGACCTTATACTATAGTATTGTTCTTGCTGATCAGAGGGCTCCAGGATTTTCACAGCTGACCAGGAGATCTGGACAGAGCTAGTCTGAGAGTCGAGGAGTGATAGGGCCACTTTAGAGAGATCCCCCAGGTGGGGACCTAGGTACAGTGGTATCAGCTGGTGTTACTAGACCTGCCACATCTGGACAGAGTTTCACTTCATGTCCTAGTGGTCACACTGATATGGGACATTGATCCATTCATGTACACACCTTTTTGTGATGAGATATTGTTGATTCCCATGATGTATATTTGTGATGTATCTCATATATTTTTGTGATATCGTTGTACCTTGGACATTGATCTTTTTGATGATCCTATTCACTCTACATGACCTATGAGATGATGGATGCATTCTATTTGATATATGATTATGTTGTGTAGTTACTTTCATGATGTATGCTTTATTTTTTATATGTTTATGGATTCTAGATGATAGATGCATACTTCTTATACAATGATGTAGTATTTACATGATGTTATGCAAATGTGAATATGTATGGTGATGCTTATAAGTACTATGTGATGTATGTGCAATGCAATGCATTTTATGTTTATGATATTTTTATGATTTTCTCATGCATGTTAATATGAGATGGATGCAATGCAATACAATGATGTTACTTTATATGATTTGAGATAAAATGGATGTAATGCAATAATATAACTAAATGAATGAATGATGTCTTAGTATGTAATGGTTATATGAGATGAACTAACTTATCATGCAAGATGAATGAATTGATTATTTTTGTTATTGTCCAATGTACTCAATCACATAATAAGAGAGATAACAACATGTTGAAGTCTTTGGCCTTGGAAAGGATGAGTGTTGTGATCCCATGCAAAATGAAATTCAAATCTACTTTAAAAATGCAGATGCAAAATGAAATGAACTGCGGCGATCGGACCGGTCACATGGTCATTGCTTTGTTTCATCATTGAGCCTTTAAAATGTGGGAAGTGAGTACAAACATAAATGGTATAATTGAACCATGATGACCTGAGCACTACTTTCCTGGGTCTTGATATTGCAAGTTAGCACAAGTATCAAGGTATAATTGAACCAAGATAACCCGAGTGTTGCTTGCGTAAAACAGGCAGTATTAACCATTTCTATATGCAAGTCTGAAATGTCTTCTATGATACTCCAATGATCATGTCTTGAGACAAATTTGCACATATGAACGATTAATATACAGATAGTAGACAAGAAAAATATCATGTTCCTTCCTTGTTCCTCTAGTCAAAGACATCCTGGAGTCACTTAGAAATCATGATAGTGAAAATCAAGATAAAATAGTTGAACCATTATTGTCAAAGTGTTAAAATCATGAGTCAAGATATATCATCCATTGATATGTGTTTGTCATGTTTAGACCGATATGTGATAGTTGATGGTTGACAATGTGATCTTATGTTCAATGTTGGATGTGTTTCAGTTTTTGTTTGACAAGTGTTTTCTAACTGTTGTTCTACCTACTTGATTAAGCTCAAAACGATGAAAAAATTTGCCCCTGACTAGGTTCAGGATTTTACCCCAAGTCTAGAAACAAACTTTATTATGATATATATACAATGATCCAAACCATGATGAGAAATCACCTACGATGTCTGTGTATGTATAAAGGCTTTATGATGGATATGAATAGTGTTGATGGAAATGAATGCAAACGGAAGGATGCATGAACCAATAGATGGAAGAGCTAGCTGACATATAGCACCTGTTTGCCAAGTTTTCACCATCTGTTTTTATTGCACTTTTTTCTCATATTTGATTTTTTTTTTAAATTTCATTATTTTTCATTGTTTTTGTATTTTCTGCTTTTTCACTATTTTTGGTTTTTCTGCTTTTTCATTGTTTGTGGATTTTCTGCTTTTTCACTATTGTTGGATTTTTTTGCTTTTTCAGTGTTTTTGGATTTTCTACTTTTTCATTATTTTTGGATTTTTTGGTTTTTCATTGTTTTTGGATTTTTCTGCTTTTGCACTATTTTTGGATTTTTCTGCTTTTTCAGACATAAAACTTCTTTAGATACATGCTATTGATGGGTTCCTCAAGCTGATCCTCATCCTGTGTTGATAGCTGATATACTCCTAACCTAAATACTATTGTGACCAGAAACAGACCTAACTAGTTTGGTTCAAACTTCCCTTTCTTTTCTCGATCTGACTGGTTTCATGGATTTTCCTTTAGTACTAGTTCCCCAATTTGAAAGGTTCATGGTTTGACCTTATGATTATAACTTCGGCACATTTTTTGTTGATATACCTTTAAATGATCAAAGACATTTTGTCTTTGTTCATGGATTAATTTTAACTCCTGCAATCTAGATACTCATCGTTCTTCATCTGGGATAAGACCTTTTAATGTTACTCGTAGAGAAGGTATCTCTACTTCTATTGGCAGTATTGCTTCTGATCCATAAACAAGAGAGAAAGGTGTGGCACCTATTGGTGTGTGGATACTTGTATGGTAGGCCCATAGAGAAGGGTTCAATTGAATATGCCAATCTCTGCCAGCATCATTCACTGTCTTTTTGAGGATTTTCAAAATAGTTTTGTTTGATGCTTCTGCTTGCCCATTTTTTTGTGGATAGTAAGGTGTGGAAAATTTGTGTTGGATCTTGAATTTATCACATAATTCTTGGACATCCTGATTCTTGAACGGTCTCCCATTATCAATGATAATGGTTATGGGTAGTCCATAGCGACAGATGATGCAGTTCAAGATAAATGCAGCAATTTGTTTTCCTGTGATATTGATGAGAGGTACTACCTCAATCCATTTTGTGAAATATTCTGTAGCTACAAGGATGAATTTGTGACCATTGGATGAAGAAGGATTTATCTTTCCTACTAGATCAAGACCCCATTAGCAGAAAGGCCAAGATGTTGCCAAAGCATGAAGTTCTTGTGCTGGTGCATGAATCAAATTCCCGTGGATCTCACATTGTTTGCATGTTTTAGCTATCTGAAAAGAATCTTGTTCCATAGTTGGCCAATAATAGCCCAAGCGTATGAGTTTTTCAAAAGGGTAAGACCACTTGAATGAGTGCCACAAATACCATTATGGACTTCATTTAAGGCCTTCTCAGATTCTTCTTGTTGGAGACATCTTAAAAGAGTACCATCCAAACCTCATTTAAACAGGGTATCCGTGACAAGAGTATAATGGGAGGATTGATGAATAAAGTTTCTCTTTTGATTTTTTGATAAATCGGGAGGTAGGGTGTTATCTTTCAGGTATGTATAAGTTTGGCCATAGTGGGAGGAATCATGCCCAACAAGGTGACAGATAGTTTGGGAATCAAGACAATTATGAGTAGGGTAAAACAACTCTTCCACCAATAATTCATAACGCTCTTGATTTTCCTATGTTTGAAGTAGAGAAGCAAGTGTTGCCATGGCATTTGTTGCTTTGTTGTCATTCCTTGGAATTTTCTCAAAAGTTATTTCTACAAAATACTTCTTGAAATCATCTACCACCTTTTTGTAAGGCATTATTTTGTCATCCTTTGTTTGGTAATCACCATTAATTTGATTGATGATGAGCTGAGAGTCTCCAAAGATTTGGAGTTGTGTAATATTCCATTCTATAGCCATTTTGATACCTGTAACCAAAGCTTCATATTTTGCTGTATTGCTGGTGCATGGAAAGCTTAATTTGTATGCTTTTGAAATTTTATAACCTTGTGGTGTGATGAATAGAATACCTACTCCTGATCCATGTTTTGTATATGAACCATCAAAGTATAATTGTCATGTTTTCGTAGTGACCATTAGGATATCAGCATCGAGAGATTCAATGAGTAAAGGACGATCATCTTGAAGAGGTGCCTCGGCTAGTAGGTCTGCAATGACTTCCCCCTTATAGCTTTTCTGTCTACATACTCAATATCAAAATCACTCAAGATCATGATCCATTTTGTTAATCTTCATGTTAATGTTGCCTTGTTGAGAAAATACTTCAATGGATCGATTTTAGCTATCAACTTGATGGAGTGAGATAGTAGATAGTGTTAATTTTTTAGAAGCAAAAAGTACACCCAAGCATGGTTTCTCTGTTGGGGAATAGTTGAGCTCGTATCCCACTAGTGTTCTATTGATGTAGTAGATGGCTCATTCTTTTCCTTCATTATCTTGTTGTGTGAGCAGAACTCCTAATGATACTTTGGTGGTCGATACATAAAGTAACAATGACTTTCCTAGAATTGGCAACATTCAGACGAGTGGTTGCATGAGATAGGTCTTGATCTTGTTGAATGTGTCCTCACATTGATGGTCCCATTTGAAATGAACATTTTTATGCAATAGATGAGTAAATGGTTGACATTTATCTGCTAGTTGAGCAACAAATCTTTTGATTGACTGGAGTCTTCCTTGGAGTGATCTGAGTTGACTGATATTCTTGGGAGATGTCATTTCAATGATTGCTTTGACCTTAGCCGGATCTACTTTGATACCTCTAGCTGAAACAATGTATCCCAATAGCTTGCCTGAAGTGACACCAAAGGCACATTTCTTAGGATTTAGCCGTAGCTTGTACTGTTCTAACCGGTCAAAGACCTTTTCCAGTATCCCTTTATGTTCTTTGCTATTGTATGATTTTGCCAAGATGTCATCCACATAGTCTTCCAAGAATGTATGCATCATGTCATGGAATATTGTTGTCATAGCTCTTTGATATGTGTAACCTGCATTCTTTAGTCCAAACGACATGATGTTCCAATAGAAAGTACCCCACTGACATGTGAAAGTTGTCTTTTCTTGATCTTCGAGTGCTATTTTAATCTGATTATATCCGGAGAAACCATCCATTAGAGAAAACATGGAGTGTCCAGCCATTAAATCTACAATGATGTCAATGTTAGGCAAAGGAAAGTCATCCTTTGGACATGCATTATTAAGATCTCTGAAGTCTGTGCATACTCTGATACTTTTGTCTAGTTTGGAAATAGGAAAGATGTTTGATACCCATTAAGGATATGCTACGGGTCTGATGAATCCTACATCCAATAATTTCTTTAGTTCTTCTTTGACCAGGAGAGCAATATGTGGATGCTTCTTCCTTGATTTTTGTTTAACTTGTTTGGCTCCTAGACTGACATTTAAGTGATGTATAATAAGCTCTGGATCCAATCCTGACATGTTTGCATATGACCAGGCAAAATTGATTTGTTGTCGTTTGAATAATTCCATATATTGTTGCATTTCTTGTTTAGACAGAGAAGTTGTTGGATGTAGGATCTTTGGTTGCTCTGTTGTCCCAATGTTAACTACCTATGTTGGTTCGATCAAAATTGATGACCTTTCTTGATAGTACTCAGGTAAAGTGTCAAATCTCCCATCTCCTGGCACCTTGAGAAGGTTTTCACCGTTAGATGCGTCCTTTCTTTTTAATTTTTCCTGATCTAATGTTGCCAAGAAATGGTTTTCAGCATTAGACTTGATATTGTTTTCTTTATTTTCCTTTTTGTGACTGGGAGATTTGGCACCCACTTGACTGGAAGAAGCATTGTTGAAATTCCTGGTGAAAGTTGTTGCAGGTTCGATTGCATTAAGATATACGGATATGGCATGGTCATTCGGAAAGGTATCAATGGTAGTATATCTTTCATCTTCCCAATCAATAATTTTGGAGTGGATTAGAGGTAAGGGGTCCTTAGGTTGAGATGTTTTGAGGGTATCAAGGGTCATGATAGATATGTCAAAGTTTTTGATATGTATGTCAATGTCTAGAATGGTACTCTCATCAGAATGACCTCGCACAAGGAGCTCCTAATCATCCTCGATTAAGTCCAAGTCAGTCAAATGTGATTTTAATTCAAGTGGGCTAGTTCCTAATGTTTTCCCTGCATACATGTGAACTACATTGACTCCTACATCTTCTTCAAAGCAATTTTCTTCATTTGATTCTTCAAAATGATAGGAATCCCATTCCCATTCATTAGAATCTATCTCACTTGCAGCTTGCAATCTAGAGATTTGTTCATATAGCGTTTGATTTGTTTCTTTTGTTTTTCTTGCTATATTTTTTCTTCTTTCACAGTCAACTTCTTTTGGATTGAGATTAAGTTTCTTCTAGACTGAGATTGAGTTTTGTCAACCTTTCTATGAGCTCTCCTGTATTAGTACTAGGTTCATGCTTGTTTTGATTGAGATTTAAGGTTGCTTGGGAGGTACCATTAGTTTTTTTTCCTATTGATTTGAGGCTTGCTTCTTTTTCCATTTCATGTTTTCTTGTGCTTTTTGCTTGGCAGATGCTTCTTCCCTTTCAATTTCAAGTTATTCTTGTTTGTTTTTATATTCTTCTTGTTGTTGGTTAGAGGATGTGTCTTTTGGTAGAGTAAATTATCCATACCCTAAGCCTGCTTTGTCTATATCCTGCTGAGTATGAGGTTGGATAGGTTCTAAGATACCTTCATTTATTTTTCCTATAAGACCTGTTCCAGTGTATCCTATTTTTTGAAGAATGTTAAATCCTTTTCCATACTTTTTAGTGGGTATTCTGACATTGTTGATCTTTTGTTGGACTTCTTCATCCTTGTATAGCCACTGTAGCACATCTTTGTCTTTTGTTTCCTCTTATAAGGTCTTAGCACTAACAAATGCTCCATCAAATATTGGAAGATGTTTCACAATTGGTTGTTGTTTATAGTTTGATGGTTTTCCATAGGATTTAGGAGAAAGTGGTAATTGGGATAGTGAATATTCTTCATTCCCTTGATCTCTTAGTTGCATTTTTTTTCATACTTGACAAAATTGAGGCAAATGATTTTTCTTTGGTTTGTGTGTTTGAAGATGGTGCCTCCCTATTATGAGGAACAATGACTTCTTGAGTTGGTTTGAGATTACTACAATATTGAAATGGATTTGAATTTACTGAGATCGTGATTTCCTACCCATTGTAGGGAAATTTTAGGCACTTATGATATGTGGATGGAACAACTTGTATGTCATGTATCCAGGGTCTTCCTAAGAGTATGCTGTATGATTAGTCCAAGTCTAGAATTTGGCATGTTGTCTCTTTCTGCAAAGGTCCCACTCTGATGGGTAATATCACAATTCCTTTAGAGGAACGCTCTTCTTCATCATATGCTTTGATGGTGATCTTTTTCTGAGGATCAACTGCATCTTTTGAATAACCTAGAGCATGGACAAGACTCAGTGAGAAAATGTTTAAGTGCTCCACCATCTATTAGGACACGTTTAACGTGTGTCTTGTGAATGAGGACTTCAATATGCAAGGGAGTGTTATGGGGATGTTGCAAGGACATGTCATCTTCTTCAGTAAATGATAAGCAATGAGGGGTTGTGAGGTGTCCTACCATGGTTTGGAAATTATCTATATCAATATCTTTGGACACTGTTGTATTGACTAATGCTCTTTCTAGAATTTCTTTGTGTGCAGGTGAAAGCTTTAAAAGTTTGAAGATGGATATTTGCGCGGGGGTCTTCTGTAGTTGATCGACTAGACTGTATTGTTTTGTAGTGGATGATGTGTTAGTTGTGGGACCCGACAAAAAAAATTTGGCTTTGCTTCGTGTGATAGAATGAGCGGGTTCTTGATGTTGTTTCTCTTTAACCATGATCACATTTACCACATTGTCATATGCATGAGCAT
The DNA here is from genome assembly GCF_030272615.1 of Cryptomeria japonica. Taxonomy (NCBI): domain Eukaryota; kingdom Viridiplantae; phylum Streptophyta; class Pinopsida; order Cupressales; family Cupressaceae; genus Cryptomeria; species Cryptomeria japonica. The sequence goes on from NC_081409.1 coordinate 402,171,066, forward strand.
AGTTCACCTTTTCTTTACCTTTACCATTCTGCTCTGTTGATGATTCACCCTTCTCATAGTTAGGAAGTGGAGTTTTGAAAGTTGTGTGAGATTCGTTTGTTGTATATCCATCCACAGTTATCACTCCATTATCAATCAAATCTTGGATGACATGTTTTAATCGTTGACAAGCATCTGTTTGGTGTCCTTTGTTTCGATGGAAATCACAATAATGGTTATCATTCCACCAAGCAGGTTTTACCTTGGGTTCAAAGTTTCTTTCTTCTGGCAAGGTAATTAACTTGTTTGCGAGAAGCGTCTTTAATGTTGACCCAAGTGGTTCACCAATGTTTGTAAATTTTCGTCAAAAGAAATTATTGACAGTTGATTTTTGATGATTGTTGTTTTGTTGAGCCACTGCTCAGTGATTGGATAAATTAAAAACTAGTTGCTTTGGTTTTACATTGTTGTTATCGACTATCCCATCGTTGATAACATTTCATTTTCTATTCCAAAATTTTGGCTTATCATTGTTATTGTTGTTATTGTTATTAGGAGTATTAACTCCTTCTTTGTATAGCTTCAACTCACCTTTCTTTACCATAGCTTCTTCCATTCTAATTCTGTTATCAATCATTTTTCCAAAATTTTGATGACATTGCATTTTCAGATTATAACTCATTTGATCATTTAGGTTGTTGATGAATATATCTATTTTTTCATATTCTGGCACTATACGAGGATATCATGAAGCTAACCATCTCCATCTTTGTAGAAAGGTCATGAAAGGTTCTCCACTCTTTTGTTTAGTATTACATAGGTCGAGCATTGTGACCTCATGTTGAATGTTGTAAGAGTATTGTGAAGCAAACTTATCTACCAATTTTGTGAATGATCTAATTCCAGGTGGAAGTTTGGAGAACCATTCCATAGCTAGTCAACTTAAGCTTTTTGGAAATAATCTTATCAAGTAGGTATCCTCATGTGCAAACTCCATACTCATTGTGCAAAATTATCGTATATGACCTTGGGGATCAGTGCGTTCATCATATTTTTCATATCTAGGAGTTTCACAACCTGTAGGAAATGGTATCATGTTTATATTTCTATCAAATGGGTAAGGATAGATTTCTTGAAGTGAGTATCTTCTAACATTTCCTCTCTGCATATCTTGAATCTGTGTTTGCAATGTTTGTATTTTTTGTGTAAGAGTTGTGATAGGATTATCAACATGATTTATTCTTATATAACCATGAGTGTGTGTTCTAGTATGATCTTGATCTCTTCTTGTATCATCTCGACTCCTTCTTGTGTCCTCATTAGATTTGACATGATTGAGAATTTCTACATCATCCTTTTTGGGAATGGAAGTTTTGTCATTAGTTCTTGTGTTATCAGGAATTGATGTGCCATCCTTTTTGTGACTGAAAATATCCTCATGTCGTTCGTTATCATGAAAAGAGTCACTTCTGTTTTGTCCTAATTTGGTCACATCAAAATCTTGGGGGAGTGTAGCACCAGATTTATCTAACATTAGGAAGTATTTTTCTTTGTCTCCCTTCAATATTTTCTCCACAAATTTATCAAAGTTAGGATCTTGTTTGATTTCTCTAAGATGTTGTTATGTTATTTCCCCTTCTTCTTGTATTTCATTTTCGTGTTCCATGTTCCTATAATCTTCAATTATTTCAAATATTTCTATTTTTGTTTCTGCAATCTTTCGTCTTTGGGCCCTTGTTAAAACGGGCATACACATGTTCTGAATGTTTTGTGAGGTTTAAATCTTCTATAATGTGTCGCAATAAGTGATCTATTGTTGAGAAAAATAGTATAGATGGATAGACACAAAATGATCATTTCAAGTATTTGCTTGTTTGCAAGTTTTTCGATCTTAGTTTTGGAGTGCGAATTTTGTGATTTCTGATATGACCAAGTTCAATAGGAATGATATACCCTGTATTAAAGAATGATGTTATTTTGATCAAGCGTTGTAGTTTCATGATAAAGGATGATAGATCCTAATGAGAAACTATGTTTGAATGATCAGTTTATCAAAGAAAATGTGATGTCACACTTTAAGGTGTTAGATCTTTAAACTTGTTTGAGGTGAATACTTGAGAACCTTTAGTATTTCTAGTCTTGAATATGTTTTGATAGAAGATAACCTAATTGAATGACCCAAGAAGATGACCTAGTCTCTATGTTTGATTGTCTAAGAAATGGGTTGTTTTTGTTTTCTGATTTTGGTGCAGTTTCCTAGAAACGCTGACAAAATGACTAGGAACATTGCTATACTGACCAGAAACACTGACAAACTGACCAGAAACACTGCTATACTAACCAGAAATGTTGAGAAACAGACCAAAAATGTTATTTTGCAATGCAATGACTCTAAAGTTCAAAATAATGATGTGTAGACTCAGAAAATTGAGTGTTTGAACTTAGGAGATTATAATTTTGACCCAACTTTGTGATTTTCAAACTCAGAGAACTGATATTTAGACCTAGCAAGTACAAACTAGGAGATCTAATGTTGCAACATGAGCAAATTGATATTCAACTCAAAAGAGTTGTTGATTAGACCAAGGGAGTTGACATTTAGACCAAGAGAGCTACTGTTTAGACTGAGAACTTTGTTGTTTAGACTAGGAACTCTATTGTTTAGACCAAGAGTGTTGTTGTTTGATCTAGAAACTCTATTGTTTGGACCAGGAACTCTGTTGTTTGGACCCAAAGAGCTATTGTTTGGACCAAAAACTCTGTTGTTTAGACCAGGAACTCTGAAGCTTAAACTAGTGATGTTAGAACTTAGACTATGATTATTTTGACCCCAAGAGTTAATGTGTAGAATGAGAAAATTGATGTTTATACCTAGCAAGCTCAACCTTGGAGAGTTAATGTTGAAATATGAGAAGATAATATTCATACCAAGAGAGCTAATGTTTGGACCATAAGAGCGACTGTTTGGACCAAAAGCGTGACTGTTTGGACAGTGAGAGCTATTGTTTGGACCGTGAGAGCTATTGTTTGGACTGAAAGTGCGACTGTTTGGACCAAAAGAGCTAATGTTTTGACTAAAAGTGCGACTATTTGGACCATAAGAGCTACTGTTTGGACCAAAAGAGCTAATGTTTGGACTGAAAGTGTGACTATTTGGACCGTAAGAGCTACTGTTTGGACTGAAAGTGTGACTGTTTGAGCTAAAAGAGCTACTATTTGGACTGAAAGTACGACTATTTGGACTGAAAGTAACTAATCTATTGTGAAACTTGTAAATTTGACAATTTGAAGTTTGAGTCTGCAATTTTTGTTGTATTTCAATGGATGATATCTTGACTTGACTTAAAAACATAGAATTCAAATTGTATTTTTGTCCCAAAGGATACATAAAGTGTATGTTCAAGAAGCTTTAAAGAAAGCCCAAGTTTTCATGGGTTTTGAACAATTGAAAACACATCATTCAGTCTATCCTAAGGAGATTGGATTCATTATTAGTTCTTAGCCCACACTTGGTACCCTGTCAGCTCACATAGCCTTGTCACCCCCTAAAGGGCACCCATGTTTTTGCCTTTGTGAGAGCTAGTGGAGTCCCATTATGAGCCTAGCAATAAGGTCTCAAAAGGGGAGTTCACACATACGCTCAAGAGGGACATATGGTGAGTATCTTAAGGAGAGATTCTTCCCCCTCTATGAACTAAGAATTTAATAATGTTTGGAGGTAAACCAGGTAGCTTCTAATTTTAATTGGAACTAGTAAGGGATCAGTTCGGTGCGTCGGGGTATAAACTCAATTAAGAGGTCTCCCAGCCTTGAAAACCAAGGTTTGATATACCAGAAGGTACGAAGGAGAGCTATTCCCGAGCACTGTCGTTGACTTGCTTTTCATAAAATCATGTTTATTTTATAGTGGGTTGGAGTACATGGCATTAGCCATTCCCACTTGGGTCATTCCCCTCTCACCGGCCTTAATGGATTTGGCCTTATAAGATCCTTGGAAAGGTAGGCCCGCTAAAGATATGCACTATTGAAAGAAAAATATGAGTCTAGCTTTCTAATCACCTAAGAAAGGTGAGAGCATACTCGCCTATCATCAAAACACATAAGACGTGTTTGTTCATTTCCATTGTAATTAGTCTATATGCCTAATTTAACAAAAATAAGTGCAAAATCTTGTGGCTACAAACATAGTTAGCAGTTTATATTGCATTCTTTGATGGTGAAATGGTTTATGCCTCCTATCTCTCACAACAAAATGAGTACCTACGAAACCAACAATCTGCAAATTAGGTTCAGGATAATGATAGTCCAAAAGTAAAAATAAGGAATGCAAAATACAAAATTTGCAAAATCAATAAAAAACTAAAAACGCCATCAAAGTAACCAAGAATGCCATCACATGTGCCAAGAATGCTGCCAAATGGACCCAAAACGCTATTCTGCACACCAGAAACACTATTTTACGCACCAAAAATGTTGTTAAACAGACTGAAAACACTGTCAAATATACCAGAAATGCTACAGAACATACCAAAAATGCTAAGGTATAGACTGAAATTGCGTAAATAGAGAAAAACATAAAGACAAAGTTGAGAAGTCTCCCATAAACGCCATTTGAGATGTCAGGATGCTACAATAGAGACCAAGAATGTGATTCGAGAGCCCAAGAGAGCTAATCTGCCCACCAAAAGAGCTAATCAACCTGTCAATGAAATTTCTTGCAAGCAAACTTATTAAAGATCAAAGGGGCTAGGCCCCATGGTGGGCACCAATTAATGTGATGCTAAAAATGTGGTATATAAGAAAGGTATACATATAATGAGACAATAAAACATAATGGAAAGGTTAATTGAAAACTAAATTAAAGATGCAAACCATAAGCCTTCCTTGAAATGTCCCATTTTACTCTATTCTTGAGGACCTTGAAGGTGTTGGATTGGTTGGCTCTCAGTGGAGAAATGGGCTCCAAAGTGGCAACTCAAGAGTTGAGTAGCTACTTTATCATGATTGATTATGCAAATGATATGAAATGCATGATCTAAGAAACTACATTAACATGCTATGATTAATCCAAAATGCTAACTACTAGATAATTGAAATGCAAATTGCCTATAGTAATGATGCTAAAAATATGAATACAAGGGATCCTTATTGCTCCAAAATGGGGGATATTTATAGGAATTTCAAGGCCAAAGCTGAGGTGGCAAGAATCGACGGTCCAGATTTGATCTGAAGATATCAAGGGCCAAGATTCAGGAAGTTGGAGAAGAGGTTTTAGGAATGGACACTTGCCATCTCTATGGTGACAAGTGTCGAGGAGCCTTGCTCATGAGAGGGCAAGTGTCCAAGGGAGGAGACATGTGGCAAAAGTGCCATGTGTCTCAAGGGGAGAATAATAAGGAGGTTAGAATGTGCAAGATAGGATAGGGTTAGTTAAACCCAGGGTTATGTGGAATGGGTTAGGTTAGGTGGTTAAAAGTTAGGAGGCATGTGCTCATTTGAATTTATAAATTCATATAATTTCAAAAATGATAATTAATCTCAACAAACTTGAGTTTATTAATCTTAATTAGGAATTAGAAGAATTGATCAAAATGAGGGGAATTAATTAATTTAGAATTAATTGATCAAAGGGGGATATGAAATGAACTATGTAAATAAATCATGTAGATTTATTTACTAGTAGATGAATAGAGAAATTAATCAAATTGCTTGTGAATTCAATTAATTGGGAAGGGGGATTAATCAAATAACTGCGTATTTAATTAACCATCTTTAGACCATTTTTAGGTGTATACAAAATCTATGATATCTCTCGGCGTACTTTACATATATTTTTCAAAGGATAGGTATGCTAGTAATAATATAATGATATGGTTCTCAATGATAGAAATGGCATGATGAGCTCTACGCAAGGAGGGTGGCTTTGAGTGGGACACATTTTCAAATTTCATGGCAAGAGACCTCACCAGGTTTTTCTAGGCTCTCAATGAATATGGTGGAGGCTTGGTGGGAGACAAAAACAGTTCCTGACTAGTTCAAGTCTGACAACTATCTCTTCTACTTGGTCGAATAATATCCCTTTGAGACTGATCGGAATAGACTGTAACAGTGAGAGGCCTGGGGTTTGGAGGGGTTGCAAAGATTTTGGATGCTTTTCAAATGGTGGGACAAGACCTTAGCACTACCAACCTAGTGCTTGGCTTCCCTCGTGCAGGACTTGGGAGTGCCAGAATAAGGAATACCCTTCTCAAAGATACGGTGAGGCTGATCCTTTTGAGGGGTACCAACCTGTACAATAGGAAGGCAGGCAAGTGTCGAGGGATTTTTGTTATGCTAGAATGTGGGTTCCTCATGAAGGGGACTGGAAGAAGGTAGAAAAAAATATATGGGTTCCCAAGGAAAAAATAGATATGGGAACCGCGTCTAAGGTATGTTCTCAACTATCTTTGAATATCTCTTTAGCTATTAATATTGACCATTTAGGGTGGAATGATGTTGTCAACTAGCTTAAGGAGAAAGGTTTTTTCTTTAAATGGGCTAGGGAATGGCTGGCCTTGGGGAAAGTGAAGTAGCGGTGTACTCAAAATTGGAATTGCAAGGTAGAGATCAAAACTTTATGAAATGTTTTTTATTTGGCAATATGTGAAATGGGGGTGGATAAAACATAGATTTTGTAGAATGGATCATATATGATGGGTGGGATGGGATTTTTCCTCAAGGACTAGGAACCCAACTTCAACCTGCTTCAGGAGATGGTTAAAGAAGTCCCTATGTGGATAAGATTATATAACCTCCCCTTTGTATTTTGGGATATGGATACTCTACAAGCCATTGACAACAAGCTAGGTAAATTTGTTCGGCCTGGTGAAGGGGTTGAGAGTTATTTCAATATGTATTCAAGAATTTGTGTGAGTAGAAATATTGCAATCCCCCTTCACAAAGAGATTGAGTTGTGCACAAATGTGAGGGTATGGAAGCAATTGATTGAGATTGAAGAAATGGTTGAAAGGTGTAGCATTTGCAAATCATTTGGGCATACTAACCTAGAGTGTTATAGAGATGGGAAAGGTAAGCTAAGAGTCTCTTATGCTTATCTGAACAAGGTCATCAAGTTGGCTTCGCACAGGGAGGTAGTATTCGAGGATAGGCAATATTTAGAGAGGGATTTTGTGGGGACTCAGGAGGATTTTATGAGAAAATATATTTAAAATCATGAGGAGTATAACCCTATGGGGGTTGTTCTTCGAGATGATGAATTTTAGAGAGGCCAGTTTGTTCAGACATCTATTGTTGGACAACAAGTGTGGAGTACACCTGATAATATAGAGAAGATGGTATATACCTCTATGGATCCAGTTAGTGGGAGGAAGTTAGTTTATGATTCAGAGGTGACCCTTTCAGATGAGTCTATGCAATTGGAATTGAACGAAAGGGTACATAAACAAACTATTACTATGGATATTATGCTTACCCCTACAAAAAATTCTTCAATGCTAGAAACCACAATATATACTCTTATTGATGACTCCTCGCGACCAAATGCAGAAGGAAATCCCTTTAAGGGATTTAAGAATAATATTTTGGATTCGTCGGTTATGCTGGAAGAGGAGGATGTGTATAGAACCCTTTTTCAGAAGTCAAATACTAAAGAGAGGAGAGGTAGGGTTCTTTCCATTGCTGGGGGATGTCCTCAGCTATCTAAATCTGGGGCTATCCAGGAATGGGGTAGATCTGGAGGTGAGTCTCTTCACGAAAAGAAAAAGAACGTAAGGAGTATTGAAGACATTGGGGAAGATACAGAGGACTTTTCATTTTTTAGATGGAGAGGCTAGGGTATATTTTGATGAAGAGGATATTTTGGAAAAAAGAATTGTGAGCCAAGCTTGCTCCAACATTCAGAAATAGTTGATTGGTGAGAAGCGAAGAAGGGGGAAAAAGTCAAACATGATTAGACTAGAAATGGCTGGTAGAACCAAAGGAAAAAGGAAGCTATGACCCAGGAACAGAATTACCCTTCTTGGGAGGCAATGAAGATCCTATCTTGGAATGTCAGAGACTACAATGCCTCTAACAAACGTCTCTTTATCAAGCAATGTCTTAATCATGAGCGACCGGACTTAGTTTTTTTACAGGAAATAAAAATGCAAGCGAAAGAGTTTGAGTTAATTATTAGATGGTGGAATAAATGGAATGGTCTTTGTATTGGTTTTATGGGGGCTTTTAGGGGGTTTGGCTATCCTATGCAATCCTCACAAGGATCTGTTGTCCTCTATTGGTGATGACTCTAATTGGCAGCTCCTAAAATTCTAGTGGGTCGATCAAGATTCAGTGTTTTACTGCATCAATGTGTATGGACCAGTAAGTACTATCCACAAGAGAGAATTATGGTGTACCCTATTCAATGTAATCCAGAGGTTTGGTTCATCTCTCATTGTTGTGGGGGGGATTTCAATGCCACAAGATGTGCATCTAATAAAGCTAGGGGAGTTGAGGGCATCAAACAGATTCAGAAAGACTTCTAGAATTTCTTTTTTGGAAACAATATGGAGGAAATAGTCCCTACAAAAGGATATTTTACTTGGAATAATAGAAGGTTTGGCTTCTCCAATATAGTTGAGTGATTAGATCACTTTTTCATGGCTAGAGATTGGGAGCTTTTCCCCTTTGTCTTTGAGTCTTTTATTTTGCCTTAGTTTGGTTCAGATCATTATCACATCTCCCTTCATATTCAAACTGATAATGTTTCAATTTGATCCCCTTTCAAATTTGAGATGATGTGGTTCACAGACCCGGACTTGCTGAACCTAATTGAATCTCGGTGGAATAATGCTCCAGTTGTGGAGGGTACACAAACTTCAATTTGTGAAGGAAAATCTTAAGAAGTGGAATAGGATTCATTTCAAGAATATTTTTTCAAGGAAAGAGTGTATTTAGAAGGAGTTGAATAGTTTACATGGAACAGTTTTTTAGAAAGGGATGCATGATGTGGATTTTTTACAAGAGAAGAACCTTTTGAAAGAGTATTCTAAAATCTTGGCTAGAGAAGAACAATATTGGAAATAAAAGTATAGGGAAGGTTGGCTTAAGGCTGGGGAAAAAAATACAAAATTCTTCCATGCTTTGCTGAAAGCCAAAAGATTTAGGAACAAAATTTTAGAGATTAAAGATCGGCATGGGAATTTGTTGTCCAAAAGGGAGGATATCAATAATGAGGCAGTTTAGCATTTCTCTGCACTCTTGAATTTGGATGAGAACATTGTTAGGAGCTTTGATAGTATTGATGAGGTAATCTCTCTGTGCATTTCTAGAGAACATAATGATCTTTTGATGAAATCAATTTCTATGGAGGAGTTGATGAAAGTAGTTTTTAGTCTGGGAAATGACAAGGCCCTCGGGCCTGATGACTTTCCTACTAGTTTCTATCAAAAGCCTTGGAATATCATTCAAAAGGACCTACAAGAAGTTGTGGAGAAATCAAGAGAGAAGGCCTACATGTGTAGAGATTTAAATAACACCTTCATTGCTTTGATTCTGGAAAAAGAAGATGTTTTATCTTTTGATGATGTTCGACCTATATCTCTTTGCAATGTATCCTACAAAATCATCTCAAAGGTTATTGCAAATAGGTTGAAATTGTTACTTCTGGGTTTTATTTTGGAGGAGAAAAGTAGTTTTGTGTCAGGTAGGTCGATCATGGAGGGGATCGTCATTGCACATGCGACGATTCACACAATCAGATGAGCTAAAATAGATAGGATGTTGGTCAAACTAGACATAAGGAAGGTGTATGATCATGTTGATTGGGAGTTCCTGAGATTGGTGGTGAAGAAATTGGGTTTTGTAGAGGTTTGAATTGACTGGATCTTCAGTTGCCTATCCACTGCTCAGTTTTTCTATTTTGGTCAATGGGAGGCCTCAAGGATTTTTCAATTCTTCAAGGGGAATTAGACAAGGTGACCCTTTATTGTTCGCTTTATTCATTATTACGGCAGAATTTTTGGGTAGGATGATTGTGAAATGTAGAATAGATGGAAGATGGAAAGGTGTCTATATTTCCCATGGTACTGAGACAGTCACCCATCAGCAATTTGTTGATGATATTATGCTTATGGGGGAAGCAACTTTGGACAAATATTGTGAGCTTTCTAGTGAAATGGTCAATTAGCATAAGTCGGAGGCCTTCTTATTTCATACTGACCAAAACAATCAGAGAGACATTTGTAAAATCTTGAGGATTAAACTAGGGAGGCTTCCTGGTAGGTTTTTGGGGCTACCACTCTTTGCAGGGGTAAACAAAGTGGCTCTGTGGAACAAGCTTGTTGATGCATGTTGTGGGGAACTAGAAGGATGGAAAATCAAATGGATCTTATCTGTGGGTAGACTTCATACTCAAGTCTGTGATTTTTGTTATGTCAATTTATTCAATGATGTGCATGAAATTACTTGCTAAGATTATCAAATTCATTAAGCAGAAAATGAGAAAGTTTTTTTGGAATGGTGGGCAGGAACAAGACAAAATTCCCTTTCTTGTGTGGGATAAGTTGTGCCAACCAAAATATTCGGGAGGAATAGGTTTGAGGAATTGGAACATTATGAATGAGGCTATGGGTGCAAAGATGGTTTGGAACCTTTATCACAAACCAAATAAAAAATGGGCAAAGATACTCAGAAACAAGTACCTTGATTCACTTAAGGAGAATAGGATCCTTACTATTCACGACCCACCCAGGGGCTCTTCAATCTAGAATTTTTTTCTTGATTGTAGACATATTATTATTGACCACATTACATGGAAATTGGGGGATGGTATGAAAGAAATTTTTTGGCATGATTCTTTGGAAGGGCAGACACCATTGCTTGATAGTAATAATAGAGAGGACCTTCAGAGGATTACTGAATCTAGATGGGGAATGAAAGTGTCAGATTATATTAGAAAGGAGCATGTATAAGAGGAAATTAAATGGAGATGGAAAGATGACAAGGAGCTTGGATTGTCTCAGGAAGATAGGTAGAGTTTGAAGACTAGTCTAGAAAGACAATTTTATTTTGACTGGCTCCAAAGATGAGTTATTTTGGTGTGGGTCAAAACAAGGAGAATATTATGTTTGAATTGGATACAAGCTATTTGAAGGTGCATGGGAAGATAGGTAAGGTGTGAGGCAGTTGTGTTCGAATCATTTTTGTCTCCCTAAGGTGAGGACTTTCTCTTGGTTAGCCACCAAAAGCAAGATTCTAACAGGAAAAAGATTGATGAGGTGTGGTTTTCATGGCCCATTTACTTATGTTTTGTGCAAGGAGCATGAAGAAATGGTGGATCATTTACTTTTGCAATGCAATTTATCTCGTCATTGCTAGGAGATGGTTTTGGGAAAATTGAATTATTCTTGTGTTTTTTCCAAGACTATTAAAGAGATGTGTTCCAAGGGTGGAGAGTTCCCACTATCAACTCAGACTTTGATTATATTTGGCAAGTGTGTCCTACATCGATAGTGTGGGAAATCTGGAAGGAGTGCAATCAAAGGATCTTTCAAGGAAGAGAGGAGTCGGAGGCTAGACTGTGTGTGAGAATTGAAAATTCTATTTCTGAGTTGGTGAATTCTACAGTTGCATGCCAAAACCCAAAGAAAAGAAGGTTTAGCTCCTTGGATAGTCTGATGTAAATAAAATGGCCCAGTCTACAGATTTTGCCTACTAATGGGCAGTTTAGGGTTAATCCTAGGGGGAATAGGGAATATGTGGAGTGGATCAAACCGGAACAAGGCTGGGTGAAGGTTAATTTTGATTGTTCTTTGAAAGGGAATCTTGGACCTTCGGGGGTAGGATGTGTTGCTTAGGACTTTGATGGAAACATCCTCACCATATATTCAAAGAAATTGGAGAATGGGAGAAACAATGTAGCAGAAGTACAAGAAACAAAATTGGCAATTGATTTGGCAAAAAGGATCAAAGTTGATCAATTGCATCTTGAAGGGGATTCTCAAATAGTAATAAACACAATTGTAAATGGGGGAGCTCATGATTGGAAAATTGACAAGTGGGTCAAGATTATTCAAAGAAAATTAGAAGGTTTCAAATCTTTCACACTTTCACATATGTACAGAGAAGGCAATTCTTTGGTTGGCTCACTGTCCAAGTTGGTAGTTGAGTTGGCAAGGTGATCTTGATGGTAATGAATGGACATTAGACATGGTGATGTGTGGGATCGGTACAGGTCGTATTTGATTTATTTTTGGTAGCCTTGAATGCAGGGAAGGACAAGATTTTTTGAGGTGGTGGAGTGTAGGAGCTAAAGCAGTTATTGTCTGCATGATTTGAGGCTCCAAGTTTGATATTGTGTTTATTTCTACTTTGTGCGCATTTGAGTTTGCTCAGAGTTGGTTTGGAAACTTCTTGGAGAAGTAGTGTTTGGGTAATCAGTTTCCATGGAAGCCAACTTCATCTTGAAAGTGAGTAAGCAACAAATAGATTTCTCGGGGAAGATCACAAATGACCGTTTGAAGAATGTATTCATTACAGATGACCCCTTCTTTCTCATCCAAGTCAGGCAAATTCTAGGGTATGATTTTTTGTTCGAAAACATGAAGTATAGGGTAAATACAGATATTTTGTCCATGTTTTGTGTGTGGGATTAGAGTGTAGTACTATCCAATAGGTGAAGAGAATAATGGAGCTTTGCATGAAACCAGAATGGAGGGTGGGATTGGATGCCCTACTTTCATTGGCGGAGCTCAGACGAGGGTTTGCAATGACTCTTAGTGATTGAGTGGCAGTTCCCTGTTACCCTCCCAATGTGCATCATTTCTTTCTATGGAAAGCTATGGAGGATAGAAATATTCACAGGAATATTGTCATGGAGGGCTGGCAAACTATCAGAGATCATTATGTGACTGGTTGGGAGAAAGTGTTGGCATCTGGACTGTCGAGCGAGATGATGGACCGATCTCATCTCAAGTACAATTTGTTGGATTATTAGAGGGGTGGTCATCCACAGGGCAGAGGTAGGGGTCGAGGTGTGTGTGGCCAAGGTGTTGGGGGTAGGCGTCAGACAAGGAGGTCTTGTAGACAAAGAAACATAGAGGCACTGCAAATTGATGGTGATGGTGTATGATTATGAAGTTTCTTTTTTTGTTTGTTTTGTAATAAATATGATACATTTTCAAATAGTTTTGTTGTGGGTTCATGGACTAGTCAGGTAGGGTTTGAACTAGTTTTTGATGCTACCAGTGGTGACATCTTTTGTATTTCAGACTTTTTATTATATATCAATAAAAAAAACATTTTACCGGCCAAAAAGAAATAATATAATGATATGATAATATAATAATATTGTAGTCTTAATAGATTTTTTGCTTTGGTTTAATAGAAATATATAACAAAGAATTTGGTACTAAAAACTTTTTTACTTTTTTAAAGAGTTTAATGAAAACATAAAAATAATTAAAAATATATATATATATATTAAAATATAATAATATAATCGTATCTTAATAATAATTTTATATTAATTACAATATAATAATAATTTTATATTAATTACAATATAATAATATAATTTTATTTTTAATGAATATATTTCCACCTCACAACTATTAGTCACTCTGAATTTAACTGACCAATCAATTATCTCTATCTCCATTGGGGGAGGGGAAAACAAAGAGAATTTATCTTTACTTCATTCAACTTAAAATAAGAGACAATGGATATGAGCATTTAGCTTCCATGTGACGTTTAGTAGTTAAAAAATGAGTAGTGGTAGTTGATTATAAATTTATATTACTATCTTTTTAATATTTTATTTTTATTGTAAAAGATATGAACTCAACACCATTTAGGTGCCTACAATATGGACTTCGCCATTAAACCAAGTTCAAAAAAACAACCTTGATGAAATTAAGTTAAAAATAAAACCATTAGTAATAGTTTTAATTCCATTATCTTCAGACATGTAGTGTCGCAGTTAAAACACTTTGTTGGTGAAGTGGCCACCAAGGTTCAAACCCATGTTGGGCCATTGTGCTCGCAGGCCTTGTGTCTTTGTTGGGTCGTTGTGCTCGCGAGTTTGAACAAGTGAAGTATGGGGATGAGATCCCCTGGTTGTGGCCTCACCGATTCATAGCTTTGGATCAAAAGTGTTTCACGTGGAGCTGGAGGGTGTGTCATGCCAGCGTCGTCGGTCACGTTAAACAGTTTACTAGGCATTATTTAAAAATAAATAAAAATAGTTGTAATTCCATTGTAATGAAATCTATCTCTTTATATATTATTTGTTGTCATTTTAGAAAACTTTATGCATATATGTTGTATTCAATAATATTTTAAAATTAAAAAAAATTATTAAAATTTTTTAAAATAATAAAAATTTAAATAATTTAAAAATTATTTGCAATAAAAAATGATGAGAAAATTTATAAAATAATTTTATTAGTACTTGTCATAGGTAATACTATTGCATTCACTGAAGCAAATCAATCAATTAGTTTGCACCAATCAAAAGTGATTATTATTTTTGCTTTCAAAATAAACATGGATTTTGTAAAGTTGAGATTTATATTTTTAAATTTAAGATATTGTAGAAATTATTTATCTACACTATGATTAGTTTAAAAAAATTGGTGTTATAGTATTAAATTTTTTAGGAATTGTAGATTTTTTAGGTTTTTTTAATTTAAAAAAAAAATTATTTCCTTATATTTTTTTATATATTAAATATGAGTAAACAGGCACATAATATCCAAATAGAGTATTAGACTGATAACCTAATCATTTTGATACTACAACCTAGTCAGTTATACATCATGATAAATACAGTGTTACATTCCACTTGTGCCCTAGTTGTTTATATGTTATGATTACTCCATATTATATGTGTGCCCTAGTTGATCTATGCTATATTTGTGAGATGTTTAATCGTGCCCTAGATGTTTCATGTTTTAATTGAATGATGATGCCCTAGATGTTACATGTTTTAATTGAATGATGTTAATTTCACTTAGAACAATGAATTGATGACTCATAATTGTTAGATTGGTGTTTTAATAGTTAACATTATGGAATTAAGATGTTTCACTTTTGTCAATGATATTTTAAAAATGTTAGGATTATGACAAGATTGTTGAGCTAACTGGTTGAACTGGCCAAGTGTGTGCAAGAGTTCATCATCCTCCGAGAAGGGAGGGGAAGTATCATCAAGTCGAGAGGTAAGGAGAGGGAAAACTCATGCCATTTGGAAACCCTAACTGTGAGTTAGGTTGTCTCATGATTGACCATGTTATTTTCGTCAGGTTGTCGCATCAAGTAACCCTAATTGGTCTATTCAGAGATTTTAGGGTTTCACAACCCTAAGTCATTGATTGGTTTCCAAGTTATTTGATTATTATTATTAATTTATCTAATATTATTATTTTCTTAATGATTAAATTAAAATTACAGTGGCTCATGTT
The DNA here is from genome assembly GCF_030272615.1 of Cryptomeria japonica. Classification (NCBI taxonomy): domain Eukaryota; kingdom Viridiplantae; phylum Streptophyta; class Pinopsida; order Cupressales; family Cupressaceae; genus Cryptomeria; species Cryptomeria japonica. Next base: position 402,186,485 of record NC_081409.1, read on the forward strand.
TAATAACGTAGATATATAATTATATATATATATCATATGCGAATACATGTATATGAGAGTACGTATATAAGTTCGTATACGTGCTCCCATAGACATGTATACATAGGATATATAAATATATGGATATATTATATTAATATTCTTGTAAAGTGAGGTCCTTTTGTGCAAAGCATTGGCCAACATTATTATGGCTATTTTAAAATATAGCTAAGTATATAAAATAAAGGGGGCCTTGATATTTGAATTAATTTTTAAATCATTCCTAAAGTTGCCAAAAATCATATTGTGGCAAAGCAAAGGTATCGAATTAAAACGCCAATCCTATTCTTAGCACTATGTGTATTAATCAATTCTCAATACAATGTATTTGTAATATTTTATTGGGCATGATAATAGGAAATATGTGCGATGAACCCTTGGCATATATTTAATCGATAATTTTGAGTTTCATTTAAAAGAGGAATGAATAAAAATCAAAGGCAAAATTATTTGATGCTTTTGGAAGGTTTGAAAGAAGAAAGAGTTTTTGGGTGACACTTTTATCTTCCCCATGAAGGAATCATGAAGGGAATTGGCATGACTCTTCCTAGCAATGGAATTGGGGGTAAATACAATGTATTAGGGTGAAATGAGAGGATTAATCCATATCGTGAGGCATATAGGCAGGTTTGGGAGAGAAAAGGGGGACATTATTTTTCTTCTTCTTGTTGCTAGAATTTTATGTTGCTATGCAAAAATAAAATATTTATAGAAGCTCTGTGATTGTAAAAGCTCAGAGGGGGTTCACAGTAGTGGGAAGTTGCACAAGAATCAATTTTCCATCAAGTTTTGTAGAATTTCATGTCATGATATAATATCTAAACCCTAACATCTTGAGTATATATCTTTTCTTTCATATTGAGCAAAGAAAATTAAAAAAAAAGGATATATAGAAGTACCTTGTAGTTTACAGCTCCTTCTATAATTGCAATATACATACTAAATTTCAAATTTCTTTTATCTCTTTTAATTTGTTATTAATTGAGAAAGGAAGGACATCAATGCTATTTTGAATGCAGTTATCATACCATAACCAGCAAGGGTGTCTTCCTTCTTTTAACTGATAAAAGTTATGTTGAACTGCAGTAGGGTTAAGCTATAATAATTGTTTAAGTTCTCATTATCTATTAAAATAAAGAGATGCCTCTTAGCCTTAGCAAAAAGGCAAGATTAAGTATGAAACCACATACCAGGATACAGTCGTATGTGTGTGTGTACATACATACATACATACATACATACATACATGCATACATGCAAGCATGCATACATACATACATGTGTACACACACACACACACAATGTATGTACATATGTATGTATGTGCGCACTATTTTCACGAAGGATGCACCTGCTTCTGGTAAGCAAATCAATACCAGTACTTATGCAATCCAGTGCAACATGGAAATGAAATTGAGCTTGTGTGTTAGCTCATAATGAGATCAAATCTCCAAGTTGTGGGTTGGATCCCTTTGAAATACCTCCTAAAACTAAAACATGGGTGTGGAAAAGAGTAAGAAATGGTTTATAAATGATGAAAACGAAACTACTCTAGGAGGTGATGCAACAAAATTGTGATGATGAAACTTGCTAACAACTCATAAAAACTTATCAAAAATTTTCTCACGCATGGTAATTAAATTTTCAACCACATAAGCATTTCCTAGAATTGTAAAGTAATTAGTAAACTTGGAAGGAAATTTTATTTTACAACACAAATTGACTAAAACCTGCAACACAAACTAAGACCTGTGATTTTTGTGAAAAGCAATGATGCATACACACTAAGGAGATGGAAGATTCAAGGTTTCAAATGAAATGTAAAAATTACTTCTATCAAATCTATCATGAGAAAACACAACCACAAAGGCAAACTTATGAAATTCTGCAAATAAAAGGAGTCTTTGCAAATAATATAGAATTGAAAATTGTTGTAAATCTCTCTATATCAAAGAATAATGAGTTATAAATATTTGCAAATTCTCTTAAGGCAAAAGAAAAACAAAGGAAAGAACCGAGGAGAAAACTTCAAATTTTTCCTCTATATACAAAAGATCTAGGGTATGCAAACCCTAATCAAGAGCTGCACTCTAAAAAAGCCAACTGAAGTCTAAAATCCAAGCTCAAAAGAAAAGCCTCCAAAATACTTGTCAAAATTGCATGAAAAGATTCCATATCACTTCCAACATGCCCTTAAGTGAATGTGTAATAAAAAAGATCTCCAAAATAAGCCCCAAACTACTGATAACTGCCTCATATCCACTCAAACTATTGTTGAAACACTCTTTCTATTTTATGCATGTGTGTGTAATAAGGAAAATTTTAGAATAAATATTAAAGTCCAGACAACATGACTTTCAATTTTAATATTTATTACATATACATGATTTCATCCCTTATTATGTCCATATAATAAATATTAATAATGATTTATAAGAATGTCACTTTAAAATCTATTTTACACTTCTTCAATTATGCTTGCATGCATAAGATAGAAAGAAAGGAATCTTTTAAGTGCATTTATTAAATTAATTATTTTATATAAACAAATAGAAGTATTTTAAATAAAGATTCAAAAATAATCTTTATACTGCTTTTTTTTACTTCTATTTCTGCGAATAAAATAATTAATAATTTATCATTTTATTTATTTATTAATAATGGTATGCATGTGTTTATTTCTTTAATTTAAGTACCATTATTAATAAAAAATATAATAATAACAATAATAAAAAGTATCTATATGCACTTAATTAAAACTAGGGTTTTAAGCCCCCTTGGCTAACATTAACTAGGACTTAAAGTCCTTGTGGGGGAGCACAGCTCGACCACTACAAATGCAATAGTTATTAGTAGTAAAAGGAATTAAAATCCTATCATGGAGAAAAGGGCCAAAAAAGCTTCAAACCCTAGAATCATTTCATTTTGCATTCCTTTGCTGAGAAGACTCTTCCGTGGCCCAACACCATGCATAATTTGTGCTTTCTGAGCTTGAACTAGGGCTAGAACTAGGGTTTTTCTAAATCCTAAAGGCGTATGAGCTTCTTTTAACATGGTATGAACTATTCTTTCTTTGTTTTTCTTGAATACACTCAGAATTTGTAATGCAGTATTTTGTTTTTTGGCTTGCATGTAATTAGGATTTCGGTTTGAAATTCCTTACATGTTTTTTTCTTAATGCACTCGCTGGACGAATATTCCTTGTGATATGAATTTGTCTCAGAATTGCAATTACCGTGAATGGTTTCTACATATATTTTCTCGGGTACAATGAATATTGAAGATTGAAAAATATCCCCCCTAATCAGCTCTATGATTCTACTGGGCTCATGATTATCATGGTTTTTGCTCATGAATGCACTGAAATCTTCTCAAGCACTTGGAATTTTCTTTGCAATATTTTCCTATGTGCACTGTATTTGACTGTGATGGGGTTTCCATTATGTGCTTATTCTCAAGAACTCATGTGGTTGTGATCATCTTGAATATTCTAATGGCTTGTGTATGTCCTTAATTCCAGCATACTCTTTGATAGTTTGTCTTATCAGTGACTTTGATGAAGTATTATCTGTGATAAAATTTATTTACCGTGACAAGGCTTTGTTCATGTAAATGACTTGTTTGATACCCATGACACTAACTTATTTTGTGACTATGATATTACTCCATAACTGCCATACTGTCTAGATCACTGTGTAAAGATTGTGTTTCGTTTGCACAATGCTCTCTTCTCATGCACTGACTATGCCTTAGATGTGTATACAAGATGTATTTCTTTTCATGATTATGGTTGTGAACTCTATCATAGATTTATGATATAATGATTGTGAATATCATTTTAGTCTGGAATTACTGTTGTTATGACTATAATCTTTCATCTTTGGGATTGCATACTGAAACCTTGGTGTGTCATCTCAAGACTATCCTATAGCTTCAATAAGATCACTCTGAGCATTTTGTGCATAGACTGTTCCATTAGGCAGCTTTAAATGTCCACATTTTTTACTGAAATTTTTCCTTTATTTCTATACTTATACTATTATCATACCATTTCTTTTGTCTTAACTGCATGCTCTGAAACTAGGACTGTGTATCTTTGACTGCTCATTGTTAGGGATTTGTCTTATTGGCGTATCCTTGCTCTTGCAGTGATGGAGCTCATGCTCAATATTGTCCTTACAATGTGGTTTGATCTCTGTACTTTTGAAGGTTACATGTGACTGGTATATTGCACCTTAGTATTGTGATATGAGAGTGTAGGATCTTTTTCAATACATGAAGATGCCTTAAGATATATAGGTTGCTTTGTTGCATCCATAAAATGAACTCTTAGAACCTTGTGCATTTATGAAGTTTCTCTGTATAGTGATTGTACTCATATTTGTAAGATGGTTGTCATGCCATTTGACTATAACTCTCATCTATGCCTTTGATGTATAACTTGCCATGACTGTTAAGTTTTTTTGGCAAAGAATACTGCTTTGTTGCCTTGAAAAATGCTCTGATGGGTGTCAATGTACCTTTAAAAGGTCTGCTTCATGAATTATGTCTCTCCTTATTGACTATTCATATGATTTACATCTAGCATTCCTTAAGGACTATCTTTTGAATTCGTCATTGTTGATCCTATCACAAACCTACCTTAAATATTCTTTGACTGGCATGGCCTTCACTCCATCTTTTGGGCCTACAATTTATGCTCATTGTCATCACTTGTGACTGTATTTTTGAACTATGATAACTATTACCTTATGAGCTTATGCATGTACTAGGATAGTTATGTTAACTATGTGACTTGTATGCTACTGGTAGGTGATCATTGAAGTATATCTTTATTTTGATTGGGTTAGCGATCCCTTGTGTTACTGTAGATTCCTTTTAACTATATCAATGATTCTTATTATTCCTTATGGTGTAAGATTAGGCTATTGTCATGATATTGGCATGTTCCTTCTTTCCAATGTAATGGTTGTAGTCTAAAGGATCTTGTAACTATTGGTTCTGTCATACTTGTCTCTTAAAGGCTTTAATGACCACCACTTCCTTTGTTGCTCTTGATTGTGCATTAGGCCTTGAGGCATTATTCATTATCACTATTCTTACTCTCTTTTCATCTACCACTCTATGATGAATGGTGCCTCTATGAATGCACTTCCACTGTAATTACCATCATCCTTCATGATTGTCCTTTTGATGTTCAATAATGCTTTGTGTTCATCTATGATTGTATCTATTGGTTCCCAAAATGGGTTTTATGCTTTCAAAGCCACCAATACACTGAATCCAATTTCTATGAAGAAGACAACTTCAATTGTGGAAATTATCACGAGAATTGGACCAACTGACAAGGATTCTACAAATCATTCTACTCTTTGGGCTCTGGAAAACCCAGGAGGGTAATTCCTCTAGTGAATTTCTTGATCTCTACACCACACTCAAAAATTCACTAAAACAAAGCAGATGATGTCACAAGTCAGCTCAACAACAGGGAGAATGCTCAAGCATGGCAAATCTTCAGTGATCCTCAACCTAACTGGAGCATGAGATGGGTAACATAAACAATAACAGACATGAAATGAAAGGTATTCTAATAATCAATAAATTATAGTGATTCATTAGTGAATTTGAAGCAAGACTGATATTTAAAGATAGTTACAAGTAGTGATCAATGCCTTACTCCATTAGGCACCTGAAGATACAAAATGTAAACTGAAAATGCGATAGAATTTAATCTAATAGTATAAGATCTAAGATAATACTGCCTTACAATATATCTCATTTGCAATCCCAACCCAATCTACTTATCTAAATCCCTGCATAAACCCTATCACTCTGTAATCCCACTCAAGAATTTTATCAGACCCTTAGGTTAAACCATGAAATGAAAAATTATATACATCATAACAATGCAACAAATGAAAAAACCCTTGATTCTATTCATTTGAAAGATGGTAGAATTATACATTGGAGAGAAATAGATCAAAATTTTATTTCTATCAAATAAAATTACTACTTTTGTCATAGAATAAAATTTACATATAAATCCTTCAAGAACCTACACAAAGCTTGACACTAAACACTTTTCATTTAATTTGTAAATGAATTTACAGCTTGCTTATTTCATCTAGACTCACTACTGAATCCAGACAAGGAAACCCTAAAGGAACTAGAATCTTTGAAACCTCTAGAGACTCCCCAAATCTGAACCCATATAATGGACTTGATTTCCCTTTTTATAGAAGAAAAGAGAGCAACAAGCTTCAGGCCAAGAGACACATGTCAACAATTGATTAACTCTCAATAATTAGGCCTACAAGGCCATATGTGATTATGTTACAAAAATATTTCATATCCATGTGCTGACAACCATGAATAAAAATTTTCAATTGAAAATTGGTAGAAGCAAAACTGCTTGAGTCATGCCATTATCACCCGGATGCCTTCGGATGGAGTGTGAGATGTTACGTTATGTTCAATAGAGCATTTCCCTTCTCAGAAGGGATAGTGGGTCCCGGCAAGAAGAAAATTCGCCTCTAAACTAGAGGAGCTTCAACCATCATGCCTAGGATCAGAGAAAGTGGAAGGAGGAGCTTAAGGGGAAACATAATATGTTGGGGAGGGGTCACAACTTCCATGCAGTCATAGAGATGATTGGTTGCCACTCCCCACCCAAACAAATCCTTATTTCATTCCTCTATGGGCTCCTTCTTTGAACCTCTTGTCATCCAGTGGTAGAGTAGAAGAAGATGTTGTGCCATACATGGCCTTTGTTTCTAAGAAAAGGCTTTCATGCCCCCTCTGGAAATCCTTCTCACTTTCACAACCCCTCTAACAATAAACACACTCACACAAAAGAAAAACACCTATCTGGTATCACAGGGCACACAACAACTCCATACACGATCCTGCTCAAACATCATCTTCCTTGCTGAAGAAAGAAGTGCTCTCAGAAAATGAAAAGGCTTCTTTTCTCTTCTACCAATTAATTCACCACCCCATTGTATTTATAATAAAAAACACGTCATCTGGTGATTCTCATTCACGTGAAAAATCATCATTTTGGTGTTTTCAACTCAACCTGCCAGCTATGGATTCTAGAAATCATGCTTATCAAATCCACTGCATCCTACTAAGGCTCATCTTACGCAAACGATTTTGTCCTGATCTTATTTCTCCTTGAGTGTACAATTTTTTCTTCAGAATCCCTGTCAACAAGCAATCTTGGATTTCGTCAGGGAACTCGTGATCCTTCATCTCCAACTCAGAAGCTATCCCAATCCCCTTATGCCTCTGAAATAGTCTTTCTTCTTGTCAAATCAACTTTGACCCAATAGAAACCTTCCAAAAGGTCCCTCGGGGATTATTCGACATTCAAGTGTCCCAACTTATTGCTATCGGTTCTATATCAGCAAGCCTGTATTCTGTCCATTCTATCTTTCTCGCACGGGCGACAACCAATACCCTTAATAACCCTTTTATTAATCAATTTGAAACTCTACCATATATTTTGCCCAGCTTGGCAAATCAAATGATCACTAATGGTCAATCTGACATTGACCTTCCATCGTGGCTTGTGGACCCATTAAACATGTGACGTAGCAATTCCATATCATCTCCTAGCCTAACATTGTCAGCAACCCCACTGTCAGTCTTCTTGGTTAGCCCGGGACACTTGGCATCATCTCATGGTTCCGCGGTCCATAAACTTCTTACATATTCCTTCTTGGGGTTACAAGTGTTGTTGGATTTGTTCACACTTTACCGTACAACCACAAAGCCTACCAACCTTTGCAAATTAAAAGTCAAGCACCTTTTCACCCATATAATAACATCACCATCCATTTGAAACATGTGCAAATTGATGGAACCATTAGTAATCCGCTCTTTACCTCTTGAGAACCAGTAATATGAGGATTTTGAATAGGCAAACCATCGGCTTACCCTTTTCCACCTAGGACACATGGCATCATCTCGTGATGTCACGCTCCTTATCTTCCTTGCACTTTCATCCATGGGGTTGGGCGAACTATAGGATCTATTCTGCCTTTATCCACCGATCAAAGTAATTAAAATTTTAGACTTCGAAAAAATATAAAGGGGCCTGCTGAAAACAACTTAATGTTTAGGAAATACAATGGCCCCGCCAATGGTAACTGACCCTTGGCTTAAGTGGAAAAAGGTAATGATGGAATATAACATGCTTAGGGTTTTTCTTTTACAAGACTTAATTGGAAATTCACAAACCCTAAACCCTAGACCTTGAACTTTGACAGAGGGCAAAATAAATCCAGAATGACCAATATTTTGACTCAAGCATCAAAAATTTTGTGCAGTCATTTTTAGGACTATCAGTATCTAGATTTGACTATACTTGGCTTTAACTGTTCTCACCAGCTCTTGTGAATATGAATTCTCTATTTTGATGCTTCTTTTCGGATAGTATGGGTTTAGAGTTATCTTCATGCACATCAATTGTCTTTTACTATATATAGCAGTCTTGACTATCCACAGTGCTGACTTAGGTTATTGTACTTAATTCTCACTGTGTATACAAGATTTCATCAAGATCATATTGTTATTCTGCAAACCCCTTACTTGTTGTGCGGCTTTAGTCACTTGTTGACTATTGAGTGTAATTTATTCATTCTTGTATATATTGCCATTGGATGATAGTTTATACTATCATTGAATGATAGTGTATGGGACCATGGATACAGTTGCATTCTATGGTTAACAATTTATTAGTGTCACCCTATGAGTGATGATTGGTATACTGAGCTCAACCCTTGTGGGAGCCCATTTTTTCCCACATACTTGATATTTATGTAATGGAAATCTGTCTTATACCTGCATAGTGAACAAACAAGTTAGACAAAATAAGAAGTTAATGAAGCTTCTGATGATTTGTCACTTTGATCTCTCTGATTCTCTTGCTTGATCTGATCTAATTTTCTCCATTTGTTGTCTGATATATATGTGTATAAGTATATTTATAGAGGAACAAAGATTTTGATCTCTAACACACCTATTCTTCACCCCTTGTAGGCACTCTAGGAGCATGAAGATACAAGGATGCAGCTTCAACAAACTAGCGGTTCAACATTGAAACGCAATGATGAATCTTTATCTCTCTCTTTTTATATTTATGCACGTGCATATCATTCTATTTGTTGCACTTTTTTAGTCATACCCACCGCTTGTGTGGGTCCTTACACATTTATGTAAATGAAAAAGCTTCTTTCATATGCATCTTTTATGATGTACATTATTGAAATACATTGCATTTGAAAGAATTCATCATTTGTATACTCAAACTTGATAAATAATGAAATATGAAGAAAAAAATTTGTGTACGTTTTCTTTCATTTGATGTGTAAGGTCGATCTTAGGCCTATTAAATTTTGTTGGTTCAAAATTTAGATAACACATACATACATACATACACAAACACACACACATATATTGTTGGTATTTCGGTATGGTTTTGTCATTGATGTCAACACCTACTAAAACACTAGCACTTTGGAGATCCAGTAACATTCACCAGCAAGCAACTATTGCATAGTTACTGGTATATGGTTCACCGACAGGATATAATGATCACCAGCACTTGTAATGATATGGAAGACACTTGGTAATGTCGAAGACATTGTGTGGACACATTGTTTTGAAGAATTAATCATTGGTATATTCATATTTACATATTTGCTTTTACCGGCAAATAGGTCCAGGGTTACCAAGGGTTACACCGGCAGGTTTATCTTTTCCAGATCAGCATGGCACACTATGGAGATGATTTATTATTGTTGTAAATGCATTAAGCCAACATGTTCAATCGGTTATTGCATCGGATATTATATTGTTTGTAAAATATTTTTATTGTAATATCTTGTAGAGCTGACCTATTAAAATTGGTCTTAGGTTATGGTATAAATGTAAGATCTTATTTGTAAGATCGAATGAGGAATGTGAGAAAAAGGATTGTGAGAAGGTATATGCGAGATTAAGCAGAGGTATACACAAAGACATCATTTGAAGGTGAAGCTAGGTTTTTGTAGAAGCATATCAGCATTACACCGGTACTGAATCCAGCATATGAAGATGTTATTTTGTGCAGTACATTCTTATTGGATTTAACCATCCAACTGTAGTCAATGTGACTCCCATTTTGTGATTGAGCAGTGAGCTCTACGTTGTTGGCCTTTCTGCATGTGCAGACCCCATTTATGTACACTTACTATCTGTAGTAGTATCATCTGATTGTGAGTAAGGTTTCCCACCATGGTTTTTCCCCTTATAGGGTTTCCACATACAAATATTGGTGTTATGTGTTGTGGATGACTTTATGTTTGTGTTTCATGCATTAATCTTTACCAATATAGCAATTTACTATTAACATTGTCTACTGACATACTTAACTGGTTTACCGGTATTAAGCATTAAGTTGGTTAAATGGTTTTTGATTTGAATTTATTAGACAACTGATTCACCCCCCCCCTCTCAATTGTCTCTGGGACCTAACATATAAGTGTGTGTGTACATACATACATATATGTATGTATGTATGTATGTATGTATGTATGTACATACATACATAGACATACACACACACACACATACACTCACGCACACACACACATGCAGGGTTATATGTATATATTAAATATACCTCTCTCTAAGTTAGAGAGAAAGCATTAGACTTATAAACAAAATGAACATAGATGGGATGGAACTACTAGAGCATTACCACTCAAAAATAGTGATGTTACATCCAGGAAAATTTGAACTCTTGTGAAACCTGTATCATTATTAATCTATTTTTGAATTAAATCAAAATGGAGAAGATTCATAGATGTGTTGGATGCCTTAAACAATTAGGAAATATTCCTTCAAATGGATGTCAGGTTAATTTAGATGTAAAATAAAGGGTAGAAGCAATCTTATAGTACTGATATAACACTATTGACATAAACAAAAACAACATGAGTAGTTGGAATAATCATAGTCAACTAAATTCCAAATTTGACCAAATCTGAAAAAAAATACAGCAAGGTTAAGCCATAATGTATTTTTCATAATTACATAATCACACGCAAATATGTTCATGGGTGTGAGTTATAGCTTGAAAAGAAAGGTGAGTGTAGCTATAAGGATATGCAAATGATACTACATAGAGTAGAGGGTTCACATACCAAAAAGACTTGTATTATGAAGAAACTACCTTCTTATTTTGAGTTGTCTCAGAATTATCCAAATCTAGAAAATATAACAGCAGTGAAGCTGATCAATCAATTTGAGAATTACCATCTCTAGCTCATGTTGAAAACTATAACTCTAGTTTAGGAAGGAAAATGGGTAAGAGAAGAACAAATGTACCCTAATGCAGTTAGCATATCAATTAAATAAAATACCTTAAAAAATTGCAATGAGAGGAGAGACATGTCATGCATGATGTTCATTCCAAACTTAAGTCCATTATATGGACAGCTGGCAGCTCTTAATCCATTTACCTTCCCAATCTAGGGAATTAATTGTATTCTTTAATACCTTTTTGCAATTATGTATGAGAAAAATAAAACAGAAGACTTCTTATGAAAATTAGTGTTGATAACAAAAATCATGAAATACTGTTGAGTGGCCAAGAGTCTCTAAGTGAGTGTAGATATGGTCAACCGTAAGTTAAATCTTATTTGTTCTAGACCTATGCCCTAGAACCTTGAGTTGAAACCGAGAAGGGTGGAATTTGAAGTCACACTTAAGTGTGATTGCATCCATTGAAAACCTTGGCCAAGGTGGTGCTCTTATTCAGTTCTTTAGTCTAAATACACACCCAGTCAGAGGTCACACTAGTTAGGGGTATCCTATAGTGTATGACTGACTAGGGAGTCATGTATGACTAAACACCAAGTCTCAGATGGCATGAGTTCAACTTCTTGTTACCTTCTTGTGAAGGGTCGGGCCAATCCATTTGGATATGGCACAGGGGACTAGTAAGTTCATGGCTGGGAGAAAAGCGCCCTGATGATACTTTCCCTCCTCATTGGTCAATTGATAAAGTTATGAAAGTTTCAAAAAATTGAAATCTGGAGAAATGTATTTTCTAAACCTTTCCTTTCAATTCAATAGAAATGTTTAAAGTTACATTTGTATCTTCTATTCATGCCTACAACATAGATCTTTGTTTAATTCAAGCTTTCAATTAAGATCTAGTTTCATTTCAGTTATATGATATTTTTAAAATATATATATAGTGTTTCTTTCCTTTCTATTAAAAGTTGCAAAGTTGTTTAAAATTCTTTACTTCATTTCAGTATGTTACATACAACATATACTGAAGTTGGTATAGATAGTTACAATTGGAACAAACATTTATACTTACAAACTTTACATACATGGATATTGATTCTCAAAATTGCAGACTAAACTGGACAGTGGACCAGACTTAACTAGATAGTGGACCCATACATGGACAAAAGATGACAAAATAGTAACTATCAAGGATCCCCTAAGGAATCCATCCATGAGGTCCATCCCAATGGACCTTCCATCTAGATAGCAGTCTTCAACTTGGCAAAACTCCAACTTCAACCAGCTAGGCATGGTACTACTGCTCCATCTTCTTTCCTTCATTAATCTCCTTCGCGTAGGCCTTTAGTGCACTCATGAACGAAGATCTTTCACTGGTGAACTTCGACCAAGTATAACCATGGGAGAGCTCTGAAAATTATACATGAACTTTACATTAGTTAATGAATCTCTCAAACTTCTTGGGGGTAATTTTCATCACCAATGTAACCTGCACATCAACAGTGTAAAATAGCATTTTGTCCTTGTTTTGGAATAAGGATTTTTCTAAATTTCCATATAATCCATAATATTTTGCAGGAAAGAATTGACCAAAAGAGATTAAAATATTTTTTCATGACTTTAATATAGCCATGCATGACATCTAACTCGAAAAAACCATTGTTAAAGTTGATTCCAAATATGTTCCAAATTTCTTTAGCAAATGTACAATTAAAAAAGATATGCATAACATTTTAAGAAATTCTACATAAGTTACTGTTAGAGTTCTCATGCATTAGCTAATAATTATTTATTTAATTATTAGTCTATTATCCTCTATGCTTAAGCTAAACTTAGGCATTTAATAATATTGTAGGTGTATACACCTAAAAATGGTCTGAAGATAATTAATTAAATAAGCAATTATTTAATTAATCCCCCTTCCTAATTTAATTGAATTCATTAGGCAATTTGATTAAATTATCCCTTTCATCTACTTATTAATAAATCTAAGGATTTATTTAATAGGTTCATTTCCATAGTCCCCTTTGATTAATTAATTCAAATTGATTAATCCCCCTCCCCCCATCTTCAATCAATTCTTCTAATCCCATAATTAATTAAAACAAATAAATTTATGAGTTGTTGAGAATTAATTAGTCTTTTCCTATTATTTGAATTTTTAAATTCAAATTACCCACATGCCTCCTAACTTCTAACCACCTAACCTAACCGTCCCTCTAACCTAACCCATTCCACCTAACCTTGGGTTTAACTAACCCTATCCTATCTTGCACATTCTAACTTCCTTATCCTAACCTCCTATGGTGTGGATATTTTCTTCTTGAGACACATGGCACTTTGGCCACATGTCTCCTCTCTTGGACACTTGTCACCACAGAGATCACAAGTGTCTCTTCCTCCAAGCTCTTCTCCAACCTCCTCCAATTTCACCCTTGATATCTTCAGACTCAATCTTGACCGTTGATTCTTGCCACCTCACCCCTGGCCTTGGAAATCCTATAAATATCCCTCATTTTGGAGCAATAAGGATCCCATCTCATTTCATCTTATGCATTGTTACTATAGGAATATCATTTGAGCATTGTTGTTTTAAGCAATTGCATCTTAGATTTAGTTTAATTTGATCATTTTCTAGCATAATTGTTGAATCGTGTAGCTTAATTAATCTCTTTTCTAGCTTAATTGCATCATCATCCTAGCTTAATCATGCATATCATTAGCTTAATTAGTCTCTTGGATCAATCTAGCATAATCAATCTCATCTTTGCATATCATTATCATTTCAAATCCGCCATCTAGGTGTAGTTTAGTAACTAGGATTTCTTATCCAGATCTGAGAGAAAATCCATACTCGCATCTCTTAGGAGGCGATAGGACGCTTTTTCATGGTTCATCTTTATTTTCTTATTATTTGCTAACCATGCTTGTAATGATCTGTTGAGTTTTTTTGGTTGTAGCTGCAGGTATCACACTTCACAGGCATGACAGTAGGTATTTAATAATTATTCTAATTATTAAATACACATTATCCTTTTAGGGTTTCTTTAGGGTTGCACAACTTTAGGGTTGCATATTCTCCTTTTACAAGGATTGTATTGTTCTTTTTATATTACCCTCTCTGAATGATAATCTTTTTCTTCAAAGCCATTATTGCTTTTTGCCTCCATTCTTCTCTTGTGACAGGTATTTTTCTTGTAGGTGTTCTTGGGATCTCTGAAGTTGTATTTCTCAACTTCTTCATAGTATCAAAAGCCTACATCTACTACTACTTGTTCCTAATTTTTCAGAAGATTTTTTGGAGGCCAGGGTTTTAAGTTTTTTTAGAGTTTTTATTTGCATCTAGGGTGTTTCTTAGTTTATGGACATTTTGGGCTCAAATAGACCTCATCATTGAGCTCAGAGCACCGAAAAACCCCCCATTTTCATATAAATTTTGTCTAATTTAGACAACTTTGGCTCTGGAATTTTTGTTTTGTTTTTTGCCCTTTTCTGGACGTGAATTTTGAGAAAAAGATTTATTTTTTTAGCGGTTTAACGGCATACCTAGGCTGAATGCAAAAAAAATTATTCAAAAAGAAAAAAAAACTTTTTTAAAAAAAAGGGGGGTTTCATTTTTTTTTAAAAGGACAATTTTAGGGGGGGTCGTTGGCCTCTGCAGGTCCGTACGACCTGCAACAGGTCATGGACCCTACCCCCAGTCACTTGTTGGCCTTGTCTTCCGACCATGAGTAGGCCTTGCCTCTCGGCCACCACCTCCTACCATCGTGCCACCTCTCGGCCACCGCTCTCTGGCCCGTGATGCCCACCCTCCGACCCCCATGCCGCTTGTCGCCTCCCGGCTACCCCCGCCATGCAACCGGTCGACTCCTATCTGCCACCTCTGTCCAGCTGCCAGCCACCTCTTGGGAGCCTTCCGACCACCGCCAATTTTTCGGCGCCCGATGCTATTTTCCAACAGGTGGTATTTTTTTTCGGTGACCAGATTTTTTTTCTAGCGAGTTTTTCAGGCCAAAGTTTTTTTCCAACGGCAGGGGAATATTCCCAAAATATTTCGTAACATCAACTTGATGTCATGTTGATTTCAGCGATACAAACAGCATATTGGCCCCAGTGACCCTCTTTGTGCCCTAAAAGAGGGGTTTTTTTCTTTTGACCATAACTTGGGCATACGATATCATTTTTGGGCAAACGAGATATCGTTGGAAAGCAAGTTTTGTCTACTTTCCAGATTTGTGGTTTTTATCACTTGGTTTTTCTGATGGTACATTATATAGCCACTTGAAGTCATAGGCTTTGTTTTCAGTCTCGAGCTCATAACTTTTCACCAGTTTCTTCATTTTTCACGATTCTAGTGGCATTGGGATGGTGTTTCAGAGCTCTTCATAGCCATCCATGCTCTTTTTCCAGATTTTACACTAGGTACATTTTACTCATTTTTTTGTGTTTTCACACTGGTGAATTACTTGGACATTTGAGCTCCTCGAAACTTCTCGTTTGGGTGGAATGACTTGTTGTTGGTTGTTCTTCGTGTATTTCCATCCCTTTGTCTTCTTTGAGCATTGTATACATCATTTTGTAAGCATTTTATTTTTTGTACACACACTGAGATAAAGTGCCACTATGCCTTGCATGCTTGGGATCTTGCACATCTTGTGCCTTATTGTACTCACACTCCATTATAAAGTTCCATGGGGGGGTTTGATGTTTGCCATTGTTTTCCATCTATCTTTGTCATGTGAGTGTTCCTTTTACAACATTAACCTCATGATGTGTGTCAAGTGAGTGTTCCTTCCATGACACTAACCTTTATATGTGTTTGTACTTTCTACTGCACTCTCGATGTTCTTGGTTCTTCGTCGTGCAATTTTTTTTGGCATTTAGTTTCAGTGTACCTGTCACCTCTCCCTTGTCAGCATTATGGGGGGTTTCTCTTGTTGGTTGTTGGTTCTAATTCTTCCTTGGTTTGTTGGAGTGAGCTATGTATTCAGTATTTGTTCCTATGTACTAGGCGGATGCAGTGGCTAGTTACCTATGCATTTCGGTGAGATGGATTATTTACCATATAGACACTCTTTCATTCCTATTTTTGGAGGAAACCTTCCATCTTCGATTGATCAGCTCTTCAGACTTTGGTGTTTTTGCCATTTGTATCTTCAAGTTCAGTCGTTTGCCTTTGTTTGCCATCTAATTCGAGTAGTGTTATTTGAGGGCACTCATGCAGATTACAATCTTCTCTACCTGATCATATTCTATTTCACTGGAGGTTCTTCAAATCGACAGTGTTTGTAGCTTCATGCTTCAGTGGTGTTCTTCATGTTCATCTTTTGTTCCCATTTTTTTGAACATTCTCTAGTTTGGAGGCTTCTTCAGTACTTCACTAGCCTTCATATTTTTTTGCAGTAGATTTTTTTCCCATGAGGTTTTCTCTATTTCTCCGCTTTGCAAAGATATTTTGTACTTGGGTACCTCATTGGGCCTAGTTGTCAGGACCCATAGTTACTTTAATGCATTTTTTAGTCCTTAGTTGTTTTTAGCTACTCCCTAAGTTCATCTTAAGGTGGGGTGTTATTATCATGCATTAGCTAATAATTATTTATTTAATTATTAGTTTATTATCCTCTACGTTTAATGTAAACTTAGGCATTTAATAATATTGTAGGTATTTAATAATTAATAAATACACATTATCCCTTTAGGGTTTATTTAGGGTTGTGTATTCTCCTTCTATAAGGATTGTATTATATTTTTTATATTATTCCCTCTTTGAATGAATCTTTTTCTTCAGAGCCATTATTGTTTTTTGCTTCCATTCTTCTCTTGTGACAAGTATTTTGCTTGCATGTGTTCTTGGGATCTCTGAAGTTGCATTTCTCAACTTCTTCAATTACAAATAACCAGATCATTATGAGAATCTTTAATAGGAATTATGAGAAGCAATAGCTACCATTTAAAAAAAAAATCTTAGGAGAGATATCAAAATGCCAGAGAAGAGAAAAAATTTATTCCAATTTTTATTACAATATTGAATGTTCCAAACAGAATTCAAATGCATAATAATATCAGAGTTAGAAGTTAAAGACTGATAAACTATCTTGGCCTTAGTATTCTTCAGCACTGATCCATCCACCCATATGTATGAGAGAAATATATCATCCCTCATGCTACATGCCCTAGGTAGATCAAGTCTAGTACATGCCTCTTTGATCATGGCATAATTTCGCCAATTAGGAGGAATCTAAACTTTCTAGCTACTATCACACCAAGAGAGGAGGTTATTATTATAGGAAATATCATTGAAGGTATGTATGCCCTTTTGGGCCCATTTTTTGCCAGAGCATCCTTGAACTAGAGCAAGGGGTTTGTCTTTATGCATTAAATTCCACCAGATAGACATTTTGCCACAAATAGTGTTATCCTTATAAGCGACCACATTATTAGCAACTAGGTGTCTGATGAACTCCCAGGCCTTCCAAATTGTCTTGAAGACATTGGAGCCCGTAGGGGAAACAAAGAATTTACCAACAATTAAATCACCAAAGGGGAGCATCTTCCAAGATTTGGCCTGCTACAAAATAATAAGTTTGATATTATTCCTAACTAGTATTTTTCATGGTTCCTCTCCATCAAGTGCATGAAGGATCCATTTGGATTCAAGAGCAATGCCTTGGATTTTTAAGTCTTTCAGTTCCAGACCTCCCATGGATTTATCAATGCAACACCAATTCCAGTTCATAGTGTGCCACTTTTTCTTTCCTCTACCATCAAACCAAATGAAATCCCTAATGGTTTTTTGGATCTCAGTCACCTGATAACTACTAAACATCTATACCGAGGTATAGTAGATGTTATACGAAGATAGGAACTCTTGACACAATTACAACCTTCCTTCTAATGAAAGATAATGCTCATTCCATTTGTGCAATTTATTCTCTATCTTAGATCTGACCCAGTGCCACATCTCCTTAAGGTATGGATTCACTACAAAAGGTATGCCCAAGTACTTCACTTTCTTGGAAGGGCCACCCCATTGAAATCCAAATTTGTGCAAACATAGGGGGGGGAATCATCCCAGCCCAGTAGAATGGATTTGAGGGTGGAGATTTTTGCTCCAGAAAAATCACAAAAAACTTTTAATTTGGTGATGAGAGAGTCCAAGTTTTCCTCTTCCAGATGTAGAAAGAAGGTCATATCATCAAAAAATTGGATGTTAATTTTATCCACATTGTTGGGAAAGGTTATTCCTTTCACCTTGGGGGATAGGAATGAGTCTTTGAGGAGGTAGAACAAAGCATCAACAACAATTACAAATAGAGTGGGTGCAAGGGGGAAACCTTATGTGATAGATCTGCTTAGGGAGATGGGCCAACATCTAGCATTATTAACTTCAATTTGAGCAGAGGCATCTCTTAGTAAAACAAAAACCACATGAAAAAATTCCTTTGGGAAACCAAAAGAATCCAACATCATGAGGAAGAAGTTCCACTCCACATGGTCATAAGCCTTCTCATAATCTATAAGAAACATAACAGCCTTCTAGTTGGAGTCCTTAGCCCAATTCATGGCTTCCCAACTAGAGATCAGATTTTCCAAAATATATCTTCCTCTGATGAAACCTGTTTGAGTATTACTAACTAAAGTAGGTAGAATTCCTTCAAGCCTAAGTTCTAGGATCTTAGCCAAGATCTTGTAAGATACATTGAGGAGAGTGATGGGCCTCTAGTTCTTGATGAGGGATTTTCCCCCATCTATTGGGATCAATTTAATGACCCCCTTGTTGATCTTGGCTCCTAAGGAACCCTTGTCTATGGTTTCTTGGTAAACCTGCAACAGATCCTTAGAGACCCACTCAATGTTCTCTTTATAAAATTCAGCAAGAAGGCCATCTTGGCTTGAGGATTTGTCTTTGCTCAAGGCTTTAATGGTTGAGTGAATCTCACTCAAAGACACAACCTCCCTAAGCATATCAAAGTCTTTAAGAGATATTTTCTTCAGGATAAGAGCCTTGCATCTATCTAGGAAAAGGAGCATTTAGTGGTGCAAATATCTGAGGTGAAGAGCTTGCCATAATATATCATGGAGGCATCTAAGATCTCTTCCTCATCAATCATTTCAACACCCACCTCCCAAATTTTGTCGATCCTTTCTCTGCATTCTTTTTACCTAAGCATATTAAAGAAGAACTTTGACCCTTTATCCCCATGTTGCAGCCAGTTAAGCTTGGATCTTACTTTGGCCCCTTGAATCTTCCTATGTTGCAAGCTCCTAAGATTATCCTTAGTCTAAGTTATAGCTAGAGACAAATAAGCATTACTGGGATCTTTTTGGATCAGGCCTTCTTGAGCCAACAAAATGTCAGTGAGTTCCTTCTCTTTCCTCCTACCATCCTTGGAAAAATTCTTCCCAATAGTTTGGAAAATTACTTTCCAACTATTGATATTTCTAATCCATTTATTGATAGAAAATGGGGTGTGCTGATCCCACTTATTGATTTGTCTTATCATAAACATAGAACCTTTGATATCCTGATTCATAATCAATTTGGTGTTAAGCATGAAGTTAGTCGCTTTAATACACTGGGGGGCTGAGGGGAGGCTAACAACAACATGGGTAAGGATTAGGTGGTGATCCAATAATGTATAGAGGAGCACCTTACCGAAGGATCCTTTAGTGTCCTGGATAAATGAGCAAGTGCTTTTGTTAGTGTAGAATCAATCCAACCTCGAGTATATGTTTTTCCTACCTTGTTGGGAGTTACACCAAGTATACCATATGTCATTGTGTTCTTTTTTTACCCCTAACAAGGAGGTCAAAGATCTAAAGCTTAGCATTCATCCTCTCCCAATAAATTTTTTCCCCACTTTTCCAATCCATATTGATCCCTCCAACTTTATCTTCAGGATTCTCAAACATGTTGAAATCACCGCCTATAATTCAAGGGATATCTGACATATTAGTCAACCATTTCCATAACTTGATCCTATATCTGTAATCATTAGGAGCACATAGAGAGCAGAAACCAATTGTTATGTTCTCAATTATTAGGGTGATCTAAGCAGCTCGATTACATGGAGAGGAGTTGCTATCAACAATCTTAGATGCCCACTTTCTATCAACAAGAACAACTGCACCTCATCTACCCCTGTCATGGTTGGTAGAAAATTGGAGGGTGTCCTTCCAGATGATATTGGGATTAACTTCAAGCATAAATTTGGAGGCCTTCACTTCCTGTAAAAGAAGAATATCAATATTCCTATGTAGATTGAGGAATATTCTAACAATATGCTTCCTATTAAGGGGTTCCAATCCCCTAATATTCCAAGAGATGAGCTTCAAATCAATAGAAAATATATTAATTGGAGGTTTCTGTAACAGCCTTGAAGCTGTTGAAACACTTAGGGAATTCCTTTTTAGTGTCCTTCTTGGGGAGGGGAGACATTTTCCCTTTCGGTCTTCCCCTCTTTCTTTTAACTTTGTTAAATATTTCATTCCCATATGAGGTAGATTTTATTCCATTATCAAGATGCTCCCCCTTGATGATAGAATCACTGAATAAGGATTCATGATCCATATCAGATTCTTGAAACAAAGGGTTGGATCAGGTGAGATCATATGAGATAATGACTTGGCTTGGGAGATCAATAGACCCCGCTTTGCTAATAATGGGGAGGATCTAATAACCTGAATGCTAGAAACATCATAGTCACAAATAATAGGGTGGGCATCAAGCACCACAACCTCGCTATCCTTAGGGTTGTTGGGGGTGAGCTCTTGTCTAACTCTACAAGGGGATAATTGAAAAGAGAAACTAGGAAAAGAATCTTTCCCATTCAGCATGGAGGAAGTATTATCAACTCTATTAAGGTTCTCAATAGGATTTACCCTTTTCTCGGAGTCATCCACGAAATCATCCTCAACCATCCTATTGATAGAGAGGCTTTTTTCTCAATATTTTGCACAATAGATTTAACAACATAATTCTTCTTGTTAGGGTCAATGGCTAGAGTTGAATTATTCATAATCAATTCAGTATTCTATTCAAAGGAGTCATGATTGATCTCCATTCTCAAGCATTGAGGATTTCTCAGTTTCTCGATGGCAAGCTATTCCGTGTTTTTCTTCTTACTCTTCTGATTCTTTTAGAGGAGAGTAGAATCCATATGTTTGTCCTTATCCTCCCTAATCTAGGAGAGTGCCATGGATATAGCTGAGTGTAGAGGAGGGTCCGCATCAAAATCCCCAAATTTAGTACATCCCTCAAATATTGGAGGATTATCCAACAATTTTTTAATAGCTTTGTAACCACATCTTTCAAAGCATTAAGTTTGGAAATGAAGGGGGAGTTATTAATCTCTACGTTGTTGGAGGTACCATGGGAGGTATCCATTGGAATATTACTAGAAGGGCCAAAATTTTGCTTCCGTTTAGCAAGGATAGGACAATTTCTTTGGATATGCCCTTCTCGCCTACACAAGAAATAGGCGTTAATTCCGCCTAGAGCCTCAATCATATAGAGAACAAGATTGTTGTCTAGATTAATTTCAACAAAATTAGGGAGATCCTTACCAATTCGAGAGAGATAAGAACCCTAGCATCAAGATGGGGAACTAGGGAATGGGTGTTGTCCACTCTCAAGACACGACCAACAAAAGTAAGCAATTACAATATAAATCTCCAAAAAAGGGGTGGAAGGTTTTTGATAACTATCCATCTAGGGCATGACAAGGCAAGAACATCATCACAAACAGCCTCTAGAGACCATCTCAAGGCTCTAAATGTGCATTTGCCAATAGACCAAAATTGCTTATCCGCAGGCACCGACTGTGATTTTGCATCATTGAAGAAAAAACAAATAATCTTTTTTGAATCATACGACAAAACAAAAAATACAAACTAAGTTTCTTAATGCAGATATTTTTAAGCCATTCATCCATATATTTACGAGTCGGAAAATTAGAAATGCTTGTGACTGCTAAGAAAATGGCTACATCTTTAATCCTATATATCTCACTATTAATAGCTTTGTACATATCAGAGTTAGGAGAAATGGAGAGAGTATGCAAAATAGGGCTAGAGCGCTTAGTATTTCCTCTCTCGACTCCATCATTACCTGAAGAAGAGTTTGAAACCCTAACCTCGAAGGAAGCCAACTCAGCGACTGAAAATGACAAAGAATCAATTAGGACCACCTTAAAAGATTTGGGTTTCTCCACACCGACGGCAGAAGAAACCTCCATCAGCTTGTTCGGATTTAATGTTCCATTGCCTGGAATGTCATCCATAATTACACATATGCAAAAACTAGTGAAGTGGAAAGAATAAAAAATAAGGGAAATAAATGTAGTTTACTCTAAGGCAAACATAGACTGCTTACCTACGTGGAGGAGGTCGTGCACACTCCTCCATGGTCTGAGAGCCATGACCCTTGAACGTGGGGTTGAAACCCTAGATACGCCTAAAGTTGCAGAGCTCCCCTTTTCATCAGTGTTTTCTAAATCTTCCCTCCTTATATTTTTTAAAAAGAAATATCTTTTTTAAATAGTTTTTTTCATTTTTTATTATTTATAATATTGTCAATAAAATATTTTTTCTAAATAGATATATAAATTTTATTAATTCTTTTTTATCTCAAAATATATATAATAAAAACAATTATAGGGATTTGATTCAGTTTAAAATTAAATTAAGTATATATATTTTTATTAAAAAACTAAACCTAATTATTATATGTATTCTTTATAACTGTATTTTATATATCTCTTTGAAATCATTCTATTTTTTAATACTTTTTAAAAATCATAAATTTTTTAATCATTTTTTTTTGTCAATAATTATATGTATTTTATTGATATTCAAAATAAAGTACATAAGTTGTAGTATCATCTATCCCACATCACAAAGAAACATTGCCAAAATTTTCTCCAAAAGGATGTCCATAGTCTGACACAACATTAGCCAAAACCCTACCCCCGCCTACCAGTATTATGCCCTATATACCCATTTGTACAATTTAATAGTTTAAAACATATAACAATTGATCAAGTAACTACATAAACAAGCTTTAAATTAAAATTTGTGTTTTCCTTTTCATTTCTTCCTTACTTCTTTCAAAGGCCCATTTACCCACTGGTCTTTCATCTTGAATCTTGCTTTTGGTTTTTTCTCTAGCCCTGCCTTCCTCTTTCCTTTGGTTTGTTCTCGTTCCTTCGTCGATAGGTAATGAATCAAAAAGAATCAATCAATATATGCTTTTACATGATGCTCATCCTTGTCCATCCCTTACGCCCAGTGAATAAATGACATCAGCTATTGAGGAGTCTCCTCGTTTGTGCCCTTGGCCACCTCTGCAGGCATAAACCCTACCCCCAAAATTGACCTTTTCAACATCTAATACAGACCATACAACCAATCATTTTCCACACAACCCTTCAACACCCATTCAACATCTTCTTTCCATCCAACCTCTAATTGCCATGCGGCCACCATTGACACAATGTCTATATTTGTCCTACACCTGTGTTTAATCATCAAAATCTCTTCACCCAGAAGAATTTCCATGATCTAAATGAAAATATCTTCATCAAATTTGAAAAGTTTTTTCATTGTTTTCTTAGTGACTTTGCCCATAAATTCTAATTGTTGCCTTGGCGTAATCAAGGAAAAGGTGGCCTCCATATTGAAATGCAGTTGCCACCCATCCTCAATTGTGAGAAACAAGTGCTACCCATGTCACATCACCCTACCACCACACCCTTTCATTAATAGCTTTTGAAAATGGCGGTGTACTATTTTAACTTCGAGATCGAGCTCAAGATTACAAAAATCTTTCATAGTACTTTTTGGCCCATCATCAAGAGTCACTGCCCATTTGGACAACATGTCTACCACATCATTCCCTGATCTCATCACATGCCCAACTTCAAATTTCTCAAAAGTTTCTAATAAATACTTGGCAACGGTTATATATTTATTCAAATTTTAGGTATGTATTTCACCCTTTTTTATTGCATTAATCATAATCAAGGAATCTCCTTCAAGATGTATTTTCAGGAAGCCCAAATTTTTCCCTATGTTCAATGCTTCAATAGCTGCCTGAGCCTCAACTTCATTGTTCATTCCCTTTGCAAGTTTAGAAGCTCCAATTGTTACAATATTGCCCTCCCAATCTTGTATCACAAATCTAGCTCCCAATTGTCCTGGGTTACCCTTTGAGGCCCCATCAAAGTTAATTTTATACCATCCTTCCCTTGGCTTGGACCACTCCACCACCTTCACATTCTCAAATATTGAATTGGCCCAAGAAAGCCCATTAATAGGCCAATTTTTTAATCATTGTAATATATAAAAAATAACTTAATTAATTTTAATCATAAATTAAATATTTTTCATTAAGTCATTCAAAA
This sequence comes from Cryptomeria japonica, assembly GCF_030272615.1. Taxonomy (NCBI): domain Eukaryota; kingdom Viridiplantae; phylum Streptophyta; class Pinopsida; order Cupressales; family Cupressaceae; genus Cryptomeria; species Cryptomeria japonica. The sequence continues at coordinate 402,211,234 of NC_081409.1, forward strand.
AATGTCTATTTCCACTTTTATAATTATTAATAGTTGATTTATTTTAAGACCAATTATAATTGTTGGCAATGGGCCAGCGTCCATCACAAGGATTTGCAACATGGTTTAATAGCCTCATGTGGATTCTATAAATCTAGTGGTTGTATCGGACATTGATAGGTCAATCTTTTGGTGCAATGGCAACCCTAGCTTGTAACAAGTGGTATCAGAGCTTGGTCACAGGTTCAAATCATGTAGGCCATGGTGAGTGATGTTGGGAGGGGGATTATTGGCAGTGGGATAGCGTCCCTTGCAAGGATTCACAACATGGTTTAACAGCCTCTTGTGGATTCTATAAGTCTAGTAGTTGGTTGTATCGGACATTGAAAAGTTGACCTTTTGGTGCAACGACAACCCTAGCTTGTAACAATAATTAATATTACATAAATATAATTCAAATAATATAATACTACACTTCAAATTAAAAATTAAATTTGAGATTAATTTTATTATTATAATTATGATTATATAAATTAGGATTATGCTCTTAAGAAAAATATTTATTTTCACTATAAAATTTGTGTTATATTTTAGTTATTTGAATATTATTTTATTAAAGTAACCGTTATAGTTAATATTACATAAATATAATTATATTAATATAATTTTAAAATAAAACTGATTCAAAATTATGTTAATTTAAAATTAAAATAAATATTTTTATTACAATTCAAAATTATAATAATTAAAAATTAGAACAAATAATTTTATTACAATACTATGATGGCAAGTACTCGCTACTACGTGGCACTTGTTACAATATGTAGAGTTCCATTTTTTATTAATTAAATTGCAATCTTCAATCTAACATGAATATTAAATAATATATAACAGGTTTAATAATATGTACCACCTATGGTGGAAAGTGAACTTTGACGGGGCTTCTAAAGGCAACCCGAGACCCTCAGAGGCAGGGGTTATTATCAGGAATTGGAAGGGAGATACTTTGGCTATAGGTGCTTAGAGATTGATGGATGGTTCAAATAATTTGGCTGAAGCGACAATAGCTCTGCTAGTTGTTAGAATGTGTAAGATATTTGGCGCTAGGAAAGTGCATTTACAGGGTGACTCTCTAATTATCATTCTGTCTTTAATGAAGAAAGGAATTGATGCATGGCACTTACAAGGTTGGATCCACAACATCCTCGAAGAGTTGAAGTATTTTGAGGATTTCCAATTAAGCCATGTCAAACACACTGGTAATGTTGAGACAAATATTCTTTCTAAGTGGGCTCTCACATTTGTTGAAGTGGGTGATTTTAGATGGGAGGATTTTCGCACTGTCAGCTTTGAGGAGGGAGTGGGTGGCTATCTTTAATGGCATAGAGAATAGAGTGTACAGTGTCAGAAGATTGTGAGAGAAAGGCGGCGTTTGAATTTAGCGAGGCACCTGCATTTATTTCATCCCCTCTCTTCTCGAGGCTTCATTAGGACATTATTAAAAGTTGAACAAGAGCTCTGTGAAGGTTGCAGATTTTAATTTGAGTAGTGGTGTAGTTGGAATTGAAGCACGCATGGAGGCCAACTTCACTCTTCGAAGTAGGAGATGGGTCTTTTCTTTCTTCGAAGAAATTACCATAGGTTATTTGTAAAAGATGTTCAAATTTTCTAACGAATTGCTAGCTCAGAGTGCAGCTATTGTGGTTGGGGGGGCTTTTAGTCAACTCAAATTCAAGCTTAAAAATAGAATGGATGTTTACGCCCTCATTATGGCTTGGAGTTTGGAACTGGGCGAAGACACAACCATAGTTAAGAAGGTGATGCAAACAATAGTTCACGAGGATTTTCTAATAGGAATGGACTCATTTATGGAATGGGAAGAACCGAGTGTGGGGTTCAATGCTCATGAGGGGGTGAAGGATGAAATGAATGGTGGCAATGCTGGTTTATTCCCCTTTGTTCAGTGGGCAAAGGGAATGTGCAGGTTCCACCACAAGGAGGAGGCCAAAAGGCGATGGGACGCACTGAAGTTGTATGCAGAAATCAAATAATTGGAGGTTGTCATTGCATAGGCAAAGGTAGAGGTCGAGCGAGGGCAGAGACGGGTGTTGCAACCTAGTCCGATGAGGGCGTTGGAGAAAAGGGAAGCCAGGGTGGTGAGATACAACCGCCAGAGGAAAGTCGAGTGAGTTGGTGCTTTCTATTTTTTTATGGTGATGTGTCCTTTTTGGATTGGTGTCTTATTTTAGACATGGTTTAGCAATTTTTTTTGTAATTGGGTTGGTTGGTGGGTAGACTGGTAATAGCATTTTTGGTAGGGTTGTTATCGGTTGGCGGTTTTGCCTTTTTTGGTCTCAGACTCTTATTTAGACTTACTATGTGGACTTTATTTTGGATATCAATAAAACATAAATTATTACCGAGAAAAAAATAATAATATGTACCACCTATTAATTGTAGGTAGGGTTAGGGTTAAGGTTAGCTTAAGGTCAAGGTCAAGGGTTGGTTAAAATTAAGGAATTCACTCTAAGATAAAACTTAGGTTAGGATTAGGGTTAGTATTAAGATTCAATTAGGGTTAGAGTTAGTGATAAGATTCAAGTACATGATTACCATATTAAGATAAAGCTTGGGACTAGGGTTATAGTCAAGAACTAATCATGGGGGATTGAAAGTGTCCCTAGATAAAATCCACTTTTTTCTTAAGGATAAGGATAAGACGGAATATAAAATAAAAACATAATGACATGATAATATAATAATAATGTAGACTTAATAGTTTTTTTCTTTGGTTTAATAGAAATATCTATAATAATAATAATTCGGTATTAAAAGCTTTTTTACCTTTGTAAAGAGTTTAATGAAAACATAAAAAAATAAAAAATAAGTATATCAAAATTTAATAATATAATCATTTCTTAATATTAATTTAATATTAATTAATATCATAATATAATAGTAATTTAATATTAATTATAATATAATAATATAATTTTTATTTGATGAATATATGTGCCAACTTCTATTAATTAAAATATTACATATATTAACAAAAAAATGTAGAGGGACACAAGGTCACCCCTCAGAGTCATACAGGTTGGGCCCAAAGACCTATATCAGAGTCACACAAGTAGAGCTAAGAAAGCAAAGTACTAGATAAATAAAATAACAATCATAAGGGCAAAGCCCAACTAATAGAGAAACATAAAAAACCAACTGCATTCTCGATCATCTAGTTTTCCCCATACATCAGCAACATCCAGAGTGCCATTAGGAAGAGACTACCCCTCATCAGCAAAAAATTCACCTTCCTCTTTAACTTTATCATATCAAATGAATGAAATAGCCAAAGTCAATCTTAGAAAACCCTTTGATGAATTAGGCCAACCACCATCACTAGGAGTTGGCCATCCACTGCCACCACCAGAATTTGGCCCCTCTCCCCAAAGTCCCACCTAGAGGCAAAACCTCCATGCAAAGCAGAGGCATAGAGCTATAGAGAAGGACCACTCCCACCACTAGAGTGGTGCTAGGGAGCCTAAGACTAAGGGGTCTGAGAATTCCAAGAAGAAGAACTTCAACCGCCCCAACAACCATGGGAGGCAGAGCTGTCTGGAGGAACCTAGGCCACAGTGCATAGAGGCATTAACCTAGTGTTCAAGAAGCACTTGGAGGTGTGAGACCTCCAACACCACCTTGTTATCCTACATTGATATCTAAAGAAGCACATTGTTGCAAATACACGCTTTAGTGAAAAGAAAAACATCAATAGAAATAGAATTATGAGTAAATAAAAAAGAGTTCGAAAACAATACTTCCACCCTGATAGCATGCAAAATTTAGGTATACTTGAAATGGAGGAAAGGATAATCACCTAGAAGGGCCATGTGTGAAGAGAATGGCTCAAGTTGGAAGGGCAAAAAAATCATGAATCCAATTTCACATGTTCTAACAATGATGACAAAACCATAATGTATGCTTAAAAGACTCTAGTTGTCCACAAAATGGACAATAAGGGTCCATAACACTCCTGTGCTAAAGGCAAGAGCCCAAAGACAAGCCTTGGAAAAGGATACACCAGACAAAATGGGTGAGCTTAGGTTCAATGATAGCACACCAAATAATGTGCAACCATTGTTGCCACACAAAAAGCAGTGACTATAAGTACCATCAAAGATTCAAATTAGGTACCATGGGAAGATGAGGAGAAAACCAGCAGGAACCCAAACACGGCTTGTAATTACAAAAATGTTGTGTTTGGAGATTACCTTCAATCTTTACACCAAGGCTCACAAAGTGAATGCTAATTTTGTGTAGCATATTTAGAGGCAGGGCAGACAACACAATATCAAAAGTCTTTTGATCTAGCATGCAATTTACAAGGCACACACTACTATATCCTCCCACCTATAATTCTCAATCCCTATTTCCACCCACCTTATTGCGAAGGAGGGTAATTATAGCTAGGCGAAACTTGGTTTTCATATTCTCCCATGAACAGAGACTCATGGGAGAATATGAAAACCAAGTTCCGCCTAGCTATAATATGAAAACCATAATATGTTCTTCCTTAGTTGTCCTGGGTGTGAATGTTGTGCTTATGAAAGTGCAAGGTACAAACCCAGGACAACTAAGGAAGAGAAATCCCTTGAACCTAGATAAGCAGAGACCACTAGATGTTATGTTGGTTAAATGAAATACCACCTTGAAATCTAGAGCCAACCCACCGGAGCTAAGGATTAATGACCTCCCAAGCAAGCCAAATACTCTTGGCCACAAAGGTTCCCTCAATGTGAATAACATCTTTCATAAATAGAAATGGTTTTAAATCCAATCCCCTTCCAAGTCGGTTGGTTAATAGAAAAGCCAAGTGAAATGCAATGTCCGAGAAGAAATTTTCAAGGTTCGTTGCCAAAAATGACATGAATAATCCACTTGGCATAAAGGGTCATGCCTTGTCATTGAGTAGAGAGGACCCCAAGACTGCTAGAGTTATAGGGGAGACAATAAAACTTTCAAGAAACTCTATGAAAACCTTTGTGGTCTTTCAAAGAGGCCCACAAAAAATCTCGCAAAATATTTTCTAGCTTTAAGGGGCTTTAGAAGTAGCCTGGAAAGAGGAATAATAAACATTAGTGGTCTTGAGGATTTTGGAGCATACATGGAATTTACTAACAAGAGAAAGAGGCTTGGATCTAGTAAGAAATTTTTTTCTCAATCCTAACAACGACCACAATCCAAAGATCCACTGATGAAGCTTGGAAGGCAAAATAAATGCTCAAAAATTGAAAGATTTCATCATTTCCTATCCACTTTCAACCATACTACAAAAGCCAAGGTAGAACCAAGAGAAAAGATTGCCTGTAACACTAGGTTTTATGCCATTGAATAGTAAACCAAGAGCCAAACAAAAAATATGAAGGTATTGAAGAGCCTTCATGACATTATGCTCATCCTCAACAAGCATAAGAAAAGAGTCAACCACAAAATGATCATTAACAAGTTGAAGAGTTTTCTTAGGTAGAGTGATCCTCAAACATGCCCAATGGAGATGAAATGAGTGAGAAATTCACTAAACTCTTTCATAGAAAGCACATACAAAGAGGGTGCCAAAGGGCAACACGGGTGGATTGACCTATGAAACCCAAAGGCTTGATATTGCCAACCATTTATGGTAATGCAAGTAGAAGCATCACCAAACAACATCTTAATAGATTGAATGAAGCAGGGGCCAAAGCCAAGGGTGCCCAACAAAGCTAAAATAAAGGGCTATTAAATCTGATCATAAGCTTTAACAAAGTCAATTTTGAAGAATAAAACTTTCTATCAAGAGCGATGAGCCCATTCCATGCCTTCCCAAACAACAATATTATTGTCTAAAATGTAGCGGGATTTAATAAAGCCAGTTTACTTAGGATAGACAATTTAAGAGAGCATGCAGTGAATCTTCAAACCTATAGCCTTGGTAATGATCTTGTAGGAAACATTTAGCAAGGTGATTGACCTCCAATTGCAAATATCCTCAGATCACCAGAACTAAATGTTTCCCTTGTTAATTAAATGTCCTAGAGATTAATCTTGAAATGCCTCTAGATAAAATTTGTGCAAATATAGACCCTCATAGTGCGAGAGGGCATTATAAAATTCACAAGGGAAACCATCACGCTCAGGGGCTTTGTCATCTACCATGAAACTAAAAGATTCTTTGAGGTCATCAAGGGCAAGAAATTTCTCACAGAAGACATTTTGAGCCTCAAAAAGTTTGATTGGAACCACCCACAAGCAATCTTGACCCCTATCTCTCTCAGGGGAGGCCTCTTAAGCTATGCAAACTTTTTCATAATGGCAGACAAACACTTAAAGAATGTCTAGAAACATGGCTATCAACAATCTTCTTCCAATGGCAGAGTTGTCCTACCCTAGCTTGCAAACTATGAGAGAAGGGATTGGTGACAAGATCCTCCATGACATGACAAAGATCCAAGTTGGTAGCCTTGTAGGACTACAGGCAAAATATAGAAAATTAGTGCTCATAAATGTGAATAAATTGAGACTTGAGCTGGATATCACAATTTCACCAAGTAATCCAGCTAGATTATTGGGTAGGATGACACTCAAGGTTCCAAACCCTTAGAATGTGGGCCACTATAGGTTTGTCACTCAACAAAGACATGTTTGGAAAGAATGGGGTTTTGGATTGGAAAGAATGGGGTTTTGGAAAATAGCATGGGACACATTTGCCAATTAATGTTGAACTTGATGGAAAAGTGGTTTAAGAGAAAGACCTCAGGGAGAGGCATCATTGATGGAGCTTGACAAGTTGAAAAGGTGAAAAAAGATCATTGTTATCATAGCATGATATGGCCATTTAAGGACTCTACCATTTCTAGCTCGAAAATCACTCCATGTATGCCACACAACATGTTGTTGGTGGTGGCAAGAATTGGGATCATAAAGGCCCAATTTATTGTACATGTAAAGCCATGCTTCTAATTTACTAGTTGTCCATTGAAAAGTCAATAACCCTTCCTTTTTTGACACCACTTCCGCCAAATTTAAATTACCGCACAAATTCCAAGTGGTAGGTGTATACACTAAAAATCAATCTGGAGAATTGAATTAATTAAATATGAAAAAATATTTAATTAATGGTCTTCATTCCTCTACTATATAAATAAATTCAATAATTTATTTATATGCTTTATTTATTCTAATTCTTCCCAATTTAATCATCTTCTTCTATTTTCCAATTAAATATGAAAATTAGTTTGTGTATTTAAATTCCTCCCTTCCATTAAATTTGAATTTAAAATTCAAATTTAAGAACATGGCTCCTACTCCTAACCACCTAGCCTAACCACGTGCTTGTTGGGAAAATGGTATCTCAACCTTGCATTTATATGAAGTTACTATTTATAGTAAGTTCTCATTTGAGCACTATTGGCCATTTGGTGGAATTGATTATGTGTTGCATTGATGTTTTTCATTGATGTCAACACTAGTTGTTTGGATGCTTTACCGGCACCCTTCTGGTCCTGGTAGGTTGAGTAGTTTTTGGTTAACTTGGATCTGACATGATCTGGTTCACTCTAGTATAATCTGGTGATGCAATTGACTTGTTCATAATGCTTATACTCATATTTGGTCAGTTGATTTTGCAGACAAACACTTGAAGAATGTCTACAAACATGGCTATCAACAATCTTATTCCAATGGCAGAGTTGTGCTACCCTAGCTTGCAAACTATGAGAGAAGGGATTGATGACAAGATCCTCCATGACATGACAAAGATCCAAGTCGGTAGCCTCGTAGGACTACAGGCAAAATATAGCAAATTGGTGGTCATAAATGCGAATAAATTGAGACTTGAGCTGGATAGCACAATTTCACCAAGTAATCCAGCTAGATTATTGGGTAGGATGACACGCAAGGTTCCAAACCCTTAGAATGTGGGTCACTATAGGTTTGTCACTCAACAAAGACATGTTTGGAAAGAATGGGGTTTTGGAAAATAGCATGGGACACACTTGCCAATTAATGTTGAACTTGATGGAAAAGTAGTTTAAGAGAAAGACCCCAGGGAGAGGCATCATTGATGGAGCTTGACAAGTTGAAAAGGTGAAAAAATATCGTTGTTATCATAGCATGATATGGCCATTTAAGGACTCTACCATTTCTAGCTCGAAAATCTCTCCATGTATGCCACACAACATGTTGTTGGTGGTGGCAAGAATTGGGATCATAAAGGCCCAATTTATTGTACATGTAAAACCATGCCTCTAATTTACTAGTTGTCCATTGAAAAGTCAATAACCCTTCCTTGTTAGACACCACTTCCACCAGATTTAAATTACCACACAAATTCCAAGTGGTAGGTGTATACACTAAAAATCAGTCTAGAGAATTGAATTAATTAAATATGAAAAAATTATTTAATTAATGGTCTTCATTCCTCTACTATATAAATAAATTCAATAATTTATTTATATGGTTTATTTATTCTAATTCTTCCCACTTTAATCATCTTCTTTTGTTTTCCAATTAAATATGAAAATTAGTTTGTGTATTTAAATTCCTCCCTTCCATTAAATTTGAATTTAAAATTCAAATTTAAGAAATTGGCTCCTACTCCTAACCACCTAGCCTAACCACATGCTTGTTGGGAAAATGGTGTCTCAACCTTGCATTTATATGAGGTTACTATTTATAGTAAGTTCTGATTTGAGCACTGTTGGCCATTTGGTGGAATTGATTATGTCTTGCATTGATGTTTTTTCATTGATGTCAACACTAGCTGTTTGGATGCTTTATCGGCACCCTTTTGGTCCTGGTAGGTTGAGTAGTTTTTGGTTAACCTGGATCCGACATGATCTGGTTGACTCCGATATAATCTGGTGATGGAATTGACTTGTTCATAATGCTTATACTCATATTTGGACAGTTGATTTTGCAAACAAACACTTGAAGAATGTCTACAAACATGGCTATCAACAATCTTCTTCCAATGGCAGAGATGTGCTACCCTACCTTGCAAACTCTGAGAGAAGGGATTGGTGACAAGATCCTTTGTGACATGACAAAGATCCAAGTCGGTAGCCTCATAGCACTACAGGCAAAATATAGCAAATTGGTGGTCATAAATGCGAATAAATTGAGACTTGAGCTGGATAGCACAATTTCACCAAGTAATCCAGCTAGATTATTGGGTAGGATGACACTCAAGGTTCCAAACCCTTAGAATGTGGGTCACTATAGGTTTGTCACTCAACAAAGACATGTTTGGAAAGAATGGGGTTTTGGAAAATAGCATGGGACACACTTGCCAATTAATGTTGAACTTGATGGAAAAGTGGTTTAATAGAAAGACCTCAGGGAGAGGCATCATTGACGGACCTTGATAAGTTGAAAAGGTGAAAAAAGATCATTGTTATCATAGCATGATATGACCATTTAAGGACTCTACCATTTCTAGCTTGAAAATCACTTCATGTATGCCACACAACATGTTGTTGGTGGTGGCAAGAATTGGGATTATAAAGGCCCAATTTATTGTACATGTAAAACCATGCCTCTAATTTACTAGTTGTCCATTGAAAAGTCAGTAACCCTTCCTTGTTAGACACCACTCCCACTAGATTTAAATTACCGCACAAATTCCAAGTGGTAGGTGTATACACTAAAAATCAGTCTAGAGAATTGAATTAATTAAATAGGAACAAATATTTAATTAATGGTCTTCATTCCTCTACTATATAAATAAATTCAATAATTTATTTATATGGTTTATTTATTCTAATTCTTCCCACTTTAATCATCTTCTTCTATTTTCCAATTAAATATGAAAATTAGTTTGTGTATTTAAATTCCTCCCTTCCATTAAATTTGAATTTAAAATTCAAATTTAAGCACATGGCTCCTACTCCTAACCACCTAGCCTAACCACATGCTTGTTGGGAAAATGGTGTCTCAACCTTGCATTTATATGAGGTTACTATTTATAGTAAGTTCTCATTTGAGCACTGTTGGCCATTTGGTGGAATTGATTATGTCTTGCATTGATGTTTTTTCATTGATGTCAACACTAGATGTTTGGATGCTTTACCAGCACCCTTCTGGTCCCAGTAGGTTGAGTAGTTTTTGGTTAACTTGGATCCGACATGATCTGGTTGACTCTAGTATAATCTGGTGATGGAATTGACTTGTTCATAATGCTTATACTCATATTTGGTCAGTTGATTTTGTAGACAAACACATGAAGAATGTCTAGAAACATGGCTATCAACAATCTTCTTCCAATGGCAGAGTTGTGCGACCCTAGCTTGCAAACTATGAGAGAAGGGATTGGTGACAAGATCCTCTGTGACATGACAAAGATCCAAGTTGGTAGCCTCATAGGACTATAGGCAAAATATAGCAAATTGGTTGTCATAAATGTGAATAAATTGAGACTTGAGCTCAATAGCACAATTTCACCAAGTAATCTAGCTAGATTATTGGGTAGGGTGACACTCAAGGTTCCAAACCCTTAGAATGTGGGCCACTATAGGTTTGTCACTCAACAAAGACATGTTTGGAAAGAATGGGGTTTTGGAAAATAGCATGGGACACACTTGCCAATTAATGTTGAGCTTGATGGAAAAGTGGTTTAAGAGAAAGACCTCAGGGAGAGGCATCATTGATGGAGCTTGACAAGTTAAAAAGGTGAAAAAAGATCGTTGTTATCATAGCATGATATGGCCATTTAAGGACTCTACCATTTCTAGCTCGAAAATCGCTCCATGTATGCCACACAACATGTTGTTGGTGGTGGCAAGAATTGGGATCATAAAGGCCCAATTTATTGTACATGTAAAGCCATGCCTCTAATTTACTAGTTGTCCATTGAAAAGTCAATAACCCTTCCTTGTTTGACACCACTTCCGCCAAATTTAAATTACCGCACAAATTCCAAGTGGTAGGTGTATACACTAAAAATCAATCTGGAGAATTGAATTAATTAAATATGAAAAAATATTTAATTAATGGTCTTCATTCCTCTACTGTATAAATAAATTCAATAATTTATTTATATGCTTTATTTATTCTAATTCTTCCCAGTTTAATCATCTTCTTCTATTTTCCAATTAAATATGAAAATTAGTTTGTGTATTTAAATTCCTCCCTTCCATTAAATTTGAATTTAAAATTCAAATTTAAGCACATGGCTCCTACTCCTAACCACCTAGCCTAACCACATGCTTTTTGGGAAAATGGTGTCTCAACCTTGCATTTATATGAGGTTACTATTTATAGTAAGTTCTCATTTGAGCACTGTTGGCCATTTGGTGGAATTGATTATGTGTTACATCAATGTTTTTTCATTGATGTCAACACTAGTTGTTTGGATGCTTTACCGGCACCCTTCTGGTCCCAGTAGGTTGAGTAGTTTTTGGTTAACTTGGATCCGACATGATCTAGTTGACTCTAGTATAATCTGGTGATGGAATTGACTTGTTCATAATGCTTATACTCATATTTGGTCAGTTGATTTTGGTCTAGTGATTGGATGCTATCCTACTTACTTAGAAGATTGGTTTCTAGTTCCGATGAGGGTTTCACCAGCAGAGCTTTTGGTGGAGATCTTTGATGCATTGGATAATTGGTGTTGGTGTAGCTTCTGATGGAGTTTGAGGATGTTGTTGGTGATCAGATTAGAGACTTGGCATTTGGAGATCATTGTTGAAGCGTGTGGACCTGTACTTGGTCCCGGTTGATCTAAGTTATGGACCGGCATTGATGTAACGTGTGGATAGGACCTATTGTTGTATTTTTGGGATGTCTTATGTGTTGGATATTATTCTTTTTGGTCTAAGACCGACATGGTTTGTAATTATGTAATTAGTTTATTGTTTGGTAGCCGACCTGATTGTTTATGGTCGAGGGTTTATATAAATAAGATGTAAGATCTCATTGTAGATCATCATGGTTATTGTAAGAGGTCATGGTCAAGGAATGTAACGTGCGAATAATGTAATATCATTCAGGAAGAGGAGTTGGTCGATCATTGGAGGTCAAATTGGGTTTGTAAGAGGATTTAGTCCTCTGGTATTGAGCTTAATTGGAACTGTACTCAGGCATAGGAGATGTTATCTTTTACAATTCAACACTTCTCCAGATTGTAGTCTGGATTTGTATGTATTCAATGAGACTCCTTTTGTGATGAGAAGTGTGCTCTAGGTTGTTGGCCTTCCTACAAGTGCAGGCCCCTTCATTATAAATTCACATACTCACTACAGAAGTATTATATGATTGTGGGTACACTTCCCACTGTGGTTTTTCTTTTTATCAGGTTTTCCACGTAAAAATCTTGGTGTTGTGTGGATGGCTTTTATTCTGTGAATATTTTTTATGCTTAATTGGATTAACTGCAATTCTAATTTTGTTGGTTTAAATTGCTAAAGCTTCTGGTAATCTGTGACAACTTATTCACCCCTACCCCCCTTAGTTGTGTTTCGGTTATCTGAACTATCTAACAATTGGTATCAGAGCTTTGGTCCTCTCTCCAGAAAGCTTAACTACTTGAGGAAGATCCTATGGCGACTAACAGTTCAATTTCATCCATTTCTTCTGGAGCTATTTTTTGAAGGGATATACCGAGGCTTAAAGGAAAAAATTATGCAATATGGAAGATTCAGATGGAGACTCATCTGAGATGTCTTGGCAAGGAGATTTGGGAGATCACACAGAATGGTGTCACACCCTATAATATGGGATCTGGAAATCCTCCTCTAGCAAACCTGGACAAGGAGCTTGAGAATGATTTTAGAGCAAGAGAAGCCCTCTTGTGTGCACTTTCTGATCAGCAAATAATGGGATTAACCGATAAATCATCTGGAAAGGCTATATGGGATAAATTGCAGACTCTTAATGAAGGTGACCCTATAGTGAAGATTGCTAAACGTGATGGTTACCAGGTGAGATATGAAAACCTAAAGATGGAAGAAGATGAAAGGATTACTGCATTCATGAATAGGGTAAATGAGATTGTTATGGGAATTCAATGTTGTAGTGGAACTCTAAGCGAAGATGAATTATTTCTGAAGTCCTGAGAGCCCTACCATTGGCTTACAAAATGAAGGCTACTACTATTAATGAGTTGATAACTATGGCTAATACATCTATCAATAGAGATACTTTGGTTGGGAAACTATCTGCTTTTGAGCTTGAGGAATTTGGACCTTCTGGAGCTGTGAAGACTGAACCTACTTTTCATGCATCTACATCTACAACCAGTAAGAAAGATTGGAAAGTTTTATATGCAAAGGAATTAGAAGATATGAAGAGAGAAGATGATGAGTTTGAGCAACTTGAAGCACTATTTGCTAGAAGAGTACAAAAAGGACCGGTAGGAAGTAAGTATGAAGGAAAAACACCTTTTAAATGTTTTGCATGTAATAAGATTTGTCATTTTGCATCTTGATGTCCTAAAAGGAATTCAAGATTTGAAGAAAGAGTTAAAAGAACATTTAAGCCTAACCCTGCATATCAGAACAAGTATAGATTCAAGAAAAATAGAGACAAATCATGCTACATAGTGGATGAGGAAGACATTATTGATTCAGATGATGAACCGGCAGAAGACTCTAGTAGTGGTTCTGGCAATGGGAAAGAATGGGTATTCTTGGCTATCAAGGAAGATGATCCGGCACTAGAAGAGAATGTACCTGAGGAGAAGGCACTTGCTGCTAAAATTGAGGATAAGGATGAATGGGTAATTGACAGTGGTTGTTCACATCATATGATTGGAGATAAAGGGAAGTTTCTATCTTTGCAAGAAATTGATGGTGGACTAGTTAGATTTGGAGATGACAAGGCATGTATGATTAAAGGAAAAGGAACTATATCATTGGATGGTAAGAACAATACTGACAATGTTTATTATGTTGACGATTTGAAGCATAATCTTTTGAGTCTTGAACAATTGGTAGATAAAGGATTTCAATTACAGTTCAAGGATGGAAAATGCAAAATCATTAACAGATGTGGCTTGGAGATAGCAACCGTTACACAAACAAAATGTAACATATTTCATTTGAACTCCAGCGAGAAGACATGTTTGATTACACAGATTGATGAGAGTTGGTTATGGCATAAAAGGTTGTGTCATGTGAATTTTGATTGCATTGTAAAGATCATTTCAACTAAGGTTGTTAGAGATATACCTAAGACTATGAAGCTCTATAATCCGGTATGTAAAGAATGTGAAATGGGTAAATAGGTCAAAACCTCTTTTAGGAGTATACAACCTAAATCAAATGATGTTCTTGATCTTATTCATACTGATTTATGTGGCCCTGCTAGAGTTAAAAAATTTCATGGTGATAGATATTTCATGCTAATCATTGATGATTATTCTATAATGATGTGTATTACTTTTTTAAGAGAAAAATATGAAGAATTTGAAAAGTTTAAAATATTTAAGGCTAAAGTGGAAACTGAAATAGGATTGAAGATTAAATGTTTGAGATCAGATCATGGTGGAGAATTCACATCCGGTGAGTTTAATAACTTTTGTGACAAGCATGGTATCAAAAGACAATTTTCTACTCCTTGAACACCTCAGCAGAATGGAGTTGTGGAAAGGAAAAATAGAACTATCTTGGATGTTGCTAGAACAATGATGATAGAAGATAATCTACCTCATATCTATTGGAGAGAAGCAGTTAGTACAGTGGTTTACACATTCAACAGAGTACATATCAAAGGAGAAACTGGTAAGACACCTTATGAATTATAGTTTGGCAATACACCTACAATTAAGTATTTCAAAAAATTTGGTAGTAAATGTTATATTGGGTTAGATGATACTATTGGGAAATTTGATCCTAGAAGTGAGGAAGGAATATTTCTTATTTATTCTAATGAAATCAAAGCATATATATTTTATAACAAGAGATTGCAAAGAATAGTGGAGAGTGCTAATGTCAAAGTAGATGAGTTGAGCAAAAGTCAAATCAGAATTTATGAGAAGGAATAGGCAATGGAAATGATTATGTCTGAACCTGTAGCACCTTTACTGGAATAGAGAGTTGAACCAGTTACTTCGGCAACATTAGAGAATTCTACACTAACTGAAGAACAGGGAAGAAGAACAGAGAGTCAGAAGACTCCTAGGTATGTGAGATTAAATCATTCTGAAGATCAAATCATTGGGGATAAGAGCAATGGAGTGATGACAAGAAGAAGACTAGAAACTAATGAGATATGTTTAATTTCACAAGTTGAACCGGTATCAGTAATTGAAGCATGTAAAGATGAAATTTGGTTAAAATCTATGGAAGAAGAATTAGATTAGATTGAGAAAAATAACACATGGACTTTGGCTCCCCGGCCTAAAAATTAAATTGTTATTGGAACTAAATGGGTTTTTAGGAATAAATTGAATGAGTGGTCAAGTTATAAGGAATAAAGCTAGATTGGTTTGTAAAGGATATTCTCAGAAGGAAGGAAGGAATTATGGAGAAACTTTTGCACCGATAGCTAGGATTGAAGTTGTAAGATTATTTCTTGCCTATGTTGCTTATAAAAAATACAAGGTTTATCAGATGGATGTTAAATGTGCATTCTTGAATGGGGATCTTGATGAGGAAAATTATATTGAGCAACCTGGTGGTTTTTCACTATCAGATGATATTGATATGGTTTGCAGGTTAAGGAAAGCTTTATATGGATTGAAACAAGCACCTAGAGCTTGGTATGCAAGGTTGGATAAATATCTTTTGAAGCTTGGTTTTACTAAGGGCAGTGCTGATAGTAATTTATATTATAAAATCCCTAATGATGATATACTGATTGTTGAAGTATTTATTGATGACATTATTTTTGGAGGTGAAGATAAATTATGCATAGAATTTTCTAAGAACATGGAGAAAGAATTTGAGATGTCTATGATTGGTGAGATGAAATTTTTCTTAAGTTTACAGATTACTCAGACTGACAAAGGTATTTTTATCTGTCAAACTAAGTATGCTAAGGAAATGTTGAATAAATTTGGTATGGGAGATTCTAAACCGGTAAGTACACCTATGGTTACAAGTGAGAAATTGACAAGGAAAGATGTTTCTGCACCAATAAATCCTACAAGATACAAATCTATGATTGGGGGTCTACTTTATTTGACTCATACTAGGCCTGACATTATGAATGGTGTTTGTATTGTTTCAAGGTTTCAGAGTGATCTTAGAGAAAATCATGAGATGGCGGTTAAAAGGATTTTTAGATACTTGCAATGTACATCAGAATATGGTTTATGGTATCCTAAGGATGATAACTTTACTTTATGTGCATATATAGATGTTGATTGGCCTGGAGATGTTGATGATCGAAAAAGTACTTTTGGTGGAGCTTTCTTTCTTGGAAAGAAGTTGGTTTCATGGATCAGCAAGAAATAGTCATGTACTTCTTTATCTACTGTTGAAGTTGAGTATGTTGTTGCTGCTACTAATTGTACACAAGTTTTATGGATGAAGCAAACGTTGAAGGATATAAAGGTGGATTGTGATGCACTGGTAGTTATTCACTGTGATAACTCTACTGCTATTGATATATCAAAGAATCTAGTATTTCACTCTAAAAAAAAGCACATATCTATCAAGTATAACTTTTTGAAGGAGAAGGTGGAAGCAAATGAAGTTAAACTAGTTTATGTGAACACTAGAGAATAGATTGCAGATATTTTCACTAAACCTCTATCCAAGGAATCATTTGAGTACCTGAGAGACAAATTGGGAGTTTCTGCCCCTAAGGTAGAGACTTGATTGATGTGGTTTGGCATCAGTCTGGTATGCATTATCAGAGATACTATTCATTTTGGTATTGGTGTGGGATGCTACTGCTTAGGGGGAGTAATCAGCTTTGAGATTCGGAGGCTTATATTTTTGTTTTGATATTTTTGTCAGATTTCTAGCATTGATGTCAAAGGGGGAAAGATAGTGATGTGAAAAATAAATTCAAAACTTTGTAGTGATATTATTCAAAGGGAGAGAGACATTGATATTCAGAGCTATATGTGGGAGATTGTTGGTTGTCTTCCACACGGGGAGAATTGTTTGGCATTTCTTGGTACTTAGATATTTTTCACATCTAGTGTTGCCATCAATGCCAAAGGGGGAGATTGTTGGCCATTTGGTGGAATTGATTATGTGTTGCATTGATTTTTTGCCATTGATGTCAACACTAGTTGTTTGGATGCTTTATTGGCACCTTTCTGGTCTCGGTAGGATGAGTAGTTTTTGGTTAACTTGGATCCGGCATGATCTGGTTGACTCTGATATAATCTAGTGATAGAATTGACTTGTTAATAATGATTATACTCATATTTGGTCAGTTTATTTTGTTCTGGTGATTGGATGCTATCCTACTTACTTAGAAGATTGGTTTCTGGTTCCGATGAGGGTTTCACCGGCAGAGCTTTTGGTGGAGATTTTTGATGCATTCCATAATTGGTGTTGGTGCAGCTTCTGATGGAGTTTCAGGATGTTGTTGGTGATCATGTTTGAGACTTGGCATTTGGAGATCATTGCTGAAGCATGTGGACCTATACTTGGTCCCAGTTGATCTAGGTTATGGACCGAATTTGAAGTAGCATGTGGATAGGACCTATTATTGTATTTCTTGGATGTCTTATGTGTTGGATATTATTTGTTTTGGTCTAAGGCCGACATGGTTTGTAAATATGTAATTAGTTTATTGTCTGGTAGCTAACCTGATTGTTTATGGTCAAGGGTTTGTATAAATAAGATGTAAGATCTCATTGTAGATCATCATGGTTATTGTAAGAGGTCATTGTCGAGGAATGTAATGTGCGAATAATGTAATATCATTCAGGCAGAGGAGTTGGTCGATCATTGGAGATCAAATTGGGTGTGTAAGAGGATTTAGTCCTCTAGTATTAAGCTTAACCGAAACTATACTCAGGCATAGGAGATGTTATCTTTTGCAGTTCAACACTTCTCTGGATTGTACTCTGGATTTGTATGTAGTCAGTGAGACTCCTTTGTGATGAGCAGTGTGCTCTAGGTTGTTGGCCTTCCTGCAAGTGCAAGCCCCTTCATTGTAAATTCGCATACTTACTGCAAAAGTATTATCTGACTGTGGGTAGGCTTCCCACCATGGTTTTTCCCTTTACCAGGTTTTCCACGTACAAATCTTAGTGTTGTGTGGATGGCTTTTATTCTGTGATTATTGTTTATGCTTAATTGGATTAACTATTATTCTGGTATTGTTGTTTTAAATTGATAAAGCTTTTGGTAATCTGTGAAATTCTCCCCAAAGCTTCTCATTGGCTAGATAAGAATTCTGGTGCTACATCGCAAGATCACAACTAGTTTTGAAGATATTAAAAAATTTGTTTTGGGGGGGTCCAATGAAAGGTTTAAATTTAATTTTAAGGACTTTAGAGGCCCTAAAACACCCTGAAAAAGTGGGCATGAATGGTGTAGCAATCTGTGAGGCAATAGAGAACTTTGTGAGCTTTTTGATGCTTCAAACAGTTCGTCAATAGGACACACGGTTCTCAAGTTATGGCCTCTGAAAGTTTGTACTCCTGAAATAGGAAATATAAAATACATCAGACACATAAATGAGTTGTGAAAAGGGAGGGACACATCATAGGGCATCTAGAAGGGAGATAAGTTCGGCTACACCTTATTGGGTGGTTCTAGCCCATGGTTTTGTAATACCGTTTGACAATTTCTTGTATTGTATCTCCTATATATGAGGTGTGTGAGATAGAGGTTGTGTGTAAGAGTCTTATAGCTATTAAGTTACCTCTGAATCTCTGATTAGTGGTACTCCTGGGAAGAGATTTCTCTACAAGTATATTTTAATCTATTTTTATTACGAAATAATATATTAGGCGGCTTTTGGAGTGTGGGGTTTTTCTCCCGAAAGGGTTTTCCCCACGTAAATCACTGTGTTATGGTTTGAATGTTAGTATATCTATTTCTATTTTTTGTAACTATTGTGATGATTTGTAAAAAAAAATTCATTACCCTCCTCTCAAGGTTAGTGTAGGAAGTTGTTCCGCTACTTAACTTCCTTACAAGTGGTATCAAAGCTTGATCACATTTGGTTTCAGTTGTGGGTTGTTGGGTTTTTTCAAATAATCCAGATTTGAGTGGGAGATTTTGCAGGAGACACTTTTTGATCTTCTTGCTGGAATTTTCAAATGGCAAGTTCGTCAGGGAAAATAGAGGTAGAGAAATTTATTGGAACAAAATTTGAGATGTGGAAGTTGAAGATGGAAGATCTGTTAAAGATTGAGATTTATGGGATGTTCTTGATGTGAATGTCCAAAGGCCCTGAGATCCTAATGTGGTGACTCAATATGATGTTATGGACCAAAAAGCCAAGGGTCTAATCAGACTATGCTTGGCAGACTCTGTTCTTATCAATATCCATGAAGAAAACACTGCAAAGAAGCTATGGACTAAGCTTGGTGAAATGTATCAAGAAAAATCTTTATTAAATCAGATTTTCTTGAGGAAGAAATTGTATTCCTTGAAGATGGAAGAGGGTGGATGAGTTGCAGACCACCTAGAAGAATTCAATATGTTGGTGGCTCAATTAGTATCTATTGGTGTTAAGATGAATGAAGAGGAGAAATGTTAGATCTTTCTTTGTTCTTTGCCTGATTCGTGGGATTCTCTTGTTATGGCTATCGGTAGTACTTCTATTATTTTTAATTCAGAATATGTCGTGGGTGCCCTACTTGGTGAAGAGATGTGAAGGAAGGTATCCCACAGTTCGAAGGAAGCCCTAACTATTCGTGGAAGACCTAAGGAGAAAGGTAAGAAGAATGAGAAGCACGATAAGTCCAAATCAAGAGGGAGATCAAAATCTCCTGGAAAGTCCTAAGTCATTTGCTGAAATTGCGGTAAACTGGGTCACATCTATAAGGACTACAAATAAGAAAAGAGGAAGAAAAATAAAAAGATTGATTCTTATTTTGAGTCTGAGAAGGAAGATGGTGATGCATTTATCACAGATTTGGTGACTTGTGTAGGCAATGATGCCTGGTTAACTGACTCAGGTGAATATTTTCATATGATTGCCAATAGAGATTGGTTTTCTAAATATGAAGAATTTAATGAAGGTAAGGTGCACTTGGGTGATGATTCATATTTAGACATTGTTGGTTGAGGTAAAGATAGAATTAGGTTTTCTGATGGTAGAATAAAAAGGATTAATGGTGTGTTGTATATGCCTGGTTTAAAATGAAATATGTTATCTATGAGAAAACTGATAGATGCGGGTGTACAGGTAGTCTTTTTTGAAGCGGGATAGAAGATGATTAAGGGTGTTATGGTAATTGTTAGAGGTGTCAGGTTCGGCACTTTGTATAAGCTAGATGCATACACTGTTGAGTGTAGTAGCACTTTTGTAAAAACTAAATATGTGGAAGATTTGAGGGTTTCACCTTCAGCAGATCGAAATGGCTTCTGGGTACCTAAGGGTTCTCTTTCTTCTGAAGCAAAGTTACCTACAAAGAAGACTATGTTATAGCACCAGAGGCTTGGCCACATTGGAGAAAAGCATCTAAGGACCTTGAAAAATAAAAACCTTATTGAAGGTTTGAATGATTGTAATCTTGACTTTGATTTCTGTGAGCATTACATTTATGGAAAACAAAATCGCGTTCAGTTTTACTCAAGTTCTCATAAAACTTGTGGTGTTTTGGATCTTATTCATTCTGATGTGTTTGGTCCTGTAGATGTTCCTTCGATTGGAAAATCCATATATTATATCTCATTTATTGATGATTTTAGTAGAAGGACATGGGTATATTTTCTAAAGAGTAAATCTGAAATTTCCAGTCAGTTTAAAGAATTTAAAGCGATGGTTGAGTTGCAAACTGGAAAGAAAATTAAAAGTTCAAGGACTAATAATAGTGGTAAATTTTTCTCTAATAATTTTGATAGCTCCTGTAAAGACTATGACATTAACAAACAAAAGACAACTATGTATTCTCCACAACAGAATGGAATTGCAAAAAGAATGAACATGACACTGATGGAGAAGGCTAGGAGTGTGTTGAGTGGTGTTGGTCTAGAACAAAATTTTTGGGCTGAATTTGTTGCCACTACTTGTTACCTAATTAATAGGTCTCCTACATCAGCCCTTGTTGATAAAACGCCTATGGAAGCGTGGTCAGGTCACAAGCCTTCATTGAGACATCTTACAATTTTTGGCTATGACACATATGCACATTTGCCAAAGGAGAAGTGGACAAAGTTGGAGAAAAAGGTTGTGAAATGTATCTTCGTCGGGTATAGTTATGGTGTAACTCAGAGTATTCTTTGTGTTATCATGGTAATTTAGTTCAAGACATGATTTCCCTTGATATTCATGGTTATGTGGATTTAGATTGGGCATGTGATATTGATAGCAGAAGATCCACCAGTGCTTATGTGTTTACTTTATTTGGTGGTGCAATTAGTTGGATGAGTAAGCGACAGGTTGTGGTTGCTTTGTCCACTACTAAAGCAGAGTATATGGCAGCAACTCATGCTTGTAAAGAGGACATTTGGATTAAGAGTTTGTGTTTAGACATTGGAATAAAACAAGGAGTCATGACAGTTTATTGTGATAGTTAGAGTGTGATTTGCCTAGCTAAGAACCCGACATTTCATGCCCGGACCAAGCACATTGATGTTCAGTATCATTTTATCAGAGATATGGTCGAATATGGCAGGGTGAAGTTGGTTAAGGTAGAAAATTTGATGAATGTTGCAGATTCTTTAACTAAGGCTGCGAGCACAGATAAGTTTAGATGGTGCTCAGAGTCTATGGGCCTCATGGCCCCTAGCAATTAATTTATTTTGTTGATACTCCCTTTGCTCTTGCAAGGTGTTCGATAAGTGGGAGATTTATTGGGAAAATGGTGTCTCAACCTTGCTTGCATTTGCATGAGGTTACTATTTATAGTAAGTTTTTATTTGAGCACGAAATGGTGCGAAATTATCCCCGAAGCTTCTGGTTGGCTAGATAAGAATTCCGGTAAAGTTACGTCGCAAGATCATAGCTAGTTTTGAAGATATTAAATTTTCTGTTTTGGAGGGGTCTAATGAAAGGTTTAAATTTTATTTTGAGGACTTTAGAGGCCCCAAAACACCCTAAAAAATTAGGCATAAATGGTGTAGTATTTTATGAGGCAATAGAGCACATCGTGAGCTTTTCAGCACTTCAAATGGTTCATCAATAGGACACATGGTTCTCAAGTTATGGCCTCTAGAAGTTTGTACTCCTGAAATAGGAAATATAAAATACATCGGACACATAAATGAGTTGTAAAAAGGGAGGGATGCGTCATAGGACATCTAGAAGGGAGATAAGGTTGGCTACACCTTATTGGGTGGTTTTAGCCCATGGTTTTGTAATACCATTTGATGGTTTCTTTTATTGTATCTCCTATATATAAGGTGCATGAGATAGAGGTTGTGTGTAAGAGTCTTATCGCTATTAAGTTACCTCTAAATCTATGATTAGTGGTACTCCTACGAAGGGATTTCTCTGCAAGTATATTTTAATCTATTTTGATTGCAGAATAATATATTGGGCGGCTTTTGGAGTGTGGGGTTTTTCTCTCGAAAGGGTTTTCCCCACGTAAATCATTGTGTTATGGTTTGAATGTTATTATATCTATTTCTTTTTTCTGTAACTATTGTGAGGATCTATAAAAGATTTTGCATTACCCTCCTCTCAAGGTTAGTGTAGGAAGTTGTTCCGCTACTTAACTTCCTTACAATGCTAACCTAACCCACCCAATCCAACTAAGGGTTTAACAAATCCTATCCGCTCCAACTTCATATCCTAACCATCTCTTGAGTGTCTACCCTTTCTTAGAGACACATGGCACTTATGCGACACATCTCTGATTTCCATGCCACTTGCCCCTTTTGTTGGAATATGGTTGGAGATTATTTGCCACTTGTCTTCTTAGGAATGACAAGTGTCCATCTCCTCAACTTCTTTCAAACTTCTTCGATCTTGATCGTCAATTTCTCCAGACTAAATTGCACCATTGATTACTACCACCTCAACTCTAGTCATGAAAATCTTATAAATACCCCATATTTTGCCTATTGGAGAAAATTTTAGCATCTTATCATTATTAGAATTCTATCAATATTTTCAATCATTTCGAGCAATCATAGCATAGTTATCCTAGCATCATAGAGTAGCATAGCATCATTTAAATTGTTTTCATGGTAGCTTAATCATAATGTAGAATTAGCATAGATATTGAAATCATGCATCTGAGAGCCATCAATTGAGCTAGCAAAGTGCTCAAGAATAGGGAGCGATGAGATGACCTTGGGGAGTATTTTGATTGTTTTATTTGGTTTCCTCAATATAATGTTTCATTGAGTATGTGTGTTTTATATGCTTATAAAATGGATTGAACACAATAATTTTGCATAGATAAATTTGGCACCCATCATGGGGTGCAACCCCAAAGTTTTTAACAAATTTGCTTGCAAGAAGTTTTCTTGACAAGTTCTCACGAATTTGCAGAATAACATTCTGGAAACACAGATTAACTCTATCAGAATGCAGAATGGCGCTTTAATTCACCGTTTTAGCATTTACATCAACTAAACAGGCGTTCTTCTGATCTCTAGTTTTGCAATGCAGAGGAGTTGCTTCTTAACTCAAACTTTTTCTCTATTTTAGCATTTTTGATAGCTATTTTAGCTCTTCTAATAGTTGTTTTAGCGCTTTTGGTCAGTTTAGTAGCATTTTTTGTCATTTTAGTAGTGTTTCTAGTCAGTTTAATAACATTTTTGGTCAGTTTAGTAGTGTTTCTAGTTATTTTAGTAGTGCTCCTTGTCATTTTAGCAGCTCTCCTGGTTGTTTTAGTAGTGCTCCTGGTTATTTTAGAAACTCTCTTGGTTATTTTAGGAGTGCTCCTAGTCATTTTAACAGCTCTCCTAGTTATTTTAGTGTAGTGTCATAAATTGTACACCCTTGCTAGGGTGGTACAATTTCACACTTAAGTTAGCACCTGCCTTAGTGTGTCTTGCATCTTGCATTTCTTATTTCCCTTTAATAATTTAATTAATTAATTTAATTAAATCTAAATTCATATTTCATCACTTCATATATCATAAAATTGGGCCCTTTACCCTAAGTGTGCCCCTTTTTATTGTATTCCTCCAATAAATCATTTAATCATAAACCCTAATTATATCCTATTTCGACCTTTAAGGCCCGATTTTGCATATCAAAACACCTCGAAATTAGTTGTAACTTTGGGATTCGCTCTAATATCATCACATCTAACGACCCTAAAAATTTGGTGAAAAGTTGGTCGAACCGTGGTGGGAGTGCACATGGTCCTCGGTTTTTTTCTGAAATTTCAGGAGCACAATTCTATGATATTATAATGCTTAACCCCAAAAGGTTGGTAGAAAATTCAATTCCTAGGTCAGCCTAAAGATGAAATTAAGTCGAAATTAATATCTAAGGTTTCACACATAAGAGCTCTCTTGCTTCATTTGAAGGGATGGATCTAAGAATCTAAGAGCGGGTTTTTGGAGCACAAGGAGCCTTCTATGTAGTGAAAGAGAATCCTATGTGGACTCTTCAACAACATTTAACCATATTCAACAACATTTCATCAAGCATTCATCATCAATTAGGAGCCTTGAAGACATTGAAGAGTAATAGGAGATCTAGTGGCAATATCTCTCCCTTGGGGATTGGTATGATTTCATGCTATTTTCATGTCTTTGTATGAGCTCCTTTACATCAATTTTCATATTTACATTCATTCTTTAGATCATTTAGCATATTTGGTTTGAAGCATTGTTATTTACATTCACATTTACATTTAGGGTTTACTCTCATGCGTAGGGTAGCTCTAGTTTCTTATCATTTAGGATCTTGCATACACACAAGGTTCTAGCACACACATTTTCAATACATTGTCGACTATTTATGGAGGTGGAAATCACCAACGTGGGGTTTTGATTAAGGCAAAATCCCATATAGCCACCCGAACCCTATCTTTTTAGTTGTAGGTACAGAAATAGGTATCTGGAGGGAGTTTTAGATCTGGAAAAGGCATCAGAACCACTCAGAATTGCAAAAATCTATCAAGGACAGGGGTGTGGTGCCTTGGTCCTATCCAGGACAAGGGAGTGGTGCATTGGTCCCTCCATTTTGTAGTAAAATTTGATAGGTTGCAGACTCAAGACCTCTAGTTTGTAGCCTCCTATCTACAGAAATAGGATAGTGGTGTGGCACCCTGGTCTAGGTCAATTTTGTTCAATTTGTAGCATCAGGTATGCATCCATAATCCCCCCTTTCATTCTTTCAGTATCTCAGTTTTAGATCTACAAGTTTGTTCAATTCCGAGTTCATTTATGCTTCATTCTTTATCTCCTAGTATAATTGATCATTCAAACCCTAGTTTTTCTCATCATTTGAAACAAGAGGAATAGAAACCCTAAGAGGTAATCCTTGGCTCTCTCTTTATCACAAGAATTAGCCAAAGTTATCTACCTCCCTAGGCTCTTTTGTATTCCCAATGTGTTGGCAAAAGTAGGATTAGGTCCTAGTCACCCGATCTCGCTTTTCCCGCGACCACATTTTGGTGAACCCAATGTGAATCCAACCTTCTTCAATTCTGATTTATGTTCTCAGATCTGAGTGTTTTTTCTATTTCAAATTCAAATTTACATTTACAAGTTTTAATTCCTTACAAATTTCAAACTTTAGAGGTTAATTTTGTTAAAACCCTAATTTTCCAATTCAAAATTGAACTTGTGGATAGCTTAATTTGTATCATTAATTTCAGATCTGATTTAGGAACTCATTTCACTTATAAATTTTATTTTCTAAATCAACATTTAGAGTGCTTTCATTGGTTAAAATTGAACACTTTATTTTATTTTGCATATGTTATCATTTGAAAGAGGAAATTTTTTGTCATGATGCATTCATTTCATAAATGTGATAATGGGTTAGCTTCCCTTGTTTCAACTTTTCCCCCTCTTAAAGAACCTCCTCCTATCTATGAAAACATTTTAGTGCCTAAAATGGTT
Organism: Cryptomeria japonica; assembly: GCF_030272615.1. NCBI lineage: Eukaryota > Viridiplantae > Streptophyta > Pinopsida > Cupressales > Cupressaceae > Cryptomeria > Cryptomeria japonica. The sequence continues at coordinate 402,237,303 of NC_081409.1, forward strand.
GTTACCAATCCCTTCAAAACTCTTTGATTCTCTAAGGATGAAGATTTGAAGAGTGATCTTGACAATTCTCCTAAAATGTGCCCTTTCCATCTAGCTATCTTAGAGGAAGAGGATGATATCATAAACACTTTTCTTAATGTTACTTTACCTTCTTTACATGATGCCTCTCTAAGTGAAAATGTATTGATGGACACTGACTTGTCCTCTCTTAAAATGTGTCTTACCAATGGGGGCATGTTAGTGCAACAAGAGGTTATGAGCACTTCTCTCAAAGATCTCCTTCCTAAGCATGAATCTTTGGAGGAATATTTTCATGTCCTTCCTAAAGAATACTCCCCTCATGAGGTTCATTTTGTGCTAGAAGATGGTATTGTCCCTACTTTTCCTAGTGATGGCATTTCCTCTTTTGATTCCAACAAAATTCCCACTAGAGATGATGCATTAATGAGAAATGCTTTCCTTTCTCCTGAAGTTTGTCTTACCCTTGAAGATGCCTTAGAGAAAGAAGATGAAACCATGACCAATTTCCTTAATTCTCTCTCCCCTAAAGATCCTATTGAACACATTTTTGGGAAAGAAGATTACGTAAACACATGTATGGATGCTCTCCTTCCTAAGGATGAAGAATTAATGAACAATGTTATCCCTTCTCCCAAAATTGGCAATAACAATAAGTACATCTTTGTGCAAGATATTCCTTTCAATGATCTCACTATTTTGGATGAACCATTAGAAGAAGGTGTTGATTATTCTCTCCCCCATGAGAGAACCCTAGCCAAAGGGGATAAAATCATGATTGATAACTCGCTTGATAGCATCTCACCTTCCATGAATCTCAATCATTTTTTCTCTAAAGGTAAGGCATCTCCCTCTCCTCAACTTAGTTCTACTCATAAGGATACCCTAGTTCGAGGTAAGATTGTTGACATCTCTTTTAAAGATCTCTCATTCAAAGGTGAGACTTTAGAGAGTAATGTTGATCCTTATCCTAGAGAGTCTATTACACATGTAGATCCTTTGATGATAGAGGATGATATGACCTTTCCTAGTAATACTATTTCTTCTAAAACATCAATGCCTACTTCTAGTATCCCTCCTAAAATTGGTCTTATCCATGATAATATTTTAGTGCAAGGAGAGACTATCAACAATTCTTCCAACAATCTTGTTAATTCCTCTTCTAAGGACACTTTTGATATTCCTAAACCATCCTCAATCAATTTGATACATGTGAATGAAACGCCTAATAAACCCCTCTTCACAAGTCAAGGTGCTTGTCCTTCTCAAAGTTCCCTGCGTAAGCCTATCTTAGTGGTTCAAGGTGGTTATGCTAATGTTTCTTTTTGCACTCCTAAGAAACCTATTATTACTGTGCAAGGAGGTTATCCTACTAAGAGCCCTTATGAGTATGCTAAGTAAATTACAGGAGAGAGTTATCATACGGTTTCTCATACCTACAACACAAGAAACAATAGGCAACTTAGTCCTCCTCTAGTTATCCCAACTTCACTTCCTCTCTCTTAACCTACCCTTCCACAAGCACCTCGTATATCAAATCTTAGCAAGGAGTATGATCTCATTGAACAGCTTAAGGCCACTCCTGCTAAGATTTTTAATTGGGATTTGGTTCAAACTTCACCTTCTTATCATGGGATATTACAAGATGCTTTGAAAAACTTAGATGTCCCACCTACAGTGACACCTAATAATATGTCTTCTTTGATTGATCCTACAAACAAATCCAAATCTCAAATTGTATTCACACAAGATGAGTTACCTTCTCCTAAAATCCAAAATCAATATGATCCTCTTATGATTGTGTTTATTATCCATGATAGTGCTATAAGACAAACCCTTGTGGACAATGGATCTGGACTTAATGTTTGTGGTGTAGATGTATTGGATACGATTAAAGTGGATTGTTCTCTCATCAAATATTCTTCTCTTACTATTTGAGGCTTTAGTAATGTTGCTAAATAATGTCTAGGTGTCATAACCCTACCTGTTAGGGTAGGTCTTGTTGTATTACCCACACCTATTCAAGTTATGCCTAATAATTTGACATATAACCTTCTATTAGGGAGACCTTGGATTCATAGCATGCAAATTGTCCCCTCAACTTTGCATAGGCAAGTCAAATTTATTTATAATCATATGATGTATACCTTGTTAGCTGATACCAAACCTCAAGAACCATTAAAATCTGAATCTTCTTGTTCAGCTACTTCTCATTCTTCTTCCAATCCTTCTACTTCTTCAAATACATCTATTTCCTTTAATTATTTTGTTCCTTCCAGTACTCTTGATTCTTCTACTCAATTGGAATCTCCTCCCAAGGATATCTTTTCTCCCGAATAAGTGCTCACAAATGATGATTGGGGATCTTTAGAATTTACCCCTACTTTTATAGGATAATATAGGGTACCTTGTAATGGATCTAAGACTGAGAAGGAGAAATCTAAGGAGGAACCTAAAGAGCAACCTCCTTTGTCTAAACAACTAATTATCCATTGTGTGGCTGCTTCTAATTCAAATGATTCTTCAAATCCTTCCTCTAATTCATATAGAACTGAGACCTATGAGGCATCACCATCTCCTTCTGATTTGGCATCCCTTTATGGTCTTGGTTTTCACATTTTAGCTAAGAGTGGCTATGATGGCAATGGTTGTGATGCAAATGAACAAGGAATTAAAGTTCCTTTAGAACATGATACACATGAAGCTTCATTTGGACTTGGATATAATCCTTCTAAGCCCACCAAACCATCTAAAATACCATCTCTCATTGTTAATGCTATATTTAGTAGTGATAATAACCTCACCTCAATTAAATCATATCCTAATTATTTCAACACTCATCCCCCTCATAAGGAAATCTTGGTGATGAACAAATCTCTTTATGAATCTCCTTAAGAGATTTCTAATCCCACTTATGAGACTTTATTTTCTACTCATTCTAAAATCCCTTCTTCTAGGAATAAGGCTCCAATGAATTATACTTATCCATCTCCTAATATTTCTTGTGTGCAAGAGAAGTATGACTTAGTGGCCTATTCTTCTCCTATAAACTTCTCTCTTTCTAAAGACTTTTTAACATTCATCATCTTATACATGTTTTTAATCTCACTTATAGTAGAGCATTTAACATGTCATATTCAAATACCTCATTCAATCTATCATGTCTTTAAATAACATTAATGGCTATTATGTTTCTCATCATTATGTGACATTGGTAGCTCACAAACTGGGGGCTCATTGTCATTCATGATGGTACAATTTTACGTGCAATCATACTTTTGAAAGCAAAATAATAGCCTATTTCTATCTCATCTCTTCTCTCTATATATGGGGGGCAAGGGTGATTTCAAACATCTCTCCTTCTTAAGATTGAAATTTCCCCTTTGTGAAGTAGTGTGTTTTATAAGGGTTTCTTATTGATTGTAGAGGTGTATTCATATTTGAATCCCTTCTCTCATATTGGAACAAGAATCCCTAATTGGGACCTCCTCCTTGGTGTTGGAAGTCTTTGATCATTCATCAATTTCTTTTCTTCATTGAGTAGTATCTTTTATAATAAACCCTTCTATTTTGTGCACGTGCATATCCCTGATGAGGATCTCTTGCCTTCTTTTAGAAGAGTGTTGTTATAAATAATCTCTCTTTGATGTCATCTCAATCCTCTGCTCTTTTAAAAGCTCTTGCATTCATTCATTCTAGAAGATGTTATATTTGTCTAAGACAACTCCTCTTGAAGGTAGATGTATTTTGAACAAAGATCTCTTCTCCTCCAAGGATCTCCTTTACACTTCTATGGCAAGATATCTCTTTTCAACTATCTTATCCTTTCTTGAAGAGTATTCCCTCTCTTGCTTGGATTTATGACATTGTTTCATGATGGATATTTCTTGGTGTTGAAGGTAGGTATCCTTGTTCTACTTGAACACACATGCATGAGGTTGAGTGGAACTAATGGTGTTCTCACTCTCCTCCCTTACATGGATCACCCAGACAGACTCTGGGGGCTAGTTTTCCATGCCCTTCTCTCCATGGATCATCTAGTTTTAGGGACGAGATGTTGGTGGTTCCTTTTCTCTTCTCATGGATCACCTAAGTGTGTATTCATGCTTTTTATCTCTTCTTCCTTCTCTTTGAATTTGTCTCCATTTAAATCTTTCATCTTATGTTAGAGAGCTCTCAAATCCTCACACTCTTCATTGTGTTGGAATTGAGGCTTAGTTCTCTTTCTTACCAAATATACTCCATTAATTTTTGATCTTGTATCAAATATTTTTGTGAGCATTTGTCATCAATCTTCTTTCACAATTCAATTTGGTAAACATGATACCATGTTTCAACTCACTCAAATTAGCAAGCCGAAATAGGGGGGCATATAGCTACCCTCGAATTTTCATCACCTTCCTTAGTAAGCATTTAGGTGATTTTGTGATTTTATATAGCATGTGTTTTTAGGGTGTGGATCCTAATTGTGTACTATAGATACCATTGGGGGCTTCATCTGACAACTTGTGGATATATCCTTTATGAAAGTTTACTTTTATGTACTTTACCTTTCATATGCACGTAGTGTCATATGACCGCTAAAGTGGGGGCTAAATGTAGTGTCGTAAATTGTACACCCTTGCTCATGTGGTATAATTTCACACTTAGGTTAGCACCCGCCTTAGTGTGTCTTGCATCTTGCATTTATTATTTCCCTTTAAGCATTTAATTAATTAATTTAATTAAATCTAAAGTCATATTTCATCACTTCATACATCATAAAATTGGGCCCTTTACCCTAAGTGTGCCCCTTTTTATTTTATTCCTCCAATAAATCATTTAATCATAAACCCTAATTATGTCCTATTTCGACCTTTAAGGCCCGATTTCGCATATCAACACACCTAGAAATCAGCTATAACTTTGGAATTCACTCTAATATCATCACATCTAACGGCCCTAAAAATTTGGTGAAAAGTTGGTCGAAGCGTGGCAGAACCGCACATGGTCCTCGACTTTTTCCCAAAATTTTGGGAGCACAATTCTATGATATTATAATGCTTAACCCCAAAATATTGGTGGGAAATTAAATTCCTAGGTTGGCCTAAAGATGAAATTAAGTCGAAATTAAGATCTAGGGTTTTATACATAAGAGCTCTCTTTCTTCATTTGAAGGGATGGGTCTAAGAATCTAAGAGAAGGTTTTTGGAGCACAAGGAGCCTTCTATGTAGTGAAAGAGAAGCCTATGTGGAGTCTTCAACAACATTCAACAACATTTCATCAAGCATTCATCATCAATTAGGAGCCTTAAAGACATTGAAGAGTAATAGGAGATCCTTCATGTTATTTTCATGTCTTTGTATGAGCTCCTTTACATCAATTTGCATATTTACATTCATGCTTTAGATCATTTATCATATTTATTTTGAATAATTGTTATTTACATTTAGGGTTTACTCTCATGCGTAGGGTAGCTCTAGTTTCTTATCATTTAGGATCTTGCACACACACAAGGTTATAGCACACACATTTTCAATACATTATTGGCTATTTGTGGAGGTGGAAATCACCAACATAGAGTTTTGACTAGGAAAAAAACCCATATAGCCACCTGAACCCTATCTTTTCAGTTGCAGGTACAGAAATAGGTATCTGGAGGTAGTTTCAGATCTGGAAAAGGCATCAGAACCACTCAGAAGTGCATAAATATGTCAAGGACAGGGGCGTGGCACCTTGGTCCTACCCAAGATAGGGGCATGGTGCCCTGGTCCCTCCATTTTGTAGTCAAATTTGACAAGTTGTAGACTCGGGACCTCCAGTTTGCAGTGTCTTAGTTGCAACCTCCTGTCTGCAAAAATAGGACAGTGGCATGGCACCCTAGTCCACGTCAGTTTTGTTCAATTTGTAGCATCAAGTACACATCTAAAATCCTCCCCCTTTCATGCTTTTAGTATCTCAGTTTTAGATTTGCAAGTTTGTTCAATTTCGAGTTCATTTATGCTTCATTCTTTATCTCCTAGTCTAATTGATCATTCAAACCTTAGTTTTTCTCATCATTTGCAACAAGAGGAATAGAAACCCTAAGAGGTAATCCTTGGCTCTCTCTTTATCACAAGAAGTAGCCAAAGTGATCTACCTCCCTAGGCTCTTTCATATTCCCAATGTGTTGGCAAAAGTAGGATTAGGTCCTAGTCACCCGATCTCGCTTTTCCTGCCACCACATTTAGTAGTGCTCCTGGGCATTTTAGTGGTGTTTCTAGCTAACAGAGAAGCATTTTGGGTTTCCAGAATAGCATTTTGAGCAATCCATTTAGTATTTTTATGTTTTGTTTTGCATTTTTCAGTTTTGTTTTCAGATTGTAAATTTCCAAGATCTGATTTGCAGTTTTATGTTTTGCAGGTACCTTATTCATTGTAAAAGACTGGAGTTATAAACCCTTTCACTGCCAAAGACAAAATTGCAAACTACTAACATTTTTGGTGTAGCTGCAGGATATTACACTACTTGTTTTCATTAATGTAGGCACCTAGACTAATTAGGAAGGAAAAAAACCATCATGTCTTGTGTGTCTTCGATGATAGGCGAGTATGCTCTCACCTTCATGAGGTGATCAAAAATCCATATTGATCATCTTTTTCTTTTCGTAGTGCATTAGTCCTTAACGGGCCTGCCCTCCCAAGTAGCCCATAAGGTTGAGTGAGAGGGGAATGACCCAAGTGGGAACGGTTAAAGCCAAGTTCATCTAACTCGCTATAAAATAGATGTGATTTTGATAAAAATCAAAATCAATGGTAGTGTTGGGAATAGATCTCCTTCGTACCTTCGGGTATAAAAAACCTTGGTTTTCAAGGTTGGGAGACCTCTTAATTGTGTTTATACCCTAACATGTCAAACGGATGCCCTTACTAGTACCTTGTTAGTTAAAAGCCACCCTTTTTAGCCTTGGTGCGATAATTTCAATGCAAGGGGATAGAAGATTTTCCCCCCGACACTCACCATTTGGCTCCTTGGAGGAGAGGCAGAAATCCTCGACTTTGCATAGGCTACTTGTAGCCTTCTGGGGAGAGGGTGATTGGGCCTTCCTTCCAGTCCTGGAGGCCCCTATCTACCACCTCTTGACAACGGAAAAAGTGGACATTCCCTTTTAGGGTGTTTACACTTGCATCATAGAGATTCCAGGCTGCGAGTTGAGTTATCGCATTGTCACCGATTCCTTAGGATAGATCTTCTTAAGTGTCTTCTTTGTCTAATACCCATGGAAATTTCAAATTTTTGTGAGCCTTTGGAACATACACTTGATGTTTAGATCCTAGAGATAACAAGACAACCATTTGAAATTTTGTCTTATGTGTTTTCAGACAATAAATCACACATATCATCCATTGATAACATGAAATCTTCAAACCCAAACATCAAACTGTCAAGATTGCCTAGTTCATAGCAGATTAGCTCTTTTGGTCAGCAAACTAGGTCTATCAGTCTAAACAATAGTGTTTCTGGTCAAAATAGTATCTCTTTTGGTTTGAGGAATAACACTTTCAGTTAGAGAAACAACTCTCTCAGTTTGAGAAATAGCATTTTTGGTAAAACAGTAGCACTTTCAGTCAAAGAAACAACTCTCTCAGTTTGAGAAATAGTGTTTTTTCTAAATTCAGTAGCACTTTCAGTCTAGGAAACAACACTATCAGTCTAAACAATAGCATTTATGGTCAAAACAATAGCTCTTCTAGTTTGAAAGGTAACTTTGTCAGTCTTAGAAACATTTCAGGAACTAGCTATGTCAATCTAAACAATAGTGTTTTTGGTCAAAATAGTAGATCTTTTAGTCTAATAAATAGCTCTCTTTGTTTGAGAAGTAGCTCTTTCGGTCTAAGAAACAACTTTCCTAGTATGAGAAATAGCATTTTTGGTAAAAACACCAGCTCTTTTAGTCTGAGAAGTAGCGCTTCTGGTAAAAATAGTGGCTCTTTCAGTTTGAGAAAAGGCTCTTTTGGTCTGAGAAACAGCTCTTTTAGTTTGAGTAGTAGCTCTTTTGGTTTGAGAAATACCTTTTTCGGTCTAAGAAACAATTCTCTTGGTCTGAGAAATAGCGGTTTTGGTAAAAACAATAGCTCTTTCAGTCTGAGTAGTAGCTCTTTTGGTTTGAGAAGTAGCTCTTTAAGTCTGAGAAATAGCACTTCTGGTCTGAGAAATAGTGTTTTTGGTCAAAACAGTAACTTTTTCAATCTGAGTAGTAGCTCTATTGGTTTTGAGAAACAACTCTTTTAGTCTGAGAAATAGCTCTTTTGGTTTGAGAAATAGCTCTTTCAGTCTGAGTAATAGCTCTTTCGGTCAGCAGAGTAGCTCTTTCAGTCTGAGAAATAGCTCTTTTGGTCTAAGAAGCAGCTCTTTTGGTTGATAACATAGCATCATATTTTGGAACATCTATTTGTTGAACACTCAAAAAATTATCATTGGTTAAGTTAAATTCAAGACCAAACACACTAGGTCTCACAAGTATTTATCTCAAACAAGTTTCAGATCTAAATCTCACAAGTGCATAATCAAACATCTTTGATAATCTTATCTTTCAGACATAGTTTCTCATCAAGATTTATCATCCTTCATCATGAAACTACAATGCTAGATCAAATTGACCTAGTTCTCTAAATATGATACATCTTTTCTCTTTGACTTGGTCATATCATAACAAACTTTGCACTTAAAACCAAAATCAAAAACTTGTAAATTTTCAAATACTTGATGACCATTTTACATTGCTTGAAAAAGAAGAAACTTAGTCACAAAGCCATCTTTGAAAAAGAAGAAACTTAGTCACAGGGCGATCTTAAAAAGGACCAAAATTCTCTACATAAACTAAAATATCTTGTTGAAACATCATATATTTTTACATTGTTATCAAAATTATCTGCGTGGTAGAGGAAACAAATTTGATGAAGAACCTTTGAGAACGTGTGCTATGCAACAAAGATTTGCGTTATCACAAAGTCTAAATCAAGGTGGTTGAATTAACTTGTATTATTTACCTCAAGAATTGATCACTTATTAAGGAACATTTTAGAAGAGTAAAACCTTTCGAAGAAATTAGACTACTTGTATGCCACTTTTCATGAGAAATCAGAAGAGACTGAAACAACAAAAACAAGGACAAACATTTACAATGGATGAAAAGAACCCTTTTTATCACCAATTTAGATCCACTACTCACAAAAATGATGACGATTATGAAATAATGGAAGAAACAATCAGAAGAGCGCAACGAGATCCAAAATTTAGTAGATTCTTGGAAAGAATCCTTGAAGCAGATAAGGAAAGATATTTTCTCATGTTAGCACGTCAATGTGCCAAGCTACCAAATAATTTTGATACCACTATGATAAAACAAAGTGAAGGGACAAGTGAGACTTGAAGTGACACCAATAATACTCGCAATGAACGAACTCATAATGATACTCGCAATGAATGAGCTCAGAATGATACTCATAATGAACGAACTCAGAATGATACTCATAATGAGCAAACTCAGAATGATACTCATAATGAGCAAACTCATAATGATACTTGCAATGAACAAACTCATAATGATACTCACAATGAACAAACTCATAATGATACTCATAATGAATGAACTTAGAATGATACTCATAATGAACAAATTCAAAGTAACAATCACAATGAAAGAAATCAAAATAATCGAGATGGTGAAGGGAGGAATAGTTTTGACAATCCCCTTTTAACTCTTACTCAATAGATTCAAGAACTTCAAACACAAGTGCATGACTTACAAGGGGGAACCACAAGAAGATATTCGCTGCAACAAATATGTCCTTATCCATTTGACAAAAATCTAAATATGATACCATTTCCTCCTAATTGTGAAATCCCTAAGTAGGACAAATATAATGGTAAGACTAATCCTCAAGATTGTGTTAGGGAATTTTTCAAAATGAGTATGGAGTTCACACACGAGGACACATATTTGATAAAACTATTCCACAAGAGCTTAAGTGGGCAAGCAATGGAGTGGTTTTCCAAGTTACCACCAGGTACAAGAACATTTTCAGAATTGGTAAACAAAATTTTTTCCTGATACTCATATATCATTCAACATGAGATTACTATGCTTGACCTATGTAATACAAAGCAAAGAATGGGGAACCTTTTATGACATTCTTACAAAGGTGGAGAAGCTTTCTTGCACGATATCCTTGTATGGTTCCTAACAATGAAAAGATGGACATTTTTATCGATAACTTGAATGAAGAAATAAGTTATGCACTTAAGATGCAATGTCCTCCAAGATTTAATAAAATGGTTGAGAATGTGATCAAAATAGAAGAAGCCTTAGTCAAGAAAGGAGTATTAAAGCATCAAAGAGAAGGGAATAATTATTCCAACAATACTCATCATAGTGCAGATAAAATCAAAATTTGTAATAGAAATAGAAACATTGTGAATGATGGGATAGTGAATGCTAATACCATGAAACCCAAGCAGGCAATATTCAACTTATCAAGTCATACCTCGACAACCAATCATGATAATAATAAACCAAGGTTACCCTTCACCAACTTTCACAGGAAATTCACACCTATTGGTGAACCACTTGAATCAGTATTAAAAATACTTCTTGCAAACAAATTAATTACATTGCTAGAAGTGAGAGATTTTGAACCAAAGGTAAAACCTACATGGTGGAATGACAATCATTTTTTCAAATATCATCGAAGTAAATGACATCAGACTAATTATTGTCAACAATTAAAATATGTCATTAAAGATTTTATAGATAACTAGGTAATAATGGTAGATGGGCACACAATAAATGAATCACACACAACATTTAAAACTCTACTACCAAATTATGAGAAGGGCGAGACATCGACAACTAGAGATAGCAAGGGCAAGGAGAAAGTGAATTATGCTCATGTGTGGGAGAAAAAGTGAGACTAGGCTAACATGCCCTAATCCTACCTTTTGACACACATTCGTGGAATACGAAAGAGCCTAGAGGTATCACACAATTGGCTACTTCTTTTTGTGGAAGAGAGAGCCACGGGCTACCTATTAGGATTTCTATTCCTTTGTTGTAAATGATAGATAGAATGATGCAAGTTCAACTATTAACCCTAAAGTGTAAGTATGAACTACTAACAAGATTGCAGAATTGAAACTAAACAATGGAAAGCTGTAAACACAAGGACAAGACAAGAATGCAAATGCATACCCGGAGTTAAAATCTGAGTAAAAATGTTCAAGACGGGGGCGCAGGCGCCACTGTCCTGATTCTGCTCCTGAAACTGCTCCTAAAACTGTTGTTTTGCCACCTGAAAAGCTATCTGAAACTTGCTGTCTGACAGAAGGACCAGGGCACCCAGCGCCCCTGTCCTGGCAAGACCAGGGTGCCCCATGCCCCTATCCTGGTCTTCTGGGTTGGAATTTGGTGTGTAGTTCTGTCTCGGTCTGCTTCCATCGGATCTGCAATTTGTGGCATCGTTCGAATCCCGAAATCTGCACTTATATCTGAAAAGGTATGGTGGGTGGCTATATAGGGTTTTGCCTTAGTCAAACCCCCGCTTTGGTGATTTCCACCTCCATGAATAGCCAAGTTGTATTGTAAAAGTAGTGTGTGTGCAGACCTTGTGTGTGTGCAAGATCCTAAAATGCAAGTAAGCAAGCTAGAGCAACCTAGAAAGTAAACCCTAATTGCTTGTAAATGATAATGTAAATGCTCCAAATCAAGATGCAAAGTGATCTAAAACATGAATACAAATGATATAATGAGGCTTATGCAAAGACATGAAAACAACATGAAATCATACCCAACCCCAAGGGAGGGGTACAAGCCAATCTTCAGTTGATGACCCCCTATTGCTCTTCAATGTCTTCAAAGCCCTAAATGGATGAATGAATTTGATGAATTCTTGATGGATGGATGTTGAATGTTGTTGAAGTCTTGAAAGATCTGCTCTTTTGCTGCATAGAAGGCCCTTGAAACCAAAAATTCAGATCCTTTCAAATGAAGAAAGAGAGCTCTTATATATGAAACCCTAGGTCTTAATTTCAACTTTTGGCCGACCTAGAGATTGAATCTCCCGCCAATATCTTGGGGTTAAGCTTTATTTTATGATAGGATCGTGCTCCTAAAATTTCAAGAAAAATGTCCGGGACTGTGTGCACTCCGGGTGCCATGGTCCCGACAACTTTTCACCAAATTTTCAGGGCCATTGGATATGATGATTTTAGAGAGAATCCCAAGTTACAGGTGATTTCGAGATGTTTTGACCCCCGAAATCAAGCCCCCAAGTTCAAAATAGGACCTAATTAGGGTTTTTGATTAAATGATGTATTAGAGGAATAAAATGAAAGGGGCACACTTTAATGAAAAGGGCCCAACTTTATGATATGGGAGATGATAAAATAGAACCTTAGACCTAATTAATTTGATTAATTAAGTGCTAAAGGGGAAATGCAATGCAAAATGCGCCAAGGCGGGTGCTAAACTAGGTGTGAAATTGTACTGCTTTAGCAAGTGCATACAATTTATGACACTACAGCTCACATTTATGATAATGTTGTCAATGTCATTGTAGTAAAAGAAAAATCCCAACCAAAACCTACACACGTAGTAAAGCTAAGGTCACTTTACCAGGACCCACAATCAATACACCCTCCACTTCAAGACAATGCAACATAATGGATCGATTACATAAGACCCCTACACAAATCTCAATATTAGAACTTCTAAAAGTATCACGCACGCATAAAGAGATCCTAGAAAAGGCTCTAGTAGATACCACAGTCCCCAAAGACTTGGGAGCTGATCAATTTCAAACCATGGTGGGACATATTAGAGAACCTCATTGCTTATCCTTCATAGTAGATGATGACATGTCCTTGCAACATCCACATAATGCTCCTTTGTATATCGAAGTCTTAATTCACAAAACCTGCGTAAAACATGTCTTAATAGATGGAGGAGCTGGCCTAAATATTTGTTCATTAAGCCTTGTCTAAGCATTAGGCTATTCTGAAGATGCAGTTGATCCTCACAAAAAGATAACAATCAAAGCATGTGATGAAGAAGAGCGTTCCTCCAAAGGGGTTGTAGTGTTTCCAATTAGAGTTGGGCCTACACAAAAAGATACAGTATGTCAAGTGTTGAAAATTAATTTGTCTTATAACGTACTTCTAGGCATACCATGGATCCATGACATGAAAGCTATCCCTTCAACTTATCACTAGTGCCTCAAGTTTCCTTATAATGGACAAGAGATCACCATTCCTGTAGATTCAAATCCATTTCAATATTGTAGTAACCTAAAGCTAGTTCAAGAGGTCATTGTTTCACATAATAGAGAAGCATCCTTTCTTCTAATACACCACCTAAGAAAAAGACATTTGCTTCAATCTTATCCAGCTTTGAGAAAAAGATACAATTGAAAGATAAAGGTATAGGGGAATATTCGCTACCAGACCTACCAATCTCTCCAAGACCATTTGGAAAACCATCAAATTCAAAACAACAACCTGTCTCAAAACTAATTAAAATTCTTGATGGATAATTTGTCAAAGCTAGTACCTTAGCTGAGGAGACCGATGACAAGGATATTTTGCAATGGTTATACAAAGATGAGCCAGAATCTCAACCAGAAGTCAATAATGTCAATTTCCTAGTAGAGAAATATGGAAAAGGATATGATATCATGAGAAAGATGGGATACGATGGCAGTGGTCATGTGGGCAAAAGAAAAGAAGGTATCTCATAACCAATACAACCTCCTTCACAACTTCCTAAGGATAAATCAGGATTAGGTTACGTGAAGAATACTATAGATCCACAACAAGAAGGACCATCTCACAGTTAGCAAGAGGAAGAATATGAACGACAATAAGAAGAACTAGCTATTCAGAGAGAAGAAGAAGTTACACGTAAGCAACAAGAGGAATCTATCTGCAAACAACAACAAGAAGCAGCTCGTAGGCAGCAGGAAGAAGCTGAGGAACCTGCTAAAAAGTGAGAAGAGGCTACTAATAACCTTTATGAGAAAATTTCAAGATTACAAGCTTCTAGTGAAATAGATTCCCATGAGTGGGAATGGGAGTCTTACCAATTTGAACATTCCTCTGAAGAGTCATGTTATACAAAAGATGTAGACATTGATATAGCCTACTCATATGAAGGGAAAGCATGAGAGTATAGAACACTCAAATGGGAACTACAATATATCAATTTTGACTCCATTGAGGATGATCAGTAACTACTTGCTAAAGGTCATTCTAAGGAAAGTAATATCTTAGACTTAGAAATAGTCATTGAAGACTTAAATATTTCCATCATGACTCCTAGTGCTCTTGACACGTAACAATCCGATGATCCCTTGTCGTTAGTGTATCCTGAGATTATTGATTGGGACAATGAAGGACCCATTGAGATAGAAACCTTCCCCAATGACCATGTCATTGCCTTATACCTCAACGCAGTCAAACCTAAAACAACTTCCACTAGTGAAACCAGTAATGCATCTTCTACTCGAGGGGGTGCCAAATCTCCCAGTCGCAAAAGTAAAAAGAAAAAAACAAATATTAGGTCTAATGCTGAAAACCACTTAATGGCAAAATTAAATCAAGAAAAAGTAAAAAGAAAGGATGCATCTAATGGTGAAAACCTCCTTGAGGCACCAAAGGATGGGAGATTTGACACTTTACCCAAGTATTTCCAGGAAAGATCTTTGATATTGATTGAACCAACTGAAGCAGACAACATTGGAACACCAGATCAGCCAAAGATTCTACATCCAACAACATCATTATCAAAGAAAGGGAAACATGACTATATGGCATTTTTCAAAGAAAGGCAAGTCAATTTTGCATGGTCATACATAGATATGCCAGGATTTGATCCAGATCTCATCATGCATCACTTAAATGTCTCTCCTAGAGTAAAACCAGTAAAGAAAAAGATAAGAAATATGCATCCTTATATAGCCTTATTGGTCAAAGAAGAATTGAAGAAATTGTTGGACCTAGGATTTATTAGACCAATAGCATATCCAAAATGGGTATCCAATATAGTTCCTATTTCTAAACCAGACAAAAGTATCAGGGTATGCACAGATTTCAAAGATCTCAATAAAGTGTGTCCTAAGGATGATTTTCCTTTACCCAATATAGATATCAATATGGACTTGATAGTTGGGGACAAAATGTTCTCTCTCATGGATGGTTTCTCAAGATATAATCAAATCAAAATAGCACTAGAAGATCAAGAGAAGACATCCTTCACATGTCCGCGGGGTACTTTCTGCTAGAATGTAATGCCTTTTGGACTCAAGAATGCAGGAGCTACCTACCAAAGAGCAATAACAATAATTTTTCATGATATGGTGCATACCTTAATGGAAGCACATCTAGAAATCCTAGCACATACTAGAGAAGCACATCTAGAAATCCTAGCAAAGATCTTTGATTGCTTAGAGAAATACAAATTAAGGCTGGATCCAAAGAAATGTGCATTTTGTGTCACATCGGCCAGACTTCTGGGATATATTGTTTCAACAAGGGGCATTGAAGTAGATCCAGACAAAGCTAGAGCAATCATCGAAATGGAATCACCCAAAAACATCAGTCAGCTAAGATCACTTCAAGGAAGACTTCAGTCCATTAGAGGGTTCATATCCCAACCAGCTGATATATATCATTCTTTCACACATCTGTTGTGTAAAAATGTTCCATTCAAATGGGATGATACTTGTGAAGAAGCCTTTCATTCAATAAAGGAATATCTGAAGAGCCCACCTATTTTAATGTCACTGATTGAAGGCAAGCCATTATTGTTGTATATATCAGTCACCGATGTATCATTAGGAGCTTTGTTAGCACAATTGGATCATGAAGGGAAATAATGAGAATTTATTACATCAGCGGGACCTTGGTCAGATATGAGCTCAACTACTCATCTATTGAGAAGGCATACTTAGCAGTAGTGTTTGCATCCCAAAAGTTGAGGCACTATATGCTAACCCATTCAATAAAGCTGATAGCCAAAATTGATCCACTGAAATATCTTCTTAGCAAGGCAACCTTAATAGGTAGATTGGCAAAATGGGTAATGATCCTGAGTGAGTTTGACATTGAATATATTGACAAAAAATCTATAAAAGGATAAGTGATCGCTGATCAATTAGCAGAGGCACCACTCCAGGATGATCATCCAATACATGTTGAATTTCTAGATCCTGACATTCTCACAATCACTAAGCAAACATGGTAGTTATATTTTGATGGCTCTTACACACACCATGGATTGGGGGCAAGCTTTCTATCACACCCCAAGGTCACACCATCCCAAAATCATACAAACTGACTTTCCTTTGCACCAATAATATGGTAGAGTATGAGGCATTAGTAACAGGAATCAAGATGGATTTAGAATGGAATATCACACATTTACAAGTTTTTGGAGATTCTCATCTAGTCATCAATCAAGTTAATGATGATTATCAAACCAAAGATGAAAAGATAATGCCTTACAAGAAGATGGCTGATGACTTTAGAAAGTACTTTGTGGACATTTCTTTTGAGAAAATCTCAAGGAATGACAACAAAGCAATTGATGCCATGGCCATAATTGCCTCCTTGCTTCAAACACAGGAAAACCAAGATCGTTACAAATTCCTGGTGGAAGAATTGTTTCACCCTGCTTATGATTGTCCTGATTCCCAAATCATATGTCACCTAGTAGGACCCGATTCCTCCCGTTATGGCCAAATTTATGCCTACTTGAAATATGGAAACCTTACTCCCGACCTATAAAGGAATCAAAAACAAAATTTCATTCAACAATCCGCTCATTACACCCTTGTCATGGATACTCTATATAGACGAGGTCTAGATGGTACTCTCCTCAGATGTCTTGAGAAGGAAGAATCTAAGAAGTCTTTAAATGTTGTCCATAATGATATTTGTGGTACTCATTCGAGTGGTCTTACTCTTTTGAATAAACTCATACGATTGGGTTACTATTGGCCTACTACAGAGAGAGATTCTTTTCAATTCGCCAAAAAGTGTAAACAATGTCAAGTCCATGGTGATCTCATACACGCACCAACACATGAGCTTCATGTCTTGGCAATGTCATGGCCATTTTGTCAATGGGGCCTAGATCTAGTAGGGAAAATTCATCCACCATCTTCAAATGGTCACAACTTCATACTCATGGCTACTGAGTATCTCATGAAATGGATTGAAGCAGTGTCACTCACTAATGTCATGGAAAAGAAGATCATCACATTCATCTTGAACTACATCATATGGCGTTATGGAATTCCTATGACTATTATCATTGACAATGGGTGAAAATTCAAAAATCAAGATGTAAGAGAGCTTTGCGAAAATTTCTAGATTCAACACAGGTTTTTCATGTCATATTACCCTTAGGAAAATAGTCAGGCAGAAGCATCAAACAAAAAAAACTTGAAAATTTTGAAGAAGGTAGTTAATGATGTTGGCAAAGACTAGCATGTTCAGTTGAACCCTGCTCTATGGGCATATCGCACCAGTATTCGCACCCTGACAGGTGCTACACCATATTCTCTTGTCTACATGTCTAAAGTAATATTACCAGTGGAGGTTTAAATACCATCTCTTTATGTGTCACTAAAAGGTCTCATTCTGGATGAAGAGCAACGAGTGTCTAGATTGCAAGAGCTTGAATTGTTGCAAGAGCGCAGGAAAAATGTTGTTGATCATTTGAGAGTATACCAACAAAGGATATCATGTAGCTATAATCATAAGGTTAAGCCTAGGATGTTTCAAGTTGGTGATTTGGTACTTAAGGAGAATCCACGCAATCAACAGGACCATGAAAAGAAGGGAAAGTTCAAGCCAAATTGGTTGGGTCCTTTTATGGTCACAACCGCATATGGATTTGGTGCTTATCAGTTGTCCACACCTAAAGGAGATCAGCTCGAGGAACCCATTAATAGCATTCATCTGAAAAAGTTCTATAGATGAGAAAATTAAAAAAAAACAGAATCAAAAAAATCAGAAAAGCAGAAAATAAAAAAAAATAGAAAAGCAGAAAATCAAAAAAAAAAAACAGAAAATCAAAAAAAAATTAAAAAAGCAGAAAATCCAAAAAAAAAAAAAATCGAATATGAGAAAAAGTGCAATAAAAGCAAATGGTGAAAACCTGGAAACAGATGCCATTTGTCAGCCAACTTCTCCATCTATTTGTTCACTTATCTTGCATCCATCCATCACCATTGTACATATCCACAATAAAGCCTTTTGTATCTAACCAGGCTTCATTTGTAAATCCCACCATGGTTTGGAACGTTGTATATACCCGATGTGTTTCTGGACTAGGGGCAAAATCCTGAACTCAGTCGGTAATAATTTGTATTGAGCTTAAACGCATCAAACAAGTAGCAGTTAGGCAACATTTCTAAAATGCAAAGATCAAGAAATTCAGCATTGGACATGAGTATCAAAATCCAACTTAACATCAAACCAAACAACAAATCAATGGATGATATACTCTAAATAATATCTGAAACACTTTAGTCTGAATGTTCAACTGTTGTATTTTGATTTTTGTTATCATGCTTCTTGAGTGACTCAAGGATGTCTTGTACTAGAGGAACAAGGATGAAGAATGACCTTTTCTTTGTCTGTTGCCTGTTAGTTAATCATTATTACTGTGCAAATTTGTCACCGGATATGATCAATCAAATATCATTGATGACATTTTGGGTTTGCATAGGAGGATGATTAACTTTTTTCTGTTTGCACACAAGGGAAACTTAGGTCATCTTGGTCCATTATACCTTAATGCTTGTGTTAACTTGCAATATCAAAATCCAGGTAATCGGTATTCAGGTCATCATGGTTCATTATACCATCAATGTTTGTACTTTCTTGCCACATTTTAAAGGCTCAATGATGATAAAAAACATGATCAAAGTGACCAGTCCGATGATAACATGGCATTACTTGCATATTGGCATATTTAAATTAGATCGCATGTTGCATTCAAGGTGCATAAGGGATCAAATTTCATATTCCAGAGGTTGAGGTCAAGTGATGTTATCTCTCATTAAGTGATTGAGTACATTGGATAAAAACAAAAACAAAATCATTCATGCTACATTTTGGATCATTTTGCAATAAATCATACATTCATTAGATCATACATATCTTTGCATTGCATTTCATCAGCATACATTCAATTAATTCATAGATTTCATATTGCACATCATTATAGCATTGTATTTCATATCCATTACATGGAAAATCATAAAAGAAACAAAAAGAAAGCATATCATATAGTTAGCATCTCATACTATTGCATATGCATCACATAGAACAAAAAATCATTCATAAAGCACCATTGCATAAACCACTCATATAGAATCATAACATCGCATCATGGCGTCATTCTTTTTAAAAAGAATAAACATATCAAATAGGATCCATCATGCATTGTATCCAATCATCAATAAAACCCATAAATTGCATAATCATATAGGCATACATCATGTAAATATTACATCATCATAGTAAATACACATTCATTGCATAATCATGTATATAGCTCAACATCAGTAGATCCATCATACACATTGCATATCATAGAATCATACAAAAATAAATGCATACATCCATCATGTTGTAAGATAGTTCAAATAACCGGAAGACAACTGAGAGGGGGGGGTGAATCAGTTGTCACCAGATTATCAAAACCTTAAGTAATTAAAACTTTAATACCGGAACCCAGAAGATCAATACCAAAATGCATAAACCAAATAATGAAATAGATGATAAACCAATTAAGCATAAACAACAATTAGAGAATAAATACCATCCACATGACACCAAGATTTGTATGTGGAAAAACCACGGTGGGAAGCCTACCCACAGTCAGATAATAGCAGATAAACCAATTAAGCATAAACAATAATTAGAGAATAAATACCATCCACATGACACCAAGATTTATACGTGGAAAACTTGATAAAGGGAAAAACCACGGTGGGAAGCCTACCCACAGTCAGATAATAGCAGATAAACCAATTAAGCATAAACAATAATTAGAGAATGAAAACCATCCACATGACACCAAGGTTTGTATGTGGAAAACCCAGTAAAGGGAAAAACCATGGTGGGAAGCCTACCCATAGTCATATAATACTTCTACAGTAAGTATGTGATTACAATTGAGGGGCCTACACTTGTAGGAAGGCCAACAACCTAGAGCACACTGCTCATCACAAAAGGAGTCTCACTGACTACATAAAAATCCAGACTACAATCTGGAGGAAAGAATGAACTGCAAAAAGAACATCTCCTATGCCTGAGTACAATTTTGATTAAGCTCAATACCGAAGGACTAAATCCTCTTACATAAACCCAACTCGATCACCAATGATCGACCAAATCCTCTATATGAATGATTATTACATTATTCTCTCCTTACATATCCATATCCCTTTTCTATATGATCTACAATGAGATCTTACATCATATATATACAAACCCTCAACCACAAACAATAAGGTTGGCCACCAGACGATAAAACAATTACATAATTACAAAAGATGTTGGCCTGAGACCAAACAAATAATATCCAACCCATAAGACATCTCGGAAACACATCAAGTCCAATCCACATGTTATATTAAGTCAGTCCATAACCTAGATAATACCGGGACCCAATTTAGGTCCACAAATGCTAAAGAAATTATCCCAATCAACTAAGTCTCGAACATGATCACCATCAACATCCTAAATCTCCAATAGGAGCTGCACCAAAACCACTTATGCATATCATCAAAGATCTTCAACAAAGCTCTATTGATGAAACCCTCACTGGAACAACAAACCAAGCTTGCCAGCATACAGGATAGCATCTGATCACCAGATCAAAACCAACTGACTGAACATGAATCTGAGTAGTATGAATAAGACAATTCCATAACCCAAACATACCAGAGTATACCGGATCATCATGATCTAATCCAACCAGAAACCAAATAACCTACTAGGACTAGAAGGATACTGGTAAAGCGGCCAAAACATCTAGTGTTGACATCAATGACAAAACATCAATGCAACACATAATAAATTCCTTCAAATGGCCAACACATGCCATCCATAATATAGAAAGTAAATGCATAGCCATGTGAATAAATGCATCCATAATGTAAACTGCATCACACGCAAGTAGGGCAATTAGGTAAGTTGCATCTCATATATCATCAAAAAGAATCGATATCTTATGTACACTAATATCACAAAAATATCAGAGATACATCACAAAATACATCATAGGAATCATTATTATCTCATCAAGGTGTATACAATATAATCAAAATGTGTGATATCTCAGTATATCAAGAGGAGTGATGCACTGAAATCTTGTTATATCACCTCTTTGCTAAAGTTGTCAACAAACCCTTGTTAATCGTATATCGAGGCATATTGATCAACAAGGACGGTCCACATCTATCAATCAAATTGAGCTTTTCATGTGTCAAGCACAAGATCAACTGCTAGGCCTTTAGGAATCTCTCTGGAGATGGAAGAACACCAAGGTTCTCATGTTATCACATCAAATCAATGTATTGGTTTTTGATTAGCAGTTCATCTGTCAATCAATCAATCAACCTAATCAGTTCATGTGAGATTTGATCAATCTCATTGAGATTTCATCATCGACTCTCATTCATCATGAGGTCATTTTTATCTATCCTATCAACCTATTATCATCATGGTAATCGAAACTAATCATAATCCATCAAACAGGTGACCAAAAAATCAAATTTTTATCAATCTGGCATAAAAACGCCAATTTATCTCATCAAAATACAAAAATTGCACAAGCTGGGGTAGAAATTTAAAATCTTTTATCAGGAGATTAATCAAAAAAATTAAAAAATCTCTAAAAAATCTAAAAATCATTAAAAATTCCAAAAAAAATCAAAATTTGCAAAAAAATCTTAAAAATTGAAAATTTTCTGATTTATCTCCCGAGGGGGCATCCTCACATCCATCATCCAATAATCAGTATTTGGGGCATCATATCAAACCAAATTAGCAGCAATGAGCAATTTCTCTTTGAACCGACATGTTGTCACACATCGCTTCAAAGAGGGCCAAAATGTATCTACATAAAAATCGTTCTGGAGAATTGAATTAATTAAATACAAAAAATATTTAATTAATGGCCTTCTGTTTGAACATGTAAAATATTTAAACTATGATAATGAAATAATTAAATTCAATTATTTTAAGAATGTAAACTATAGAAATATTAGAAAAACAATGAATCTATACATAACACATGGATTTACATGGGGAAAACCATTACTGGTAAACAACCCCACAAATATAGCATCTATATTATAAGAACACAACCTGGGGAGACTTCTCTTCAAACTTCCACAAGCCTCTCCAATAATTTACATAAATTTAATATTGTTTCACACCACCCAAAATGGTGAGGAATCCTCCTTTAAATATAGGGAGAAAGGTTGGTAAAATACCCGAAAGGGTAGTTACCATACCTTTTCAATAACAATCTTGTTTACAATTAATAAATAAATTTTAATAGTTCTTTAATTTATTAATTATTCACAAGAAATGTTGAATGCTTTTCAATCATTATGATAAAACATTATATATTATAAGACTTTGACCCCTAATAATATTATATTCCAACACTCCCCCTTAATATTAACAGGGGACAAATCTTGTCAATTTCTTTAAAGGAAAAACATGAAGTACCCCAATGATGCAGGTCTTCTTGACAAGGATAAATAGGGACACAAATATATACCAAAATAAAAATCATGCATTCCGGACTACATGAAGGTCATTTTGTCATAATTTATAATCCCAGTGTTCTTAATAGAGCCTATCTAAGAAGGTCTTATAAGATTTTTGTTGGAGTCTCACGCCTCCTCAAATCAGCCTCTCCCTAGGTTCATAGTGCCCGTAGGACTTAGTACAATATGCCTATAGGTCTTAATACAATGTCCCTATAGGTCTTAATACAAGTGGAAGATTTACAGAGAGAAGATTTTACAAGCTGCCCATAGGACTTATGCATATTACATATAGGATCTATCCATTAGGAGGTGACATTTCCATGTACACTCCCCCTCAATGGAAGCTCCTTGAGGCCAAGCATTGATCTGAATTTTGAGAATTTTGCACTACATAATGGCTTTCTAAATATGTCTGCAACTTGATCTTCAGTTTGGCAATATTGAAGAGAAATATCTCCATTTAATACTTTCTCACGTATGAAGTGAGCTTGAATTTCAATATGTTTAGATCTTTGATGATAAATGGGATTCTTAGCAAGTGCAATACAACTTTGATTATCACATAAGAGTGTGGTGCTAGGACTGGATTCCATTTTAATTTCTCTTAGAAGTTGGTTTAACCACATAGCTTCTTTAGCTACTTCAGAGGCACTTTGATATTCAGCTTCTGTAGATAATAGTGCTACAGTTGATTGTTTTTAGAACTCCATGTGATTGCACCTGTTCCAAGTTTAAACACATATTCAAAAGTGGATTTTTGATCTATGGAATCCCTTGCAAAATCATAATCACAATATCCATATATATGTGCATTTTTAGTATGAGAATAATAAAGACCAAACTTAATGGTTCCTTTGATATATCTTAAAATATGTTTTGCCATTTTCCAATGTTGAACATAAGGTTTTTCCATAAATCGAGATGCAACACCAACTGCATAGGAAATATCAGGGTGGGAGATAGTTAAATAAATTAGGCTCCCAACTAATTGTTGATAAAGAGTGGAGTCAAACTTTTCACAAGGAGGATGAGCTTCAAGTTTGATACCAGTATCAATAGGGGTAATAGATGGTTTGCAATCAAACATATTAAACTTTGAAATTAAGTTTTGGGCATATTTTCCCTGAGATATACTGATTGAACAATGATCTTGAAAAATGGACATTCCTAAAAAGTGATGGAGGACTCCTAAATCAATCATTTCAAAGGTAAGACTTAGCTTTTGTTTATATTATAGTATTAATGATGAGAGACTACTTGTAATGAGTAAGTCATCTACATATACTACAATAATAACTTTATGATCATTTTCAAATTTAAAAAATAAATCATTGTCAGATTTACAACTAGAGAAACCTAAGTTTTAAAATAAGTTTCTTAATTTAGAATACCATACTCGAGGAGCTTGTTTGAGTCCATAAAGAGATTTTTTGAGTTTACATACATAGCTCTCTTTATTTTTTTGTACAAATCCATGAGGTTGATGCATATATATTTCTTCTTGTAAATCTCCATTCAAGAATGCATTTTTAACATCCATTTGGTGAATTTCCCATCCATTTTGAGCAGCTAGTGCAAGAAGTAAACGAATAGTCCCCATTTTGGCTACTAGTGCAAATGTTTCATCATAATCTATGCCCTGTCGTTGAGAAAAACCTTTGGCCACTAATCTTGCTTTATATTTATCAATATTTCCTTGAGGATCATATTTTATTTTATAAATCCAACGACAATTAATAATATTATGATTATGGAGTGGTGGAACAAGTTCCCATGTTTTATTTTTAATGAGAGCATCATATTCTATTTGCATGGCATTTTTCCAATTTTGATTTTCATTGGCTTCTTAAAATTTTTGGGGTTCAATTTCATATAGTGTCATTAAGGCAAAATACGTGTGTTGACTTCTAGTCATTTTAGGAAGAGAAGGTTCTACATTTGAATCTTTAATTAAGGATTGAACCCACTTAGGTTTTTTAGAAGGTTGTACAATATTATCATTAAAGGTTAATTGATTATTTTCTTCATAATTTGATGTTTCAACAATATTGTTAATTGAGCTAGGTAAGGGGGATTCTAAGATGTGAACATTTCGACTTAGAATAATATCTCTCTTTGAGGAATCATAAAGTCTAACTCTTTTTGTGTTTATCCCATACCCAAAAAATATACATTGAGTAGATGTGGAGTCAAGTTTTTGTCTCTTTTGTTTAGGGATGTGAACATATGTAGGACTCCCAAATATTTTAAGATGAGAGATATTAGGTTTTTCATTTGACCATTTTTCTAAGGGAGTTGAAAGATGTAAAGATTTTGTAGGAACTGTAGACACCTAAAAATGTCTCATTGATCATGTAGTAACTATTCCTCTAATTGGTTAAATAATTATTTAATTATTTAATTAATTTAATTAACTGTTTCTTCTAATTTCATATTTCCTCATCATCTTACTAATTATTCTATTTTATCCTATCATCATCTAATCATTAACCCTTTTTATTAATTAAATATTTATTATTTAATTAATTGTGAATTTATCCTTTAAATTAAATAATCTTTATTATTTAATTGGATTCAATTTCTAAATAATTAAATAGTTTCTTTAAATTATTTAATTAACTAATTAATTCTTCCATTTCCAAATCCCCGAATTCTAATTTCATTTAAATTCTTATTTCTTCTAATTTCTTCCAATTTCAATTACATGTGCATGATTTCAAAAACCAAATTGAAAATCAAAGTCAAGTTCTAAATATATTCAAATGCTAAATTGAATTTAAAATAAATTCAATTATCTGAATAAATATCATGCAAATGTTAAATTGAAAATCTAAGTCTAAATGCAAGCACGTGCTAAATTAATTAATTAAATCATTTATCTCTCCAATCTCTATTTTCATCTTCTAGTTCTCTTTGTCATCTTCTTTATTTCCTCCAATCATTCTTTTTCCTCTTTCAGTTAGCTTTTTCTCAATCAGTTGACTCAATTAATCTATTCAATCTATTATGTTTCACCTCTAAATCAGCAATTCAACTATCAATCAGCATATGAGCTCACCTGAGTTCCACCTCTTGATCAATCTATTCCACCTTTCAATCAATCTCATCCAAAAATCTATAAATTGAGTATTCAATCTCCATTCTCAACAATCATGAACTTTGAATCTTTGTGTCACTTGAAGGTTACCATCGCAATATCTAAGAGTCATCATACCACAGAGAATAGAAGAGCAATGGAAGTTATACACAGTCATGGAATAGGGAGTCTTTAATTGATTTCATTTATAGTTCCTATTTTGCTTGATTGTGTTATTTCATTATCTATTTGTTAGAATTCTTTGATTGGATAGGGATTCGTGATTTCCCTTTGATTCTAATTGATATTTTATAAGATGAATTTTGCATGCACATAGGAACTCTATTTAAAATATATAGTTGTATTCATAGCTTCAGCCCAAAGAAATTTTGGTGTATTAGAAGAGTGCATCATAGATCTAACCATTTCTAAGATGGTTTGATTTTTTCTTTCAGCAACCCCATTTTGTTGGGGAGAATAAGGACATGTTAGTTGTCTTTGTATCCTACATATTACACAAAAATTGGCAAAGTCTCTATTAATGTATTTTGTTCCATTATCTGTTCTAAGAATTTTAATTTTGTAATTAGATTGATTTTCAACTAGAATTTTAAATTCTTTAAATTTAGAGAGAACTTCATCTTTATTTTTAAGGTAATATCCCCAAATCATTCTAGAATAATCATCAATAAATGTAAGGGTATAGAGGGATCCCTTAAGAGAAGGAACTTGAAATGACCACATTAGATCACTATGAAGTAATTCTAGGGTTTTATATTGTTTTCGATTATGATTCTTATTAAAGGGTTGTATATGTTGTTTACCTAAGAGGCAACCTTTACAAGCTTCTAATTTATTTTCAATTTTCGATAATCCAATTACAAGGTTATGATGAGAGATTTCATTTAAGCTCCTAGTATTAAGATGTCCTAATCTTTCATGCCATAATTGTGTTTCATTTTTTATTTGTGTAGATAAGCGATTTTCTTTTGAAGTAATATTAAAAATAAAAAGTCCATCTTTTTTAATACATCTTGCAACAATGGTTTTATTTTGATCTTTAATGTACCATTTATCTTTTGTAAGAGAAATTTTAAAATTATCTTGGGTAAGATGAGAACAAGATAGCAAATTTTTTCTTAAATTTGGAACAAATAATGCATGTCCAATGGTATCATTAAAAAATTTAATTTTACCCATTCCTTCAGCTTTAATTACTGAATTATCTTCTAAATATATATTTTCATTACAAGGTTCTACATCGAATAAAACATCATACAAGTATGTCATATGTCTAGATGCTCCACTATCAAGAATTCATTCATCATTAGTTGATGTAGATAAGGCAGTATAAAGTGCAATATTCTCATTTTGATTTTGATTTGTGTTAGGTTTATAATTTTGATTTTTATGAGATCTATTTCTGTTATGAAATCTACTTTTATTTTGATTGTTATGATATCTATTTTTATTTTGATTGTTATGAAATCTATTTTTATTTTAAAAACAAAAATTTTCAGAGTGGCCTAGTTTACCACAATGAAAAAACTTTAATTGGTTGGTTTTGCTAATTATCTGTGAATTTTTAGAATGGTGAAATGATTTGGAGATATTATCTTTATTTTTATTATGATGTGCATATGATTTGATATTATTATTTTCTTGACATAAAAGAGCTTATGAGGCTTTCTCTTTAGAATCAAAGTTTAACATTACATGTTCTTCTTGAATAAGAAGAGAAGATAGTGTTGATAAATCAGGAAGATCATCTTCATTTTGATACTTAGAGTTTAAAATGGAAATAAAATTTCTAAATCTTTCATGGATGTTGATTTGTATTATAAAGTACAAAAGTTTATCTTTTATTAGATCACATTTGCATCCATCCAATTGAGATTTAATATTTTTTATCTTGGCAAGATAGTTTATTACTTTTTCATCCCCTTTCATGGGAGTTGTAAATAATTCTAAAATTAATTTAATTATTTTTGAAAGCCTAGATCCTTCATGCATAGATTATAGTAATTTCCAAGATTCAAAAGGTGATTCTATGTTCCCAATGTGTAATAAAAAATCATCTCCTACACTTCTTAATAAAATTGACAATGCTTCTTGTGATCTATTATTAAAAAAACTTACAAGATCGGGGTTAATATTTCTACTTGTAGGTTGTTTTTCCTTACCATCCACAATGTCCTGTAACTTCTTG
The DNA here is from genome assembly GCF_030272615.1 of Cryptomeria japonica. Lineage (NCBI taxonomy): Eukaryota > Viridiplantae > Streptophyta > Pinopsida > Cupressales > Cupressaceae > Cryptomeria > Cryptomeria japonica. Next base: position 402,265,422 of record NC_081409.1, read on the forward strand.
GCCATGAATTCTGCTTTTATTTGAATCTTCCATGTGAGCTTTATCAATTGTGAAGATATGTGAGCCCATTTGAATAATTTGTAATAAAATAACCTGGGAGAAGTTTTTATAAAAAATATATTAGTGCCTTATTTAAAAATAATACCCCTTCTTTCTTTTTGTGATAATTGTCTGGTATTAGAAATACTTATGAGATAAATGAATAAAGTATATATGAAAATAATTTTTTTAAAATAACAATTTTAATATTATATATGTAATTTTTAACCTTTTTAATAAGAGAAGAAATAAATTTCTCTAAGTAAAAGGAAGGTTTTTAACTTCATGGTGAATAAAGAATAAGCAAAATAAAAAGTTTAATTTTGTAGTGAAAAAAAATCTTTAACTTTATAGTGAAAACCTAAAGTAAAAGAGATGAAAAATGATATTTAATTTTACAATGAGTGAATAGTATTTTATGTTTGTGTTATTTATAATCTCCAAACTATTAACTTCTATAGTTTTAATAACCTTACAAAATAGTTTGAATCTAATTTTTTGGTTATATATTTATTTTTAAATTTTTTATTTAAGTCACATAGCAAGAATTCTAAAATAAATAAATAGAAAAAATTCTAAAATGTAGATTAGATATAAATAGTTGATTAAATTTTAATAGTAATCATTATATCTTTTCCTGCAACAATTATCAAATGTTAAATTCTCCTTTATATATTTTTCCTGTAATAATCATCAATGTTAAATTATCATTTATCTCTTTTCCTCCACAATGATCAAATATTAGATTATTCTTTAAAAAAAATTATCACAGTGGATTTACATGGGCAAAACCATTAAAGGGTAGTTACCATACCTTTTCAATAATAATCATGTTTACAATTAATAAATAAATAACTTTTAATAGTTCTTTAATTTATTAATTATTCACAAGAAATGCTTTCCAAGCATTATGATAAAACATTATATATTATAAGAGTTTGACCCCTAATAATATTATGTTCTAACACATTCATTCCTCTACTATATAAATAAATTCAATAATTTATTTTTATGGTTAATTCATTCTAATTCTTCCCACTTTAATCATCTTCTTCCATTTTCCAATTAAATAAGCAAATTAGTTTGTGTATTTAAATTCCTCCCTTCCATTAAATTTGAATTTTAAATTCAAATTTAAGCACATGGCTCCTACTCCTAACCACCTAGCCTAACCACATGCTAACCCAACCCACCCAATCTAACTAAGGGTTTAACAAATCCTATCCCCTTCAACTGCTTATCCTAACCATCTCTTGAGTGTCTACCCTTTCTTAGAGACACGTGGTAGTTATGCCACATGTCTGTCATCTCCATGCCACTTGCATCTTTTGTTGGCATATGGTTGGAGATTCTTTTCCACTTATCTTCTTAGGAATGACAAGTGTCCATCTCCTCAACTTCTTTCCAACTTCTTTGATCTTGACCATCAATTTCTCCAGACTGAATCTGCACTGTTGATTCCTACGACCTCACCTCTGGTCATGAAAATCTTATAAATACCCCCTCTTTTAGATATGAGAGAAACTTTTAGAATCTTATCATTATTAGCATTCTATCAGCATTGTCAATCATTCCTAGCAATCATAGCATCATAGAGTAGCATAGCATCACTTAAATGGCTTTCATGGTAGCTTAATCATAATGTAGAATTAGCATAGATAGTGTATTAGATTTTTACATCATAATTGCATAATCAATTCCCATCTCTTGAGTTGTCACTTTGTTTAAATCATGCATCTAAGAGTCATCAATTGAGCCGACAAAGTCCTCAAGACTAGGGAGTGATGAGACAACATTGGGAGTATTTTGATTGTTTTATTTGGTTTCCTCAATATAATGTTTCATTGAGCATGTGTGATTTATATGCTTATAAATGGATTAAACACAATATTTTTGCACATGGTAGGAGGCATTTAAATTCACAATCCAGCACCAAAGAGCGGATCTCTAGATAATGTCATTGGGAGCATAAACAATAATGATCCCAAAAGAATGATTGTCAATTAACACGAGGATCCAAATAAGTTGCTAAGTAGGATCAGACCCATGATTAATGACACAAGATTTATAGTGTGGTTCTATAAAGTAACAAATCCTCCATGACCCACCTCATGTGTGGAAGCAAAAGATAGACCACCTAGCCAAATAACTTGATGTAGTGGATAGCATGAAACTAGAAATCTTAACTTTTTGAAGACACAACACATCAATACCAGGACAATTTTGTTGAGTATCCCATATGGAATACTTCTTGGTGAGGTTAGTGAGACCTCAAACATTCCATGATAGAAAATTCATGAATCAAAATCTTGCATATCATTGTCGTCCTCAAATAGGAGAAACGATTATGCAAAAAATTAGCTGCACACCAAAAACTAGGAAGGCCTTTCTTTCGCTTTTTTGGAACAACCTCACACTCTTCCAAATTCTTAGAAGGTTGTGAGGGCGACACAAAATATTCATCTAAGATAAAAGCATCAATGCAAGCTAGGGTATTCACACAAAAGAAAGATGAACACAAGCCTTAATTGTGGCAAGAGCTACAACCTCCTTCCACTTCTCATAAGGGTTTGAAACTAGCACCAAAGGTGGCAACTGCATGGTAGCTATGTCACTTGGCTTAGTCGATCCATAATTGGACATAAAAGGTTTACCCTTATGGGTAATCATGGTTGATTTTTCTTCTAGCTTTATCGCCTCTAGAAGATGTGGATGGTTAGAAACCTTAGGAGGTGACTTAGCCCTTGGAGTAGCCAAAGGGAAGTCCTTGATTTTATGCTCCTATTTAAATATCAATCATCACTTTGAGGTCACATAACAAATCAATTTCAACACAAACCCTTTTTGGGGGTTCATGATATTGGGGGTTCATGATATAAGTGGTTGGGTTCGACACACACAATTTTGCCGAGAGATTGGGAGATGACATGCAAAAATGACCAATGAGGCAAAGGAAACCCAAGGAATTCTAACCAAACTTAGACATGAAGCCTTTTGTGAAGAGAGATTGTAAAGTCTCTAGACCAAGGTTGGAAAACCAATAGTGAAAACCAAACATACCAAGGGTCATGTTGTAAAATAGCCTGAACATGGTTAACCTCTAAAAAAACTTATGGTCAAGTTTTGGATGCCATCTAGGTAGACCCCATGAGGTTCCATGCCTTGGATACCCAGTCCCAAAGCATGCTTTCAAGGGGGACCCTCCCAAAAAAATATCCTATAAGAGTATGCTACTCTAACCATTGACACGCATTATTAAAATCTTGAACAGGTAAAAGGGCATCCATAGGTTTATCAAAAGGTGTACCTCATGAAATACTTTGGGCACAAATTTTTGAGGACATTTGTTCATAGGAGCCACTATCACCAATCATTAAAGCATTAACACCAGCAAAAACTGTCATGTTGAGGTTGATCGAGACCATTATAAAACTAAAAGGACTCACACAATTGATGTAGTGTGACAAAGGGTGAGAAAAAACACATAGTAAACAAGGAAGACAAAAAACATTAGTAGAGCAAAAAACCATTAAAAAGCTTTCAGTTTGTGTTCAGTGTTAACATTTTTCAATATAATAATTTTTTAAGTGAAATAATGAACAAATATGATATCTTTTAGCGTACTTTATCTATATTCCTCTAAAGATAGGTATGTTAGTGAGTTATTTTACTTTGAACACACTCAATTTCAATTGTTATGTTGATTGATGTACCTCTACAATAGTACCACCATTCTTATCTATGAAAAAAATGGCAAGTGATCTTTATCTTTATTTTTTAAGAAAAAGAACAATGATTGCATTAGATAAATATTATACTCTCTACTTTAATTTTATTTTTAAAATTTGATATCTATTGACATATTTTACATAGATTTAAAAAAATATAAATATGCTAGTTAAATAGATTATTTGAGGGGCTCATATTTAGAGTCAATAGACACTCCATATAATTATGTTGAAGGCGTCTCTTTATTTGAAACGGACGAGTTGATATTTCAAATCAATGATTCACATTTTTTGAGAGACGTGCAAGATGATTGAGATGATAATGACCGTTAGATCATTTTTACATTATTTTTTATATTTTTTTTATGGCATGGGAAAAACGCGGGGAAGCCAATTTCACATGCTTCCCTAAAAATCGATGTCATAGTCTGCCTTCACATACCACACTATCAGATAGTGCTTTTACAACTTCAAGTGAGGATAAACATAGGGATATTAAATATATATTTTGTAAACCGAAACTTTGAAATCCATGAATTTATTTGGGGGGCTCACACATATATGATAAAGGCACCTCAACATTTTAATGTTGCTTTTTGTCCTTGTGTGGGGTAGGTATTTAATTTCTTACTTCAAATATTTTTATTATTATTATTTAAGTTTTTAATAAACAATTATTAAATTTTGAAGCTGAAAAATTTATTTGTTAGATAAAAATAAAGAGTAATTATGTTTTTTATTATGGGAAAAATAGGTTTTGAAGGGATCTCGAAACCCTTTACAATAGATCCTTAAAAGATAAGAGCATTAAGAAACGAGAAAAGACATTCTACAAAAAAACCAGCACAGTTCTGGGCAAAAACCAGCATAAAAGCCCAACAAAACCAGCAACATCCAGCCAAAACAGAAAAAAAGCCAAAAGACAAATTACTTAATGTTTTTAAGGGCCTTAGCCAAATTTCTGCTAATCCCTTCCAAATATTTTATATTATCCTTGAGCATTGGGATTTCCTTGGAAGAAGCCAAAGCAGCTTTTTTCATACTCGCCCTAGTCCTTTCTGTCGCACCACTAGGAACACTTTCTACATTCCCTGCCTCAATAGCATCCTCATCAACATCTAGGTCCACAATAGGTTTAGAAGTGCTGAGGCCATCAAGGAACTTGGCAATTTTCTCCATATTCCTGGTCACAGAGGTAAGGATATCTGGAATCATAACCAAAAAGTTCTTCATGGTTGTCTTTCCTTCCTCCAACTTACTAATCTGAGCTTCCAGCTTCTCCACTTTTTCCTCCATAACCTTTTTCCACTGCTCCTGGTTACTTTCATCTTTCTTTCCCTGCTCTTCCTGTTGCTTATTAATTTTTTCTAGTTTCTTGATTCTTTCATATACCCACCTATCAAAACCCATTCGAGCCTCAGACTGGTTTTTGAGTTTATCCAAAATAATCCCATCTCCAGCTTTATCTTGTTCCTTGCTCGTTTCCTCCTTATCCTTCTCCTTCTTAGTTTCCATTTCCCTTTCCTCCTTATTAATCTGATTGTCCTGCTCCTCCATAGGCTAGCTGTTAACATTACCAATACTCACGCTGTGGGTAGGGCTATTCTGATTAGAAACATCCTTTGCTGCTCCTTCCTCTTCCCCCACTTCCTCTTCTTTCCAACTCTCATCTTCATCAGACTCATCGATCTCCATCTCACTTCCATATTTTCCTATGTCCTCATAATCAACCTTCGTATCCTTTTGTTTACCCATGTCCTCTTGAATTTTCTCCACATTGGCTTTTTTAACCTTTTTTCTCTGTATCAACTCATCCTTACTGGGCCCACATTCCTCAATTTTCCTCTTTCCTTTCCCTGGTGACACCGATAACCTTTTGTTTTCTTGTATAACTAGAATCTTGAAATGCTCATAAATGAGAAAAATAAGGTCGTAATGAAGTACATGAGAAGAAGGGTTATTACCATGCTTGTTCAAAGACCGCAATAGAGACCTGAAAAGGTAATAGGGCCAAGAAATCCTCTTCTTGTGTCTAAAGTGATTTAGAAGCACAAAATGGTAGGTGTGGACCCTGGTAAAATGACCCTCCACATTAATATATTCCATAATTGCATTAAGCACACAGCCCCAGATTGTTTTGATATTAGAAGCATCATAATACCCCCCCCTGAAGCTTTTCCTAATTTCTCTCTCTCCTTCTCTTTACGTGGAAAAAGATTCACTGCATTATTAGACACTTTTAGATCCCTAAAGAAATTAAGACCAAAATGGGGCATACTTGTGACCATGGAAATGAGGTCCGTGTCCATCTTGAATCTAACTCCATGAATTTTGAAGGAGCCATTTTTCAAAATTTCAATAACTTTGGTAACCGCTAGGTTAACTCTGCTTTTATCATAGTCTATCAATTTTTCCATAAAATGCATCATGAATCCCTTCTCCAGCTTTGTCCATACCTTAGGCATCTCTTTCCATCTAGAAATATTATCAGGTTCCTCTCTTCTTAGATCCCCCCCCCCATTTTAGAGTTTGTTTTACAATTTCTCTGCTTCTGCAACTTCAAAGCTTTCTTCCAAATGACACTCAGCTTTTTAAAAATGCACAGCCACAAAGCGTGCAATATTTTAATATTCTTGTTTAGGACTCTGCCCTTCTAACGTGCTATCATTACCTTTCTAAAAATTTGATGATTAATCATTAATACTTCCATGATTAACGTGTGATCCTTCTTTCCCCATAAATCTGTCCTTTCTATTGAGTTCTTTAATATTAAAATCAATATTAACTTCCCCATCCCATATGCTTTGAGCTTCGGAAATAACGCCAAGGTTAGCAAGGTCATCCGCTACGGCATTTTTTTCCCTGAAAGCATGCTCAATAATAATTGATTTAAAGCTTGAAATGATTTCTCTAGCTTTAAAAATAATATTTTCTATAGTCCATGAAGGCTCAACTTCTCCTTTAAGGCATTTAATAATGTTAAGAGAGTCTCCCTCCAACCATAGATTATCATGATTGAGATTTTAAGCTATAATCAAGTATTCAGTGTCATCGAGGCTTCAACATAGTGACTAGTTTGGTTACCCAAAGGGCCAGCAACAGCCACAAGGCAACTTCCAACAAAACTCCTGACAATGCCCCCATAACCAGCTTTCTTAGGATTTCCCTTCGAAGCCCCATCAAAGTTGGCCTTGATCCATCCTTGGGAAGGAAAGCACCAGAAAAGACCATCCCTGCCCTTATACTTACTATTTCTATTATTGGAGAGGTTCCATATTTCATTAAAGTCTTCTTTAGTAGCTAAACAATTATCAATTCCATATAAACATTCATAGATCCCTCTATAGGTTTTGTCCACCACCACTTCAGGGTTCGCACTTTTTTCCCTAAAAATCTTATTATTACGCTCCTTCTAGATGTTCCATATGACAATAGGGAGAGTAAGTTTCCAAAGCTCAACATTCTTAGAATTTGAACTAGGGTAATACCATTGCTGCCAAAACTCTTGCAGAGAGTTCGGGAAAACCCAGCTCAACTTCCACCTACTAAAAATGATATTCCAAATTTCCTGACTGAAATTGCACTGGTAGAGGGTATGGCAAGTAGGTTCCTCCTCCCTGCAGTAAAGAGAACACCTGTTAGGAAAAAAAAATCCACGATTATGGAGATTATCAAGAGTTAGCACCTTATTTTGGATAAAAATCCAAAAGAAGGTATTAATTTTGGGCATCAACTTCTTTATCCACACTTTAGCCCACAAAGGGATCTCCTCCGAAGCTTTGTAATGGATAGACACTGCTGAAGACATAGAATGTTTCCCATCAAAAGTTTCCCTCCAAATCAAACAATCCTTAGAATACTCCATAAAGATGTGGAAGAAAGCAAGATCTCCAAAAAATTTAATCTTGGACAAAGCTAGCTGAATTCAATCCACTTCCCATTTCTCCAGTAGTCTCTAACAAAGTCTCCATACCTACTTTTGAACTAGTCTTTCTATTCCTTAAGAATGGGGATTTCCTCCAGCGGTTTATCCGTTAGCCATCTGTCCTCCCAAAATCCAATAATTCTCTCATTCCCCAATTTCCACTTTCTTCCAGCTGCAGCCCAATCTTTAGCCATTTGAACAACATTCCAAATTGCAGAACCTTCCACAAGAAAAGAATTTTCCATAAATTCTTCCTCAGATGGTTGCATGTGAAGGTATTTCTTTTTCCAAATTGAATTCCATTCCCTTTCCTCCCCTTTCATTCTCCAAATTTGTTTAGATAACAAAGCATTATTCATAGTTATAATGTTCCTTAATCCCAAACCCCCAAAAGCCATAGGAGTACAAATTTTATTCCAGGCAATAAGGGGGATTCTATTTTTATCTTCCACTCCCAACCATAAGAATTTTTTTTGAATTTTTTCAATGGCCTCAGCAAACTTCCTAAGGATTTTGAACAAACTAAGGGCATAGCTAGACAAATTTTGAAGGGTAGCTTTAAGAAACGTCACCTTACCCACTTGGCTAAGGAGGGCTCCTTTTCATCCAGCCAGATTGGAATTTAATCTATCAACCAGCTTCATCCAGAAATTATTTGAAGGCTTTAAGCATAGAGGGAGACCCAAATAAGTAGAAGGGAACATAGAAATTTTGCATCCAAGGATTCTTTCGATCCTTCTTTGTCTATCCACAGGGGTATTGATGAAGAACAAAGAACTCTTATCCCAATTTATTTTTTGACCTGAAGCAGCTTCATAGGAATCCATAACACTCTTCATGTTTTTTGCTTCTCTTATGGTAGCTTCTCCCATAGTGATAGAATCATCAACAAAATGTTCATGAGTACAGGTTTAGTTGGACGAGGAAGGTTTAAGGCCTTTGAGTTTCCCTTCTTCCACACTTCTCATAATAAATCTACCCAAAATTTCAACCAAAATAGTAAACAAAATAGGAGAGATAGGGTCCCCCTGTCTTAGTCCTTTAGAGCTTTTCAAGAAATTGGAAGGGGGTCCATTAATAATAACTGCAGAAGTTAAAGTGTCAGTCAACTGAGAACAAATCTGAATCATCTTTTCCCCAAACCCAAAAGCTTTCATAATTCTGAAAAGGAATTGCCAATTCACTCTGTCATGGGCCTTAGACATGTCCAACTTAAGAAAAAAGCCCTATTTTTTAGCAGCAAATAAAGAATGAATATTCTCATGGACACAAATGATGGAATCCAAAATCTGTCTACTAGGGACAAAACCATTTTGCTGAGCTGAAATAATGCGAGGGAGAATATCCAGCATTCTAGAAGTAAGAACCTTAGATATAATTTTGTAAATAGAATTACAGAGACTAATAGGTCTGAACTTATTGAGAGAGTCAGCTCCAGAGATCTTAGGAATAAGAATAATAAAGGTAGCATTGAGTTCTTTTAGAAGCCGACTAGAAGCAAATAATTCTTTAACTCCATTACAAATATCAATCTCCACAATATGCCAATTTTTTTGGAAAAAGAACATGGGGAATCCATCCGGACTAGGAGACTTGTCTCCAACAAAGGAAAACATGGCCTTTTTTATTTCCTAATTTGAAGGGATCCAAGAAATATTTTTGTTGTCATCCTCATTTAAAATGGGAGGGATAGCTTGAGCTAGAAGATCTTGATTTCTGATATCCAGAACGTCCACACCTCCCAAAAGATTACTAAATAAATCCATAGCTTCCCATCTTATTTCATTTTCATCTGACAAAATCCCCCTATTGTAGGATAAACTGGAAATCCTGTTGGCCGCCCTATGCTTAAGAGCAGTCATGTGAAAAAACCGGGTATTTTTATCACCTTCCTTCAAATATAGCACTCTTGATCTTTGTCTCGAAAAAGTTTCTTCATTAGAGATAATTTCATGGTATTTGGATAGCAACCCATTTTCAACATTCCTCAAATCCTCAGAAAGCCCTTCCACTTGAATTTTATCTTGAACTTCTTTAATATATGTCTTAATATGAGCTTTCATTTTAAAGATATCTCCAAAAGTCTCTTTGTTCCAAATTTTAACTTTGGCTTTGATAATATTAAGCTTTTTGACCACTCTAAATAAGGCAGTACCCTCAACCTCTGAATTCCACCATTCAGCAACACAGATTTCCAATGAAGGGTGGGACAACCAAGCTTTTTCAAATCTAAAAGGAAAATTTTGCTTTGCAGAAGTTGAATTGGCAGTGAAAGAAATAGGACAATGATCAGAGCCAATCTTAATGATAGACGCCAAAGAACAATTATACTTAGAAATCCAATCGGGAGAAATCAAGGATCTATCCAACCTGACTTGAATAAGATCATAACTAGTTTTTCTATTGGTCCAAGTGTAATTAATCCCTTGGAGATCCACATCCATCAAAGCTTGATCATTAATAAATTCCATAAGATCTTGTCTTCCCTCCAACTACAAAGGAAGGCCTCCCATCTTTTCATCCTCTTTTAAAGGGGTATTGAAATCTCCCATAATCATCCAGCTTTTATCAGAAAAACTTAGTCTATCTTCAGTCAAGCTCCTCCAAAATTTAGTTCTTCCAGCTTTAGAATTAGGTGCATAGATATTAGTGATAACCCAAACAAAGTTATCCTTAATATGGTCAAGAAAAACTAAGGTCATATTAACCCCTGAAGCAATTTCCTTACCTTTAATAGTATTCTGATTTCAAAAGATAGTTGTACCTCCAGAGGCACCCTCCGAACTTGTTCCAATTACCCCATTACTTTTGAAAATTTTAATCCTTCCCACTTTATCCTTACACATCTTAGTTTCCTGAATAAGGACTACATCCGGTTTATGATCTCTTATAATATTACGCAACACATCTTGCTTATGGGGGGCGTTCAACCCTCTAATATTCCATGAAATTATCTCCATACTTTAACCGGGGATAAGGCTGACTCAATGGAGCTTTGTGTTCCATCAGCGCAGTTCTTCCAACTTTCCTGTTCCCTTTGATTTTTTAGAGAGGGTCTCCCCTATTTTTTGTTGTGACTTCCAACATCTGCCACCTTCTTATTCTTTCTTCTTGTTGAAATACCTCCATTGGGTCCTCCATTATTTGACTTGCCTTCTTTAATACTGAAAATCCTAAGATTTCCCTCAAGAGCCACTGTTTCCATACTTTTAGGAGGAGTTTTGCATTGGGAGTTTAGGATCATATTTCTAGTCTGCTTAGGACTTCCATTGGTTAATAACAACAAAGGCACGGTATCTAAAATATTACATTCCTGTGCTTCATTAAAGTCTTCCTCAGTTTCTTTATTATTAGATGAAGCTAAAGCATCATCATAGGAAAACTCATCAACTTTACCTTGGATGATAGGACCAACCTTCAAATCCTCTAATTTAGATTTTTGAACCTTTTCTTCATTCCCATACTCTTCCTCCTTGTTGCTTTCTTTTTTACTATTAGAACAGGCACAAACTAATTTTTCATTGTTATTATTCAAACCCTCCTTTTCCTCATTTTCCATCTCGATCATTTCCTTCTCAGGGACAACCTCTGAGGGTGGATCATCATTCTTCCCTTTCCTTTGCCATTTCTACTTCAAGTTACCATCATTTTTACCATTCTTACCCTTCTTGGACGGACAAGATTTTGCCCAATGACTTGACTTTTTACAATGAAAACATACAAACGATAGAGATTCATATTCAATCACTTGGGTCCATTTCCCCAATTTGGACAAAACCTCAATAGATTGAGGCATATCTGTCATTTGATTAACATTAACACAAATACGAGCAAAAACCAACCTAGATTTAGCTGCAGTAATCAGGTCAATCAATAGAAGTTCATCAAATGATCTCCCAATCCCTTTAAAGACCTCATCATTCCATAACTCCAATGGAAGGCCAGGAAGACACGTCCATACAGGAGCCGACACAAAAAAGGAATCATCCAAAGGAAGGTTAGGAGCCCATTTTTGTAAAGCCAAGGTTGACTTGCCAAACATCCACGGCCCTTCACAGAGTGCTTTATTCATATCTTCTTCATTATTAAAAGAAAAGGAGAAAAACCCCCTAGGAAAAGCTGCCACATCCACTTGACCTTTGAGAACCCATTTTCTCCTTATAAAGTTCCTTACGACATCGATGTTAGGTCTAAAACCAGCGAACCATCCAACCAAGGCCATAGCTAAGCCAAACACAGTGAAATCAACCAGCTTATCCAGTATAGATATAGCAAAAACCCTTGTCACTGGATCAGAAAGGTCTTTAACTTCCAGAAGTCTAGATTGCACCAAAGGCCTGACTCCAAAAAGAGCCGACCATTTCTTTTCTTTACCTCTATCATGTGGGTCCCCAGTTTTGGAATCTTTATCTTCCACCGATTTGATTGTCGCCTTGTCCCCCTAAGTACCCTCAGATGCCTGGGGACCTGCATGATTACCAAATCCAACCACAGAAAGACCACCATCCCCATGAGTTCCGCCATCCCCATGTTTGAAATTTGAATTTCCCGCTCACCACTTTGCTTGCTACTCCTCTCCTCCCATTGAATTATAAAGTTGCTCATACAAAGAGTAATTATGTTAATTATAATTGTATTTATAATAATTATTATTATTATATTTCTTTTTTTATCAGTAATTGCTTTATTTTTTTACTAGAGCTATGAACCAGTTGGGGTCACAATGGGGGACCCTCTCCCTGCAAAATTACATGATGAGGTATTAACACCTCCTCGATGATTTGTACACCTCTTTTTCATATATTTGTTATACCACACTATCTAACTCTCCTTATCACTCCATACACCTTATCTCTCCACACTTCTCCTTATCACTCCAATACTTCTCTCCTTATCTCTCCAATGCAAGGCACCTTATCGCTCCTTAATAAAGCAAGGGCATCTTGAATCATCGGCATTATGGCACTATGAGAGGGTTGGGTTGATCGCAGCATGAGGAAGAACCATCAAGGGGTAGAGCAGGGTCAATGTGTGTGTATGAAAAGTGGAATAAGTCTGCAAGTTGTAAGACACAACACTTCAATTAAGTCATTACATGTATGGTTAGACAGATATAAGCATGAATAATAAAGCCATAACAAATCGACCAATTGCCTTCTAAAATATGCGAGTATAGACTTGCTCTCATATTTGTAAAAGCAATACTAGTTACTAGACTACACCAAGACGAAGGATTTAATCTATATGAGCATGATATTAAGCTAAATGGATGCAAGCTGATTATGCTAGATGGATGACTAGTAAGCTATATGAATTCAAGAAATAATAATTGAACTAAATATGCAAAAAGCTAAACTAAAATGCAATCATCTCAAAAAGAAAGCACAATATCTTCAATGACTCCAGAGCAAAAACTATATAATAACAATAAATCTCCAGGGTGTTTTGAATGAGAGATGAAGGCTGAATTTATAGAGAATCATAATAGAGACCAACGGTCAAGATCAATTAGCAACGAGCGGTTGAGATTATTCAAGAAAAAGCACAATTTAGGATAATTGAAATAATTGAGAGATTAGATTAAGTTAACCATGAGATATATTCCAATTATAGTTTGATTGAAATGCATACATATTATAAGTCTGAGTTTGCATTGGAGATAAAATTCAATTAATTCCATGCAATTGTGATGAAAATAGGTGATTCCGTGCAATTTCTTTGATTTATTCAAGAAAAGTCTTTTCAATGCAATTGAATTTCTTTTCTCAAAATCTTTGAGTTCCAATTTTAGAGAATGATTAATAATTCAATTAATTGTTTTTCGGATTTCAAGTTATCTCAACTTAGAAAAAGAAATAATATCTCAATTTTGATTTCTCTTTCAATTCAATTCTTTTATTTTATTTTTAAATTAACTCTTTCTTTCCATATTGATTCCTCTTTTGTAGTAAATTAATTCCTTTTTTATGATTAAATGGCAAATTTATTAATTAATTAAATATGCTAAGATATTTAATAAATTAAACAGGATAATTGATCAAAATGATTTTCTTGGAATGATTTAATTAATTAAATAAATATTTAATTAATATAGAATAATTCACTTGCCATGTGATATTTAATGATAGAAGAATTAATTAATTGTGTGCTCAAAGTTGATTTAATTGCCTTTGGTTAGGACCTTGGTGATGTTGTTGAGATTAGGGGCCCATGGTTTAGGTGACCATTTTTAGGGTATTACATTTTCCCCTCTTTGAATTAATGTGCGAGCAGTGCGTTGGTTCAAAGAATAGTTGATGTCTAGGAGATACCAGTTCTGAACTTGATTGATCACGAACCAGATGAAGAGCAAGGTGTTTAGCTTATTTTGAAGCGATGAAACTAAATAAAGTTGATTAACATGATACCGATCCCAAACTTGATTGAACAAGGACCGATGAAGAGCAACGATACCGAACTTGAACTTGATTGATCAAGAAGCGGATCTTACTGATCTAGAACTTGATTGAACTAGATACAGTGAGCGAAGATAAAATTGATCTTGAACTTGATGGATCAAGATACAATGAGCGAAGATAAGCTGTCCATCTTGATTTGATGCGATGAAACTGAACACCTTCTTAGATTGAGCATATGATCAAAGATACTCTTTAAACTTTTGATTGAGTTTAAATGAATAATCAGCTTGATGAAAAGCGATGAAACTGATTAACATTAAGAGACTGATTCAGATGAAGGCAATATCAGCTTGAATTGAAGCGATGAAACTAATATGCCTCTAGAGATTGATTTGATTCAGATGATCAAGAGATCTCAACTTGATATGAAGCAATGAAGCTGAGATGCCCTTAGAGATAAGAATTTGTTTGATTTTCTTTAGTTGAAAAGATTTTTTGCTCGACTTTTGATGAAGATTTGAAAATTTTCTCGACATTGAAGATGTGAGGTCATGAGGTCATGAGTATGCCCCCTCGAGAGCGAAATCGAAAGATAGCAAGGGTACATGATTTTAGGCAATTGTTGGCGATGATAATTATTTGAGCACAAAGATTGAGCCAGAGGATCATTTGAAGATTAAGCGTTGATTAATGAGAAACTGAGCGCAAATTGAAGAAAAGAATGAGAATGTGATGAAAGCGCTAAGTGATCTCAGTTGTGTGAAATTGAGTAGAAGAACGATCTCAGATTTCGATTTCAATCCCAAAAATGGAATCAGGACGGGCAAATTAGCTACGGGTACAATTTCCATGTCCATCAGAGCAAGTTGAAAAATTAGGGTTTTGGCTATATAAGGGGTCCAAGTGTCATTTTCAATTCATTTTAACCTCTCCAAGTTTGAAATTTGAAAAAGCCTTCTGCGAAGAAAAATGGTCATTCCAATCTAGGAGCATCAATTTAAGCGCCAAAGACATCATAATAGACCACATAACTACGAGCCAGTGGTAAGTAATCAATCGTTTTGTCGTGCAAGATGATATTATCTCTCATACGACAATATGTCCTTGTGTGGTTTGTCATATTAGGCCATATGTTTTGTCATCTAGGATCATCCCATGTATCATATGAAAGTTTGCTTGAGAGCCCATTTTATCGTGCGAGTGCATGTCTTTTGTCGTATGGGAGTCTTTTTATCGTGCTACATGAATTCTTGACTCGTACGAGTTTCTTCTTACACTGTGAAATGTCATATGGAAAATAGTGAGCATTTTTAAGGTTTTAAAACATGAAAATTTGATTTGGCGTTTGGTGTATTTAGATTTGCATGATGTTTAAAATGTATAGCATAATTGGGATGACTTGTTGATGCTCTCAGTTTGATCCTTGCAGGTTCGACTACCACATATCCTGTTTCAATGTGTCTATCCTCCTATGATGAGGCTAGTCCGCGAGCTATCAGATATAGATAGAGCACATATTAATTTGTGCAGCTTTACTCACCTTTTACAAATGCCTAATATCCGTGTGAATCACAGGATTCTTATTGCACTTGTTGAGCGGTTCCATTATGAGCATAACACCTTTCTTCTACCAGTGTGAGAGATGATTATTACTCCAAAGGATGTGTATAGGATTTTGAGGATTTTGTTTGCTGGGGATAACATTGACTATGATTCTGCTCAATGTCCTAGTGTCTTAACCTTGAGATGCATTTTTCATGATGAGGACATCCTTGAGTGAGCTATCAGTTGGGATGATATGATGGCTAGATACAGTGAGCAATTTCTATTGGCATGTCTATTAGCAGGGTTCATTGGTTGTTTTGTTATGTCGAACAGGGGACAACAGAATTTCTTATGTGGCTGGGCTAGGATGCTCAAGAGACTACTAACTCATCTTGAGAGATTAGGGTGGGGATCTTGTTTATTAGCCCACATGTATCATGAGATGCATGAGATTGCATATAGGGATGGGAAGAGCATGGCATCAGGAGTGTTGGTTCTGCAGATTTGGGCTTGGGAGCATATCCCAGTTTGTAGACCTATTATTGATGATGCCAGAGATCCACACCAGTTGATCGTTTATAGATATTTTGGATACGTTACTCGACCCCATCTGGGCAAGACAGAGTATTGGCGATGACAGCTTGATGATCTGATCATTGTTGTATGGAGACCATATAGGGGTCTAGAGTTGTGGGACAACTGGAGAGCTCAGCAGAGAGATATGTTCATGACCCATCCTCTTATTGGCAGATCTATTACCATTATTGAGCGATTTTTTGTATCTTAGGTTATGAGGCAGTATGGCTGGCCTCAGGGGATTTCACAAGAGTTCACCGCCTATTCCCATTATGGGGATGAGGAGAGATGAGGATGGGACCCTAGGTTGTCATACGCATTGAGCATGCAGGCACTTGCCGGATTGCAGTGACTTTGATGGGACTACCTGGAGGATATTGTAAATGTGGGGGTATTTCCCCAGTACATGGAGTATTTTCAGAGTCATCCCTTTCCTAGATTTACAGATCTAGCCGAGCATGTGCCTCTCATAGAGGAGGCTGAGGATGAGGCCCCTACACAGGCACAGGTACAGGGTCAAGCACAAGGACGAAGAGTGGAGGGTCCTAAGCGGGTAGGTGGTGATCCTAGTACTAGTAGTAGCAAAGTACCAACTGGGGGGAGACAGAGACAAAGAGGGGAGGGTGGATCCCTTAGAGCTATTGGTGTGGGGGCTAGCGGTGTCAGGGTAGTGGAGGGTGGAGGAGAGGAGGAGCGAGCAGCTCCTAGATAGGTGCGACAGCGAAGGGATGAGCAGGGTGGAGAGGGAGGCAGAGATGGAGGTGGAGAGCCTATGAGGGAGCAAGGAGTTGTTGATGCAGCATGGTCTATGAGATCCAGATTAGCAGGTTTGCAGTCATAGTTGACAGTGGCTCAGACATAGCTTGCAGAGCGAGACCGACAGATGACATAGGTCAAAGCTAAGCACGATCATCATCTCGCTGAGATGAGGGCAGAGAGAGATTGATAGCTGTCTGAGGTCATGGCAGAGCGAGACACTCTTCAACGGGAGGTTTTGCATCAGACCAGTTGAGCGGCTTATTACATTGTGGCATATAGCATAGCAGTTCCTGTAGCGCAGTAGGTTGTCCCATATCAATATATGGCTTGATCTGAGGGAGCTCGGGCACCTAGGCAGGATGCTGGTCAGCAGGCTTCACCTCCTCCACCACCTGGAAATGAGGCAGAGGCAGAGAGATAGATTTTTATAGCTCTTATATTTTGTTATATACCCCATTTTTTGTAGCCCATACGATTCTTACTCCGATTAGAGATTGTAGATGACAGTTGATATCATTTGTACCCTGAAACTTTTATTTGTACTCTGAGATATTTATGATGATATATAAGAAATGTGTGTGTGAAAAGTGGAATAAGTATCTGCAAGTTGTAAGACATAACACTTCAATTAAGTGTATGTTTAGACAGATATAAGCATGAATAATAAAACCATAACAAATCGACCAATTCCCTTCTAAAAGATGTGAGTATAGCCTTGCTCTTAGATTTGTATAACTAATACCAGTGACCAGACTACACCAAGATGAAGGATTTAATCTATATGAGCATGATATTAAGCTAAATCAATGCAAGTTGATTATGCTAGATGGATGAATAGTAAGCTATATGAGTTCAAGCAATCATAATTGAACTAAATATGAAAAAAGCTAAACTAAGATGCAATTATCTCAAAAAGCAAGCACAATATCTTCAATGACTCCAAAGAAAAAACTGTATAATAACAATAAATCTCCAGGGTGTTTTGAATGAGAGATGAAGGCTGAATTTAAAGAGAATCACAAGAGATACCAATGGTCAAGATCAATTAGCAACGAGCAGTCGCGATTATTCAAGAAAAAACACAATTTAGGATAATTGAAATAATTGAGAGATCAGATTAAGTTAACCTTGAGATAGATTCCAATTATAGTTTTATTGAAATGCATTCAGATTATAAGTCTGAGTTTGCATTGGAGATAAAATTCAATTAATTCTATGCACTTGAGATAAAAATAGGTGATTCCATGCGATTTCTTTGATTTATTCAAGAAAAGAGTCTTTTCAATGCAACTGAATTTCTTTTCTCAAAAGCTTTGAGTTCCAATTTTAGAGAATGATTAATAATTCAATTAATTGTTTTTCTGATTTCAAGTTATCTCAATTTAGAAAAAGAAATAATATCTCAAATTTGATTTCTCTTTCAATTCAATTCTTTTATTTTATTTTCAATTTAACTCTTTCTTTGCATATTGATTCCTCTTTTGTAATAAATTAATTCCTTTTTTATGATTAAATGGCAAATTTATTAATTAATTAAATATGCTAGGATATTTTAATAAATTAAACATGATAATTAATCAAAATGATTTTCTTGGAATGATTTAATTAATTAAATAAATATTTAATTAATATAGAATAATTCACTTGACATACGATATTTAATGATTGAAGAATTAATTAATTGTGTGCTCAAAGTTGATTTAATTGCCTTTGGTTAGGACCTTGGTGATGTTGTTGAGATTAGGGGCCCATGGTTTAGGTGACCATTTTTAGGATATTACATTTGCCCCTCTTTGAATTAATGTGCAAGCAGTGCGTTGGTTCAAAGAATAGTTAATGTCTAGGAAATACCAGTTCTAAACTTGATTGATCATGAACCAGATGAAGAGCAAGGTGTTTAGATTATTTTGAAGCGATGAAACTAAACAAATTTGATTAAAGTAATACCAATTCAGAACTTGATTGAACTAGGACCGATGAAGAGCAACAATACCGAACTTGAACTTGAGTGATCAAGAAGCGGATCTTACTGATCTAGAACTTGATTGAACTAGACACAGTGAGCAAAGATAAAATCAATCTTGAACTTGATGGATCAAGACACAATGAGCAAAGATAAACTGTCCAGTTGATTTGATGCTTGAAACTGAACACCTGCTTAGATTGAGCATGTGATCAAAGATACTCTTTAAACTTTTGATTGAGTTTAAATGAATAATCAACTTGATGAAAAGCGATGAAACTGATTAACGTTAAGAGATTGATTCAGATGAAGGCAATATGAGCTTGATTTGAAGCAATTAAACTGATATGCCCCTAGAGATTAATTTGATTCAGATGATCAAGAAATCTCAACTTGATATGAAGCGATGAAGCTGAGATGCCCTTAGCGATAAGAATTTGTTTGATTTTCTTTAGTTGAAAATATTTTTTGCTTGACTTTTGATGAAGATTTGAAAATTTTCTCGACATTGAAGATGTGAGGTCATGAGGTCATGAGTATGCCCCCTCGAGAGCGAAATTGAAAGATAGCGAGGGTACATGATTTTATGCAATTGTTGGCGATGATAATTATTTGAGCACAAAGATTCAGCCAAAGGATCATTTGCAGATTTAGCGTTGCTTAATGAGAAATTGAGCGCAAATTGAAGAAAAGAATGAGAATGTGATGAAAGCGCTAATCTTAGATTTCGATTTCGATCCTGAAAATGGAATCAAGACAGACAAATTAGCTAAGGGTACAATTTCCATGTCCATCAGAGCAAGTTGAAAAATTAGGGTTTTGGCTATATAAGGGGTCTAAGTGTCATTTTCAATTCATTTTAACCTCTCCAAGTTTGAAATTTGAAAAAGTCTTCTACGAAGAAAAATTGTCATTCTGATCCGGGAGCATCGATTTGAGCAGTAGAGACGACATAATCGACCATGGAACTACAAGATTGTATATGACAGTTGATATCATTTGTACTTCGAGATATTTATGATATATACGAGATCTTGATTTGATTTCACCGTACTTGTGTTGATTGATTATGAGATGTTTTTCTATATGATTTATTCTATATGTATGCATATTTCTGTTCAGTATGGGTGTATGTAATGCAAATGAATATGGATGTATGTTTATTTTTGTTTCTTTTCATATGCAAATAAATGATGAAAATGAGTAAATAGTAATGCAAATTTTTATTTTTCTATGCGATAACATGAATGCAAACAAGTATATAATCAAATGTATGGATCTATATAAGATCCTTATGTATGCAGCTAACATCTCAATACACAAGTACTCGATCAGAGAAATGATGAAAAGGAGACCACTTAGTTGAGAAATAATGATACTTCAGACTCTCATTCAAAAGATAAAGAGATCATTGTTTTGATTAAGTAAAAGCAAGTATTTGAAAGGTACCCGAACCTTGTACAAGCCAGGAGAACAGAGCAACGAGAAAGAAAAGTGCTTGGTCACTTCAAAAAGACAAAAAGATCCCACCTAAAGGGATCATCTTACATAACATAACCTAAAAAACCAGTAACAAACAGCAAAAGGAAAGCATAGAGATAGCAAAAAGACAGGACCAAGGAACCCTGCAGAAATAGAGACAGAGATCTAAATGCTTTTCATGATTTCCTCAACATGAACAAACATTTGTTTCATGTTGTACACCGAGGTCTTTAATTCCTCCAGCTCATGACCTTTGATGTCACCCTTGTTCTTTGTGTTAGCTCTGGTCCTCATTTCATGACCCTTCTTGTCCGGCTGCTCTTTATCACCATCCTTCTCAGCATTGTTCTCAAACCCGTTGATTAGGATGTTCATGTTATCCACCGAAGCTTTGAGGATCTAAAACTTTTGGTCTGCAATCTTCTTAACATTGAGTTCCATCCTGTTGATTTTGTTGCCCAAGTTGTTCATTTTATTTTCCATTTCCTTGGTATCTCCCATCTTATTGACCTTGTTTTCCATTGCTATGATTTTAACCACCATACATTCAATAGCTTCCGCATTGTGCAGAACAGCAACTAGTTCTTTAACATGTTCTACCAGGGGCTTATCACCAACCATAACTCTTGCTATAGCCTTTGTATCAGTCTTCAAACTATTGATATCCTTCACCATGGTAGCGATGGTCTCACAAAAAGCTTTTATGGTATCATTGTCACCAATATCACTTTTATCCCCTTTATCCTCCTTCTGCAGACTTGTGGTATTCAAAACCTCAATGTTGCCCATCATCGGGTTAACCTCCCCTTCTTTATCCTTACCCTCATCCTTCTTATTTTCTTCAGCATCCTCTTCAGAATCAACTAGAATATGGCTGATGTCTTTGTTGTTACCCTTTTTAGTGTTCTTCTTCTAAGTCTGCTTTCCAGTAGCTTTCCCTTTCTTTGTTTTAACAATTTTTTTCTCAAAAGATTTAGTTTCAAACTCTGACATGTCTGAATCCACCACAATCCTTTTCCTCTTAGCCTTATTCCTCCCTTTTTTGCTAGTCTCTTCTGATTCTCCCTCAATCTCCGATTCAAAGTTGAATCTGCTAGCTTCACTCTTCGTAGTTTCATATCTTGCATTATTACCTTTGATAGGCTTTTCAATGCACTTCCCCTTAAGCATTTTATAAACTAGGACCATAAGCCCCTGATGGAGGGCATGGTTGCCTTTAGGATCCTTTTGAACCTCCTTGATAGTGTGGTCCATAGAGAATGCAAGGTAATAAGCAAGCTTACCTTTTCCCCATGGCAGAAATGGTTGAGAAAAACAAAGTGATGCCCGTAGGCTCTAGTAAACCTATCATCTAAAGTAATGTAGGCAATAGAAGCAAATAAAACAAACCTCCATGGCCTGTAAATCCTCTTTGGAGCATGGTAGGAGTTGTCAATTTTAATCATCTTTCTCCTCTCTTCATCCGTGACTCGAAACTTATCCGCTACTTTATCTGATATGTTGCGGTCCCTATAAAATTTCATTCCCTCAGTAGTCATCCCTGTGGCCTCGGCAATGACCTCTTCATCAACATTCATCATCTGGGACCCGACTAGGATTTTACCATTTCTCCAGTTCTTGATGAAATAGCTGGTAATTGTGGGATCTTTCCCACTTAGTCGCTCCATGAAAACATTCAAACCCCCCTACTAAAGGATATCCCAAACTTCGTTGTTCTTTTTCCAGTCAGAGCAAGAGGTGGGTTCGAATATTTTCTTGTTACCTCCCATTTTTTCAACACTATCCTTGAAATTCCTTCTCTCAATTTGATATCCTCTCCTCTGGTTTCTGTGGATGCCTTGTAAGAATGCCCAAAATCTGTGCCAGATAATTATGATAAGACACCTATATAAATGCTCATTATCTTCGAAATAACCCTGCATCAAAAAAGGCGAAAGAGGCATTAGAAATAATGATTAATACCACATTGCCTAGCCTAGTTCAGGTCCAGATTAAGTAGGGATTTCATTTCACTTGCAATCTCACTTTCACCATGATTAGTAATGATGTCTTCTGATTGGCAAGTTAGGTTGGTAGCCCAATCAGCGCAGGAATTGGCCTCCCTATACACATGTGTAAGAACACACATTTCAAATTCTTTGTTGATTTTCCTAGTTTCTTTAATAGCATTACTAATTGACCATGAAGGCAGGAATTTCATATTTAAACAATTGATTATGTTCATTGAGTCTCCTCCACACCAAACTTTAGTGCATTTAGCTTCCTTAGCAAGGATCATCCCATGGTAAGCCGACACCGCTTCAGCAACATGATTTGTCTGATTTCCTATGGGAATACTTTTTATGATTTTTCAAATTCCCCATTCGTCCTTGAGTACCACTCCACATCGTGCAACACCTGGATTACCCTTTAAGGCACCATCAAAATTAATTTTCATCCATCCTTTGGGTGGACTGATCCATATCACACCCTCTCTAGGGTTGATCTGAGAGTGTTCTCGACCCTTTAATCTCCACTTTTTGTAAATAACTTGAACATCCTTATCTTGGGGATTATCAATGCCTCCTATGATATTCATAGTTTCCACTATATTTATTTTTATCTTCTCAAACATAATTTTTGCTTTAGAAACCTTTTCTCTGAAAATTCTGTCATTTCTCTCTTTCCATATACCCCAACACATATGAGGTAGGGTGATTTTCCATAATAAAGTTATGGTTTTATTCCTTGAAGGACGATGCCAAGAGTTGAAAACCTCTTGAATCAACTCAGGGAAACCCCAACTGATTTTGAAGTGGTCCAGACAGCTTCCCCAGACATCAGCAAAGAAAGGGAAATGAAAGAGCATATGATTAATGGTCTCCTCCTTCTGCTTACATAGAATACAAACACTAGGCATACTAATACCTCTTTTTCTGATATTCTCAATTGTAATAATTTTATCTTGTAGGGTAGTCCAGAAGAAAATGTTAATCTTAGGGGTGAGGCCTTTCACCCATGCCTTAGCCCAGCATGGGCTTTCCGTGTTGGAGAATTGTTGATGATACAAAGAGGCCACATTGAAAGTACCACTAGATGTGAGTTTCCAAATTAATTGGTCTTCCTCTTCAACCCTTACTATAGAGTTCATAACTTTGTTCAATCTGCTCAAGGACTGATCCACCTGAGATAAATCCTTCCACTGTCCATCTTCCCAGTAATCATCCACCTTAGAACCAAATCTTTCCTTGCATTGGTTCTGAAATCTGCTCCACTCAAGGTCTTCATTCAAAGGGGAATCTAGTAGCCAAGAATCATCCCAGAATTGGATAAGATTCCCTTTCCCCATTTTCCATTTTGCACCTTTGACAATTAAGTTTCTAGTTCTAGAAACATTTTTCCAGATATTGGACCCAATTGGGATATTTTCCACTTTAAGGAAGCTTTGAAGGGTCGGACATTGACTTTTATATTTTTTGTCCCATATTAGTTTCCACTCTCCTTGTTTTTTATACCCTCTCCAAATTTTCTTGGCCATAAGGAACTCATTTATGTCTCTTATTCTTCTAAGACTCAGTCCTGCCTTTCTTATAGGCTTGAAAACCTTCTCCCATGCAATCAAATTCATTCTCTTCTTCTCCTCAACCCTAGTCCATAAAAAAGTTCTCTGAATCTTTTCAATGGCCTCTGCATACTTGGTAGGGATTCTAAAGAGACTAAGGGCATAGAGGGATATTTTGGAGAGTAGATTTCAGTAGTTGAACCTTACCTGCTTGGCTAAGAAGAGCACCCTTCCAGCCAGCCAACTTCTTATGGAATTTGTCCACCAAGGCTCCCCAAAAAGTATCAGGTGGATCATGGCATAAGGGTAGCCCCAAGTAAGAAGTAGGAAGACTTCCAATGTGAGGCCCTACCCCGACTCAGTTTGACATTTTCAGTTATTTGCATATTGAGACTATTATGGGTGCTTTACTTTATGCTTTATGGATTTAGAACTTATATGATTCCGTGATTTGGATCACATTGACATATGTTGATGCTTTATTTTATGCATGATGATTATGAAACTTTATATGTTGCTAGATTAGAATTAAATTGAAATGGTGAATGTCATTATTGGAAATTGCAGGACTTCATTTTGATGATAGAGAAATGATGCTTATTTTATGAATGGTTCAATTTTGAGAATTATGTTAATTGCTTATGTGGAATCGAATTGGAATGAATGAGATATTGAATTATTGTTGCCAAATGTATGAGTGTTTGATGTGCAATGAAATCTATGTATTTAATTATGTATAATTGTGATTATTTGGAATTACTAATGTGTTAATTGAGATGCGCAGGAAAAATTATCCATGTGACCATGGAATTGATATGGAGAACCAAACCTAGACCAATGTACGTTTGTTAAGCCAGGGGTTGTCTATTTGGAGAGACAACACCCCGTTTGTAATGTATTTTATTTGTGAAGTGTATGATGCTTGAGTGTTAAAATTAATTTTTATGTATATGTGTAATCCTACAAGAGACAAATTCCATGTGTGATTTTTATATTGTATTTTATTGTGTCACTTGACACATGTGCTGATTAGTGTCATTGATTTTGACTTGTCTCTTGGAGGGAGTTTTGTTTCTACCAAAGCCATTCAAAAACATGAGTGTGGTCCCAAATTTGCCTTGGGTAGGGAGTCTTGGGAGTGGTCAACTCAGGTTTGACCCGTAGGTAAACTTCAGTTGGATTTCTAAGGGGTTAAATGGACTCCTAGGGTCAGTTTTAGGGCTTTTCCAAAGGTCCAAAGGGTATACCTATGGGTTAGGGGTATTTTGAAGCATGTGACTACTCCCATGTGACTGTTTAGTCACCTCAAAAAGTGGTTTTTCCAAGGTGAGCGAAAATTCAACTTAGAAAGTTCCTCCTAGGATAGACAACCTTCCCTTTTGATGTCAAACTCTCTTCCCCATCTTCTCTCACCTTTTTCCCTTTCCAGTTTTAGTAATGTGTAAGAGTTTGGGAAGAGCAACCAATGGGAACTCTCATCTCACCCAAGGGGTTGGGAAGTGTGTGAGAGGCCTTCTTAGGCAAGAATTGGAGACTTAGTGAGTAAGCACCCACTCTCCATTTTTGGAGATTATGCTTTTGTTTTGAAAATTAGTAGTAGAATAGAATTTTTGGGAAAGATTGGAGAAAAGTTTGTGTGGAATTGGGCAGCTCATCCCCAACTAAATCTAACATACCTATTGGCAGAATAAGGTTGGTTTTATTTCCTCTTATTTATGTTGTTTATGTTGTTTTGTTGAAGGAAAGAAATGCTTGTTGAAAGAGATGTGTTTATGTAAATTGTTGTTAAAAAAAAAAGTGCAAGCTTTCATTTCTATGTTTTTGTTTATGTGTTCTTGTTTTGGGAGTGTCCAAGACCTCCTACTCTTGGGGGAGTAGGATGGTCTTGGGGTGGAAGGAGTATGACAGCCTTGGGTCAGAGGCTCTCCTTATGGAGAGTGATCTCAAGGGTGTCCTTTGTGACCCTTGCTGCATAGCCTTGTGTATGCATTTGGGGGTCATAAGGGGAGAAAATATGGCCTTTGAGCCTTTGGGGGGCATAAGGTATGTGGATGCACCTTTTGTTGTATTTTGTATTGCCATGAGGTGGCTTGTATTGTAAAATTTTGGCTTGCAGTCTCCCCAATGGTACTTGGTCCACTTCCACCCATGGAATTGACCATCACAAAATGTGGTGAAAGTGTAGCTTGGGAAGGGAAGATGTATGTTGAGTGTTTGCCCTACTTGTTGTGTTGTTTGCTTGTTTGTAACCCGTCTAGTGCTTGGTTCTCCAAGCTCGGGGGTGGCCTCTAGTAAGCCTAGGCTAGGAGGTGAGCTCTCCATGGTCAAGTTGTGTTTTTATTGCAAGTTGCTTGGGATGGGAAAAGAAAGAATAAAGAGCTTGTTGTTGTTTTGTGTTGCAGAAAGTGTTGAAAAAAAAAAGGAATGTATTCAATGTTGTAGCTTGTATAAAAAAAAAAGAATGTGAGCTATGTTGTATTCATTTTCAAGAAAGGAAGTGTAGTCATTTTATTCATATTACCATGAAAAGAAGAAAAGTATTGTTGGGTTTTCAAACCCATATGTATTCATATTTACTTTGTACTTACATTTGCTAAGAAAATATATATATTTTTCCTACTTTTGTTAGTTCCAAAAAAAAAAAAAAGAAGGAATGTATTAGTTTGCATTTAAATCTTCATGTTTTACAAAAAAGAAGTAGATGCATTTTTGTGTATTTTGAAATTTTTTTAAAAAAAAAATTGTTACTACATGTTACTTTAAGTTATTATGTTGCTGCAAATAAATAAATCAGTCATTTACTTTTTCCATTTAGTG
Organism: Cryptomeria japonica; assembly: GCF_030272615.1. NCBI lineage: Eukaryota > Viridiplantae > Streptophyta > Pinopsida > Cupressales > Cupressaceae > Cryptomeria > Cryptomeria japonica. The sequence continues at coordinate 402,292,195 of NC_081409.1, forward strand.
CAAAAAATAAATCCTAATGTAGTAGCTATTATATCAAAAAAAAATTATTTGCATTTAGTTTTAGATTTAATTTGTTTACCAACAGAAAATTACATTTTAAGATTTCTGTTTAGAATGCATCAGAATGCTTAAAGCAAATAAACAAACTAGTTATCTTCCTTCCCCTAAAACTAGATCTAATATACTAAAGAAATGAATAGTTTGAGTTTTGTAAATAAATGACAAGGGCAGAATTCCAGATCTATTTATTGACAATTAGAAAAGTATATTATAACTATTTTATGTTGCTATTCATTTATTAGTTTTCTGCTTGTAAAATATATATATATATATATATATATATATATATATTCAAAAAATATTAATCTGGTACTTACATATCTTTTAAACAAATGAAATAGATATTCATTCCTACATATATATATTTATATATACATATATATTTTTATATATATATATGTTCATACATATATAAATATATAAAAATATATATATACATATAAAAATGATAAATACATTTAAAAGTAAAGAAAAACTTTTTTAAAAAAAATTTATTAAACTTTCGCAAAATAAAAATCGGGCATTTTTTTTGAAGAGCCGAACCCTGTGTGAGTGGCCGGCGCGGCGCAGGCCGCCACTGTGGTTTCCCACAGTGGACGGCATGGCGACCGCCACTGTGGGCAACCATAGTGGTGGCACGGGGCCTCCCACTGTGGGTAACCACAGTGGAGTGGCGCCCAGCCGCCACTGTGTTTACCAACAGTGGGCGGCGCTCGGCCGTCACTGTGGGGAACACAGTGGCGTCCGGGTACCACCGCCGGCGCTCCCCTCTAAAAACCCTCCCCCGCTTGGCTTTCTACCTTCCTCCACCATGAACCAAAAAAGAAAATGGGCGCCGCTCCCTCCTTCGGCCGCGTCCACACTTGCACACACACACACACAAAAATAAAATAAAATAAGTTACACACACACAGCACTCAAAATCAAAAGATAATAGAAGTTAGCATATTTGCCCTAACCCTATTTTCGGGTTAGGGCAAACACACTTAGAATTTGAAATAAGGTATGTGTGTGTGTGGGAGGTATAAAAGGGGTTAGTTAATAAAATAAAATAAAACCCCACCCTCCTTTTGAATACATTCATAAGCACATGTATAGATTTATAGGTATATATATATATATATATATATATATATATATATATATATATATATATATATAAGTGGTTTAATTTCTTTATTTATTTGGAATCCAATAGTTATTGTAAAATAAGGAATATTCTTTTAAATTTAAACGTTGGGTAGGTTAAACCCTTGAGAAAACATAATGATTTATGTAGTGCCCTGTTGGTCCATTTATCTTGCAAATTATTAGGCACTTCTTCGTTAATGAATATTTTATCTAATGGGGATGTTAAATTTAGTAACTAGGACAATTAAATTTAGACCTTAGATAGTTAAAGATCTATAAGAAATTATAGGTCAATTAAATTAAAGATCATGTATTACGTGTGAGATTAATTGTTAAGGGAAAATTAATTATTTAATAATGGAGATTAGTGATAACTTTTTGGGGAAATATTAGCTCGCTTATAACTTGTATTAATTATCGCCCGATGAATTTAATTGTTGATTTATTCAAAACATAGTTAAGACCAAACTAGTTTGCATTAATTTAATTAAGTTAGTCGTATTAAGTTAAGTATTTAAAAAAAAAAAAATTATTCCATTTGTGCCCAAAAGTTTGGGCATGACATCCAACTTGACAACCCAGGATATTACTAATTTTAATCCTCCTTCTCTTTAGGTATTGATAAAATAAACAAAGCTTTTAGACCAATTAATAAGTTGTCCAATAGCAGCTCCATAGCTATCCAGAGCCTTCTTTAAACTTCTAGAATCATTCACTGTATCTTTCCCCATTATTATAGAATCATCAACAAACTGTTGATGGGAACATATTTGATCCGTAGAAGAAGGATTCAAACCACAGAACTCCCTTTGCTCAACCAATTTCCCAATACATTTCCCCAGACATTCTGCCATAATAATATAGATAACTAGGGATAAAGTATCCCCCTGCCTAAGGCCTCTAGAATCTTTAAAGAAAGGAGAAGGAGATCCATTCATTAAAACTAAGAAAGAGGCCGCAGAGACTAATTGCCTGATAAGACTAATACTTCTAGAGCTGAAGCCAAAAGCAGAGAGAACATCCATCATAAAATCTCAATCCACTCTATTCTAGGCTTTAGAGAGGTCTAGCTTCATAAAAAAAACCTTCTTTTTTAGAGAAAGATAAAGAGTGGATATTTTCATGGATAGAGATGATCGAATCCAAGATTTGTCTACTTGAGACAAAACCACTTTGCTGAGGTGATATGATAGAGGGAAGCAACTTTAGGATTCTAGAAGTCACAACCTTGGAAATTATCTTGTAGGGTGAACTCACAGTACTGGTTCCCACTTTTTGACCAACTTTGACACTTATATGAATATTTTGAAAAAAAACTTCACTTTCCGACACCTATAACTTTTAAACCATTAAGAATTGAAGATGATATAAACTAGTGATTTTTAACATCTTGTTTGAAGATTCTAAATATATTTTTTTCAAATTTGTTTGAATAAAATTTTATTGATTTTTCCATCTCCCTCAAAAAGTAGTTTTTTACAGCAAACAACATTTTTTAAGAGTGATGTGTATCCCAAAATGCATAATTTTTTTTCTATAAATGGTAAAAACTTAATTCTTTTGAATTTTGGTTTGTAAAATCAATACCCAGGGCATGCAGTTGGTTTGATAGTGATATGTTGAATATTTTTCATTTTATTAATTTTTGAAGTTTGAATAATTATAATTTAGATATAGGTGTACGTTTGAACACATAGCTTGTTATATATATATCAAAATTCAATTTTATTTTTTTTGTTAGAAAGAAAACATCAATACCTAGTGCATAGATATTTTTCAGAATTTTTTTGAATTAGTTTACTATTTTTCCCAATGCATTGAACAAAGAAGTTCATGTTCGGTGAAAAACCTACATTCATAAGAAATAAAATAAAAATATATTAATGAAATTAACTATATTAATGAAATTAACTATATTAATGAAATTAACTATATTAATTGTTATACTATTTGGAAATATTATAATAAGGACTAAATACTTTTTTTTTTTTAACTTTTAAATGAAATAATTTGACCCCCCAAAAGCTAATGTAAAATTGGTTTTTTATCAGCATTTGATAGATGCAAAGGAGACTCCATTGCAAGTATGATTTAGAAGTAGAGAGGTTCTATCCAAGAAATTTTTATCTAATAGCTTTTGATTTAACTCTCTTCAATTAATTACTTAAAATGGGACCTCTTAAAGCTTAAATCATTATATATGTTTTAAAATGTATGATTTCAGCAAAAATCAGGACGTACCAAAAAGTGGGAACCAGCTTTGTGAGTTCACCCTGTAAAGAGAGTTGCATAGACTTATAGGTCTAAAGAGATCCATGGTATCAACCCCCATCTTTTTGGGGATAAGAGCAATAAAGGTACCATTAACTTCTTTCAAAAAAATTCTCACACCAAAAAACTCTTTCACAGCTCTGGACACATCATCTCCAATAATATGCCAATACTTCTGAAAGAAAAACATGGGAAAACCATCCAGGCCTGGGGCCTTGTTGCCTTCAAAGGAGTTGACAGCTATCAGAATTTCATCATGGGAAGGGATAGCTTTCAGGTGAGCATTCTGGTCATCCCCTAAAATGGTAGGTATACTGTCTAGGAGATTCCTTTGGGCTTGCATATCCAAATTCTGATCCTTAGCAAGTAAGTTGGAAAAAAAGTCCATAGCAGCCCTGCTCATGGGTTCATCTTCTTCAACACATTTGCCATTCACTTTAATCTGAGCTATCTTATTAATGGCCTTATGTCTTAGGGTGGACATATGGAAGTATTTAGTATTCTTGTCCCCTTCCTTCAACCAGACATTTCTTAATCTTTGTTTCCAGTAGGTTTCCTCTTTAGCCATAATATCATGGTATCTCATAAGAATAGCATCCTCAACATCTCTAGATGTATTAGTATGACCATTATTTTGTATCTCATCCTGGATATCCTTAAGCTCTAAGAGAATAGTGGCTTTCAAGGCAAAGATATTCCCAAAGCATTCCTTATTCCACTTCTTAACATTATCTTTAATAATCTTCAACTTTTTAACCACTTTGTACATGGCATTTCCTTCAATACTGACCTGCCACCAATCCTTAATCTTACTCTCCAGATCTGGGTGCCTAGTCCACATTCTTTCAAATCTGAAAGGGAAATGCCTCCTTCTATTCTTTTCTTCAGCCGTAAAGGTTATTGGATTATGGTCAGATCCTGCCCTTATATGAGAAGATAAAGAGCAATCATGAAGGTTATACCAATCTAAGGATAGAAGAGCTCTATCAAGTCTAACCTGAATCAAGTCCTCACCACTTCTTCTATTAGTCCAAGTGAATTTAACGCCTTCCAGCTCTAGGTCATGGATGGCATTATTGTTAATAAAGTCCAATCTATTGTCTAGATTAGCTTGACTCCCTCCCTTTTTCTCATTTTCCTTCAAGGGGGTGTTGAAGTCTCCCATAATAATCTAGTTGTCCTCAACAAACTTGCTTCTTAACCCAGTAAGATATCTCGATAAAGAGATCATTGTTATCATGCAAAAATCACTCGAAATGTAGAAAATGCAGAATGAATACAAACTAAACCTATTCACTAGATTTGAAATGCTTAATTTTCATCACTAAGCATTTACAAACATAGCAGACAGAATAGAGTTCCTTCATTTTCATGTGCAATATTAATTATCTTGTCTGCAATGACTCTTTTTTCATTCATATCCTTGGATAGATTACGCATGCATCCAAATTGCACATTTAAATAAATTCTCTCAAAATAGACAAATAAATGATGCCAACCTCCCTATAGCATACAAATAAGTGGAGTCGAGGTATGTGTGGCAATTTTACCTTGTTGTGAAGGCACTTATTACAGACACCCAGCTGATTAGATGATTCCAGATCATCAGAATCATTCCTACAAGCAGAAAACAAAGAAAATATTATGCCCCCAATTCTTGCTCCTCTTAGTCAAGATAGACTTCCTCGAGTTACTCAAAGGGAATAATAATCAAAAACCAATATAAAAGACAACACACAAAGAAAATTTCATGTATATCTCAAACTATTTAGTGATTGTTTTCAGTAATGTTGTTTTGCTTATGTACTCAATGATAAAACTCTTCAGTAGTTAGCATACAGGTGATCGACTCAGATTGGATAATCAGGTATCACTAACGGAATGATGACTTGGTTGATACTGCTTAGGACACGTAAATTGCTTAGTCGATTAACCTAAGACTAGGACATTGATCAGTTTCAAGTGATAAGGGTTCTAAAAGAACCAAGATGTCACAAAAGCAAATAAAAGATATGTACAAGCAAAATCAAAGATGCAATAAAGCGGGAAATGCCAATGATGCATTGATAGATGGAGCACTTGAGTACAAGAGGCACCTATTTGCCAGATTTTCACTTGCTTGGCAAAGACTTTTTTAATTTTTTTTTCAGGACATTTTAGGATTTTTTATGATTTTTTTTAGGACTTTTTCAGCTGTACAGATTGTTGGAGAAGAGAATACTAAGTGAAGAATTTTTTCAAGGGGATGGTGTTGATCAGTTCATGGAGCTATTCTCCTTCTGATGTTCAGAGTTGATAGGCACCAAAGCCAGAGACTACAATAACGATGTAGGGACCCAGCCAGTTGGGTTAAAATTTCCCTTTGTTGTCTCAAAACTATTGATTTTTAGGATTTTCTCTCAGAACAAGGTCACCAACCTGAAATTCTCATTGTTGGACCTTCTTGTTATATCCTTTAGACATTCTCTTTTGGTACACTCTTAGATGATCGAATGCCACTTGCCGACATTCATCCAGCAACTCAAGTTCTTGCAATCTAGATATTCTATAGTCTTCATCACTAATGAGACCTTGCAAAGAAACTCTCAAAGATGGTATTTCCACCTCAATAGGTAAGACTATTTCGGATCCATAGACCAAAGAAAAAGGTGTAGCCCCAGTAGGTGTTCTTATACTTGTTCTATAAGCCCATAGTGCAGGATTAAGCTGCAGATGCCAATCCCTCCCAGATTTGTTCATTGTTCTGTGTAAGATAGTCATTTTGTTAGATGTGTCCATTACCTTGAGAGTAATATATGGATGACTAGTGTTGTTTGATTTTGAATTTTTCATAGAGCTCGTCTAGATCTTTGTTCTTGAATTGCCCTCCATTGTTAGTCACAATGGATGAAGGTATCCCATACCTATAGATGATATAGTTAAGGATGAATAGAGCTACTTGTTTACCGATTTCTTTGATGAGCGGAACTGCTTCTACCCACTTAGTGAAGTACTCAGTGGCAGTTATGATAAACTTGTGTCTGTTAGATGATGCAGGATATATTTGGCCAATGAGATCAAATGCCCATTGCTAAAAAGGCTAATGTGTAATGAAGGGTATGAGATCCCTTGTTGGAGCATGTATGAGATTCCCATGTAGATGACACTTCTCACAAGTTTTAGCAAACTTTATAGCATCTTTCTCCATGTTTGGTCAGTAGTAGCTAGCCCTTAGTAGTTTTTGAGCTAAAGCTAGACCATTTGAATGAGATCCATAAATACCTTCATGGACTTCAGATAATGCACGTTGGGAATCTTTAGTTTCTAGACACCTAAGCAAAGTACTATCCAAACCTCGCCTAAATAGATTGTTAGCGATGATGACATACCGTGAAGCATTTTGGATTATGTTCCTTTTCTCATTACGGGTAAGATTTTCTGGGATAATTTGGTCTCGTAGATAAGAGTAAATGCGGTTGTAGTGAGATAAGTCATATCTAATAATAGAACAGACCATCTGGGACTCAGGAGAATCGTAGGCAGGGTAATGTAACTCTTCCACCAAGAATTCAAAGCATAAATTAGATTCTTGTAACTCTGGTATTGATGCCAAGGTGGCCATAGCATCTGTTGCTCTGTTTGTTGATCTGGAGATCTGCTAAAATGATACAAAAGTAAAATATTTCTTGAGGTCATCCACCATTCTCTTATAAGGCATCAGTTTCTCATCTCGAGTTTGATATGTATCATTGATTTGATTGATAATTAGTTGTGAATCTCCATAGATTTTTAATTCTAGAACCTTCCATTCAATAGCCAACTTGATCTTGTTTACCAAAGCTTCATACTCTACAATGTTATTTTTGCAAGGGAAGAGAATCTTGTAAGCCTTTGGGATTGAATATTTTTGAGTAATAAAAATTATTCCAGCACCGAAACCATGTTGAGTGAAAGACCCGTCAAAGAACATCTTCCATGATTGTTGAGTAAGGTGCATGATAGATTCATCCAAAAATTCTATATGCAAAGGTTGAGTGTCTTCAAGTGGAGCATCAGCAAGTTGATCTGCAATTACCTATCCTTTGATGGCTTTGCGTTCTACATATTCAACATCAAACTCTGTAAGAACCATGACCCATTTAGCCAATCTTCCGGTAAGTGTTGATTTGTTGAGAAGATATTTGAGCAGATCAATCTTAGCCACTAGCTTGATGGAATGTGCTAACATGTAGTGTCTCAATTTTTGTGATGCAAAGACTAATGCCAAACATGTTTTTTTTAATTATAGTATAGTTCATTTCATAAGACACCAAAGTTCTGCTGATATAATATATAGCTCTTTCCTTTTTATTTTCATCTTGTTGTGCCAGAAGTGCCCCCAATGATGAATCGATAGCTGATATGTATAGAATCAATGGGCTACCTTGAATTGGTGGCATCTATATTGGTGGATTAGACAGGTATTCTTTGATTTGCTGAAGGTGTTCTTCACATTCTTGATCCCAGTTGTATGTTACTCCTTTCCTTAATACTTTTGTGAAGGGTTTAGCTTTATCTGCTAGCTAAGAAATAAAGTGTCTTATTGACTGGAGACGTCCTTGTAAACTTCTCATTTGATTGATATTATTTGGAGGTGGCATTTCTATTATAGCTTGGACCTTCTCAGGATCAACCTCAATTCCTTTCTTTGAAATAATGTAACCAAGTAATTTCCCTAATGTCACTCCAAATGCAGTTTTTAGGATTTAGCCGGAGCTTGAATTTTTCCATTCTATCTAGTATGAGGCCTAGCTCTTGAATATGTGTGGATCTCTTCATAGTCTTTACTAAAGTGTCATTAGCATAATATTCCATATTTTTATGCATCATATCATGAAAGATAGTTGTTACTACTCTTTGGTAAGTTGCTCCTGCATTCTTTAGCCCAAATGGCATGATGTTCTAGCAAAAGGTTCCCCATGCACAGGTGAAAGTTGTCTTTTCTTGATCTCTAGGAGCTATTTTGATCTGATTATAACCATAGAATCCATCCCTTAATGAGTACATCTCATATCCATCAGTCATATCCATCAGTCATATCCACTATCATATCAATGTTAGGCAATGGAAAATCATCTTTCGGACATGCTTTGTTGAGATATATAAAGTTTGTGCAAACCCTAATGGATTTTTCTGCCTTTGATACAAGTACTATGTTTGAAATCCATTTTGCATAGTCTATAGCTCTGATAAATCTAGCTTTTAGCAATTTTTCTAGCTCAGCCTTGATTAGCAGTGCCACATGAGGGTGTATCTTACGAATTTTTTGCTTGACTGGTTGAACTCCTAGTGTAATAGAAAGATGGTGCATGATAAGATTAGGATATAGGCCTGGCATATCAGAGTATGTCCATGCAAAGTTGTTCTTCTTTTTTTAAAAGAGATTGCTACAATAACCACATGGACAGGTGAGAGCGGTCTTCCCAGAGATGTAAGACAAATCATAATAAATGAAAGATATCGAAGTACCCCAAAGAATCTTGATTGACAAGGCAATTATGATATGTACTAAAGTAAGCACCTCAAGTTACTTGGATAATGAGGGAATTACTCATTATAACATCAAAGTTAGCAGAACATGCATTATAACTTGTCAAATCAGTAATGCTACACACGCTTTCTGGGCTTTTGTTTTAGCTTCGAAAAGCTTTCTATTTCACCAGCTCTGTAACCTGAACTTGACTGTGAGAAACAACACCATGAGCAGAAATAGGAGAAGATATGAGCCAGGAAGTTGCAAGGAGTGGAAACAGAAAGAAGAGGTGTGGGAAATTTTGCAAAAGGGTGGTCTTTCAAGCTTCCTTGAGAGACTCCATGGCCGTGATGGAAAGATAACCAGCTTCTTCTGCAAAAATTGGAAGAAGGGCAAGCTTAAAATGGGCGACCAACTGGTGGAAATTGACGAAGAGTTAATAGCTAAAGCTATGGGACTCAAAAGGGAGGGCTGCAATTTCTACAGAGACAGGAAGGTCAGTAGGGAAGCCATTGAAAGGTACCTGGTCATAGAGAAAGAGAAGAAAAGACTGGAAAAGTTGAGCAAAACCTATTACCCACCTAGGGCTTTTGCAAATCCCTGGTGGGAAATTCTCTTTGTTTTAATGAGGTATATAACTCTAGATGGCAGGTTTACGAAAGTATATGGATATCACTTTGTCCTCTTAAATCATTTTAGGCATAACGATAAGGTGAATTTCCCTTATTTCTTGCTCTGTTCTATGAATGCATCCCTAAAAGCATATAAAGAAAATCCTTAGGGTGACACTGCAATGCACCAAGGACTTATGGTCCTCATTTATGATCATCTAAAGGCCAGTAAAATCAATCGAATGTAGCTCTCTATGGATTCAGAAGAAGAAATGTCTGATTCTGATTTCTCGGAGGAGGAGGATTCAGATAATGATTCCTCGACTGAAAATGAGGAAAGCTCTGATGACTCAGAGTATGAGAGGAGCAAGAAGAGGAAATCAAGAGCCTCTTCTTCTAAGAGTAAAAAAGCCCAAATCAAACCCTTGATTAGTATTTCTTCGGAAGAAGAGGACTCTGATTTCCCTGAGGAGAAGAAGAACCCTAAGGGAGTGCTGAAGGAAAAAAGTAAAAACCAAGCCCAACCCAGGAAGAAGCAAAAGAAAATAGAGGAGACTAGCAAAGATCCGGAGGACACAGGCAAGGAACCGGAAGAGGACAAGCAAACAAGAACCCTGGAAGCTGAAAAAAGCCTAGAGATGGAGACTATGGAGGAGATCCTCAGGGCCGCTGACACTATTTCTGCCCTCCATATTGCTAAAGATGAACAGATAACCCTTGGTAAAGTTACTCCTTCTCCTGGTCCTCACCCCGAGGCCTTGAAGGGTTTTATGAAAACCATTGAATGGCTTATTGATGGGAATAAGAACACTATGGATGAATACAAAAAACTCTGCAACAGAGTCATGATCCTGGAGACCATTAACATTGGAGAGGGGAACACTATGGCCAATTATATTGAAGATTTGAAGAACACAATTTCCAAAGCGGAAGACATCAGAGATGCCTTTAATCCCTGGTTTGAGAAAATTGAAAAGGAGATACAGGATAGAAAAACCTTGGAGGAAACTAACGAAAAAATGCTCTCGGATACAGTTGCCAAAGTGGACAAGATAGAGGAGTGCCTCAAGAACATTGTGGAGCAGAGTCTCAGCATTCTGAAAATCTCAGCCAACAACACCCATACCCTCATCAGCAAGCTCGATGATGAAAAGGAAACCCAGGAAATTGACCTGGATGCAGAAGGAACCGGAGAAGCCCAAGGTCCCAGAACTTGCACCTGTGGAAAGAGGAAGGAAAAGAAAGTGAATAAGGACCTGGAGGAGCTAAAAGAAGTTGGGGCGACCTATGATGAGTTGGTGACTAAGGTAGAGGATCTGGTGAAGAAAATTGCTATGTAGTGTCTCCTTGGGTTCTTTGCTGATTTTTGTTGTTTAGCTATTTTTTCTGGTCGCTGGTTTTTTGGACCAGTCACTTTGTATAAGGACTCTATTTTCTCTGCTTTTTATTTTATCTATGTTGTAATGGTTTCGGGTCCTTAAAACCTATTTTTCAATTAATCAAAACTTTTGTGTTGATAGTGATTGAGCTAAGTGGATGATATGTGGTATCTCTTGACTCCCAATATTTACTAGTTGAGTTGGTTCAATCAATATAGAAGACCTTTCCTGGAAGTGAATTGGCAGTATATCAAGTGTCTCACCTTCACATGCCTCAGAGAGGTTTTCACCCTTAGGTATGTTCTTTATTTTCTCTATTATTGATTCTGACACCGCCACAATGTAGTTTTTTGCCATCAAATCTTTTATTTTTCTTTTTTTCTATTTTTGCAACTAAGATACTTGATATTTGTTTCAGTCATGTTCTCACTTTGTGTGCTAGTGGAAGAGTCCATTAGTTCAACTGCATTAAGGTAGTAGGCTAACATGTAGTCATTGTCAAAGATAGGTACATTCATAAGTTGGTTTTGGAGACTACAGTCAATTAGTTCAGGATGTACCAAGGATAAATTTTGAACAGGTTTGAGGGAGTTCATGGTATTATCATCATAACTTCGAACCGACAAGTCGAGTTCTAGAAGACTACCTTGCGTAAATGTCTCAAAACCAGGAAGAGTTACAACATGATCATTCAAGTGCACGTTAATATTTAGATGACCAGATCCAATAGACCTACTTCTAGTATCGTTCTCTATGCCAGACTAGACTACATATCGTGGTTTGACAGTAAAAAGATCAGTAGACAATTTCCCGACATCCATGACAGAGCAGTCAGAGTTTGATGTTGAATAGGTATTGTCATAAATAGGACTATTGTCGGAGCCATCAGAGTCATAAGAGGAAGTTTCTGACTTGTCTTCAAGTGATTGAGCGAATGTATGTATAGTGTCAACACCTACATCTTTGATGTTGCAAGTTCCTTCATGATTTGGTTCATTTATCACTTGTATCTGACATACCTGTTGACATAACCTTGATGGCTCTATGAATTTTTGTCTTCTACTCCATTCACCTTCTTCTGGACTAATGATTGATTTTGTTTCTATAGCTTCCAATTCTTCTTCTGTAGTTCCATACCTGATTTGTTCTATCCTATTAGAGGGAGACATAGTAGGTGAATAATTTTCTTGTGTTCTTCCTTCTTTCAACTTTTGTTCATAGTCTTCTTGTCTTTTTAGTCTGATTTATTCTATCTCCTTTTGCAGCTTTAAGCGCATCAGCTCTTGTGTGTCATCTATCATATCATTAGATTCTTCTAATGTTTCTATAGTAGATGTATCTGAGAGATAATCTGGACCCCATTCATACTCATTCGAGTCAATTTCTGAATCATCTACTTGTCGTCTACCAGTGTATGTGACTGGAATTTTCAATGGTGCGAACAATTCTCTGATTCTTTCTACCTCTTCTCTCATATCCTCTAAGACTTCCACTCCTTGTAGTGCTATAGTTGATACCATTGGAACTTGAGTACTAGTTGTTTCCTCTCTCTTGATTGCTAGTTCTTCTTGTTCTAATTCATACACTTCTTGAGTCTATTGAGTGTTTACTTCCTATGATGTTGAAGGTCGTATCTTTTTCTTCCACTTAGACTGATGATGGGAAGTATGTTTATGGTCTAATGTATTTCCTGGATTGTATCCCAGCCCATCTTTATCATTTGTAGATTTAGTTTGTAGCTGAATAGGTTCAACAATACCTTCTTGATGTTTGCTTAGGGGATCAGTAACTGAATATCCCATGCATTGAATCATTTTATATCCTAGACCATATTGTGTCGGGGAAATCTCACAATGTCATACTTCTTTATTTTCACTATCTTCTTTGAAAAGCCATTTGAGAATAGCATCCTCTTCTATTTCATCTGCAAGGGAAGTAGAGGATTGTACAAAGAGACCATCATATATGACATTTGGAGTGGAATTATGTGGCTTCATAACCTCTGATGGTTTTCCTGGTTGTCTTGGTGATGGAAGGAGAGAGATTAGTGAAACTACTGGTTCTATCTTGTATCCATCCATGCCAGTATTTGTGATTTTCAATTTCTTTTCTACGTCCTTCATCAAGGTTTCTAAACTTTCAGCTATAGAGGCTTCTCTATTATGAGGCACAAAGGTATCAGCACTCTTTGTCAATGCATTACAGGGGGAGTTTGTATAAGCGGGAATATTGACTTCAACTCTATTGTAAGGAAATTTTAAGCACTGATGATATGTAGATGGAACTGCCTTCATTTCATGAATCCATGGCCTTCCTAGTAAGATGTTGTATGGCAGAGGAAGATCAAGCACCTGGAAAATAACATCTCTTTCTACATGTCCTACCTTGATCGGTAATAATACCAGACCTTTAAAGGTTCTTTCTTCTTCATCATAAGATTTGATTGTTATTTTGTTGGTCGGATCAATGACATTTTCAGAAAATCCCAGTTGTGTAAGAAGATTATAGGTACAAATATTCAACCCAGCGCCTCCATCTATCAAAACACATTTAACTCGGTGTTTATGGATCATAGCTTCAATGTGAAATGGTTGGTTATGTGGGTGATTCAGCGAGTTATCATCTTCTTCAGAGAAGGTAAGATAATGAGGCAAAGTCAAGTGACCCACCATAGATTGGAACCGATCGATATCTAAATCTTTTGGGACATTAGTTGTGAGAAATGCTTTGTCCAGGATCTCTTTATGAGCAAAAAAGATTTTGAGCAATTCAAAGATGGAGATTTGAGCGTTCATTCTTTTCAATTGTTCGACAATGCTATAACCAGGAGAGAATGATGAAGCCAAATGTTTGGATTTAGCCATGGTTGTATCTATTTGTCTATTCGAAGACATTGGTAGATTTGATGTTGTTTGAGCAGGAGTTGAAGAACTAGCTCCTTGGAGAGTGACTTTCTTTTGAGCGCGGGTCACAGCATTTGTATTTTGTGATTCGTTTTGTTTATCTTTGATCATGATCACATTGCAATATTCAGGTTGGAAAGACTCAATCATGTTGATCACATTTTCATTGTTGGTATAGGTGTAATTAACTTTGGCACCTCCTTTTGACTTTGAGGAATCACCTCATTCATAAACAGGTAAGGGATCTTTTAAATCTTTGTGATCATCATTAGTTGTGTGATTTCCAACAACAATTTTGCCAGCATCAATGAGATCTTGAATCTCATGCTTGAGCTTCATGTAGTTGTTTGTGTTATGACCTTTGCTTCGATGGTATTCACAGTATTCGTTCTCTCTCCACCATTTTGGTTTGACTTCGGGATCATATGGCCTAGAATTGTCTGGTAAGGTTATCAGATCATTTGCCAATAAATTTTTGAAAGAGGATTCGTATGATTCTTCCAGAGGAGTGAAGTCACGTTTGAGTTTCAAAAGCCAAGGTTTCTCTTTAAACCACTCTTTTACTTTCTTCAGAGGATTTTTTGCTACAATTTCAGCTAATTTGAGTGCTTGTGTGCCACTAGCTAGATTAAATATCATGGATTTTGCTTTTGCTTTAACAGTGTCTACCACTCCATCATTAACAACGTTTATGTTGTTGTCTTTGTCATATTTCCAATATTTTTTCTTTTCTTTGGAACTAGAACCTTGTTGTGTTTCTTTCCAAAGTGAGATATCTCCTTTCTTTATAAGCACATCTTCCATTCTAAGGGCACTGTCTACCATTTTGTTGAATGAAGGGTATACTTGCATTTGGATACTATATTTCAGGTCAGGGATCAAGTTGTTGATGAAGATATCCATCTTCTTAGAATATGGAATAGGTCATGAATATCTACATAGCATATTTCTCCAATGTTAGAGGAAAGTGAGAAAGGGCTCTCCTATTTTTTGTTTGGTATTGCAAAGCTCAATCATAGTGACTAGATGACGAATGTTATAGGAGTATTGTTGTAGAAACAATTGGATTAATTCTTCAAAAGTTTTTATTCCCATAGGTAGGCTTGAGAACCATTCCATAGCTTGCCCTCCTAAACTTCTCAAGAAAAGGCGCATGAGATACGTTTGTTCGTGCATGAACTCCATACATAAAGCACAAAATTCTCTGACATGGTCTTGAGGATCTAAGTTGCCATCGTATTTGTCAAATTTCAGAATCTCCACTCGTGAAGGAAATGAAGGCATGTAAAGGTTTTTATCAAATGGAAATGGGCATGTAGTGTCCAGAGAATATTGTTTTGATGATTTATCCTTGTTTTTCAGTTCTGTGATCTCAGTCCGTAATGCTTGTAATTATTTGTTTACCATTGCTAAGGGTGTCTCTTCCTCTTTAGTGATGTGGGCCTCAACGTTATAACCAGTAGGAAGTTTAGCACCTTGCTTTGCTAGTTCTAGAAAATAGTCTTTTTCTCTAGCCATGATAACCTTCATCATTTTTTGAAAATCTTTATCCTTTTGACATTTATGAATATCAATTTTGGTAGGTTCAAAGGCTTCAGATTCGTTTGATGGGGAATCACTATTAGTAGCATGGATATTGAGATCGTCATAAGCATTGTGTTTAGCAGCTCGTCTTTCCTGTTTTGTTCTAGATATGGTGGGAGACAAGGGTTGATCATAAACTAGTATATCTAATGATGAAGGTTTATTAGTGATAGGGTCCTCTACGTAAAATGGATTATCCTGATATGAAAAGGATGGTCCTTTGCCTCTATCGACTTTCTTATGAGAACTTCTGGTTTGAGTAGGCATTTTTATTGACTGATATGAACTAGAGTTGTTTGTGATGTAGAAGTCAAGATCAAATTTAAAGCTAGTTATTCATTTAACGTATTGATTGAAAGAAGCAACTTAGATTTAGTCTGGTTTCAGGAAAGATCTATCCAGTGTAAGACATGATCTAAGTTACCTAGTTTGATAAATGGTTGATTGAACTAGCTGAAAGATGGTCGATAAAATCGTGCAACACAACGACAGAAGTACATTGTTTAAATTTGTTTATGCTCGGGATGATGATAACCAATTTTATGCTCGATGTAGACTATTTTTAGGCAATTTTGATTGTTCTGGACTAACAAAATCAAATATTCATATGACAAGGTTTACAAGACCAGGCGACAGTTTAATAGCTTCAAGACGATGAAAATAGTATTTCGTACGAGTTGTTGTCTAGGTTCGTACAACGGGTGGGTATACCTCAGATGACAAACTGATGAATGTGATGTTTTCTTGTATGACACAAGACAAGGGCTCAAATGATACTTCCCTAAGCAGGACAACAGTTTATTAGATCTCGTACGATAACTAATTCAGGGTCAGACGACAAACTGTAAGGCTTGATGAAATTTCGTACGAAAATAGTTATGTAGCAGGACAATAAATCAGAAGACTCGTACGACAATTTACTGGACAGAGACAAAATTCTGACATACGGGGTTTTTAATGATTGATGACGACCAATTTTGAGATGGACTGAGTTTTTGATAGCTGATGTAGACTAGTTTTTTATACTGACAGAGTTTTGACCACTAAGTTGTTTATTGTTTTCTCCAGTTTTGGTATTCTAGTTTTAGTTTCAGGGATGAAAACATAGTAAACATGCAATATGTAAATAACTTCAATCACAACACGCTAACCCTATGGAAATTGGTGAGAGAAAAAAAATTGCTTGCAGACTCAGGTACACACCCAATAGCTAATCAGAATACGGTCGCTAAGTCTCACACAATGGATTCTCAACACCGTATTAACTGACTCCAAACTTTGATGGGGGCACGAAATGGCAAGTATCTTGGGAGAGTTACTATCTCTCTTGCACAAAGATTATCCCCCATTTCGAAGGTGAACTGGGTAGCCTCTATCTTATAGTTCTTAGTCAGAAATTTCGTTCGAAATTACCCCTTGAAGTCACGCAATCATTATTGAGGCCTATAGCCCAACAAGGTACCGAAACAAGTTGTAATCACGTAAACGTGATTGAGACTATGAGGCCCTATAAAATGCTCGATATGAGAGATCTCAAAGAGAAAACTCAAATAATCCCATCCTCTGAGACTTTAATCAACCATAGGCCTATTTATTATAGTGAGTTAGAATGCCCAGGTCCGTTTGTACTCACTTGGGTCGTTCTCATAGGGTGATTACTTTTTCCCACTGTGACAAGCCCACTAAAGGTACACAAATCTCAAACTTAGAAAAAGTCTCAAGGGTGGATTTCTGATTGTCTGTACAGATAAGAGCATACTCTCCTACCTCTTAGAATTTTCTTAATACACAAAAGACAGATTTGTTCATTAACCAAATAGCAATTTAGGTGCCTAAAAATGAATTTAAAGAATACACGATGTTTACTTGAATCTCCTCAGGCAACCTGCAAAGACAATGAATCAGTAGTCATATTGTCTTTGTGCGACAAGCATATTCTTCGACAAGCGTTCTGCAAAAAACTGATTAGGCTGTGAAAATTCCTTAGACAAACGAACAACAAGCCAGGGTCAGCATTAGTATGATCAAAATTGAATAAAGGACCTGAAGAATGTAGTCTGTTTTTAACCCAAAAAACACAGAATATCGTATGACAATTCTCACTGAGTCGTACGATAATTCGTACGAGACCATACGATATCTACAATTTGTCATTCAGGCATATGAGAAATCTCATACAATATTTCGTAGTAACTGTACGGACCAAAATCTGAAAAATAAGAAAAAAGTTAGTCTTCGAGGTTGAAAGATGTAGTCTTCTGCCCCACGGTGGGTGCCAGAAATGTGTGTGTGAAAAGTGGAATAAGTATCTGCAAACTATAAGACACAACACTTCAATTAAGTCATTACATGTATGGTTAGACAGATATAAGCATGAATAATAAAACCATAACAAATCGACCAATTGCCTTCTAAAAGATGCGAGTATAGACTTGCTCTCATATTTGTATAAGCAATAGCAGTGACTAGACTACACCAAGATGAAGGATTTAAACTATATGAGCATGATATTAAGCTAAATGGATGCAAGATTATGCTAGATCGATGAATAGTAAGCTATATGAATTCAAGCAATCATAATTGAAGTAAATATGCAAAAAGCTAAACTAAGATGTAATAATCTCAAAAAGCAAGCACAATATCTTCAATGACTCTAGAGGAAAAACTATATAATAACAATAAATCTCCAAGGTGTTTTGAATGAGAGATGAAGGCTGAATTTAAAGAGAATCACAAGAGAGACCAACGGTCAAGATCAATTAGCAACAAGCAGTTGAGATTATTCAAGAAAAAGCACAATTTAGGATAATTAAAATAATTGAGAGATCAGATTAAGTTAACCTTGAGATAGATTCCAATTATAGTTTGATTGAAATGCATTCTGATTATAAGTTTGAGTTTGCATTGGAGATAAAATTCAATTAATTTTATGCACTTGAGATAAAAATAGGTGATTCCATACGATTTTTTTGATTTATTCAATAAAATAGTCTTTGCAATGCAACTGAATTTCTTTTCTCAAAAGCTTTGAGTTCCAATTTTAGAGAATGATTAATAATTCAATTAATTGTTTTTCTGATTTCAAGGTATCTCAATTTAGAAAAAGAAATAATATCTCAAGTTTGGTTTCTCTTTCAATTCAATTCTTTTATTTTATTTTCAATTTAATCTTTCTTTGCATATTGATTCCTCTTTTGTAATAAATTAATTCCTTTTTTATGATTAAATGATAAATTTATTTATTAATTAAATATGTTAGGATATTTTAATAAATTAAACAGGATAATTGATCAAAATGATTTTCATGGAATGATTTAATTAATTAAATAAATATTTAATTAATATAGAATAATTCACTTGCCATGTAATATTTAATGATTGAAGAATTAATTAATTGTGTGCTCAAAATTGATTTAATTGCCTTTGGTTAGGACCTTAGTGATGTTGTCGAGATTAGGGGCCCATGGTTTAGGTGACCATTTTTAGGGTATTACACAATGCAGGTCAGAGAAACATCAAGATCGTCCAGCGTGACATGAACACCACAACTGTAAGAGTAGGGTTGAGATCCACTACGAAAGGGACCAAACCAACAGCCGAAACCACGAACGGGTACACGGGAAAAGATGGGGATATTAACACCCCCGCGTTTGTCATTGTGCCAATCACCTAGTCAACGGTCACCTACACAAACAAACTACAACAAAAACCACCACACAACATCGAGGGAATCTAAAGAATTGAACTCAATACCTTTGTATTAACACAGAGTTGCAACTTCGTTGCACTGTGGGGTCATCCCCTATTATAATTATATTATTATTTCATATTACATAATATATATTTTTATTTAATCTAATATATATGTGTTAAATTATAATATTGTTTTAAATTAATCTATACAAATTAGAAGAATTGCTTAGTAATTAAAATAAATAATTAATTATGATTTTAATAATAAATTAATATTTGTATAATATAATACTTAAAAAGAAAAGTTTTGATTTTTCTCTAGGTCCATGGAGAATAGAGGATTATCCTCTTCTCAGATGATCTCTGGAGATCTGGATATGGAAGATCCATCTCATTTGATGCATGCATGTGGAAAGGAACACATTAGTCATTCCCAATCAAGGGCAGACATCTCTTCTTCGAAAGAGCCTTTTTGCATGAAAAAGGTCCCAAGATCGTCCAGTTTTGATTATTCAACCTCAGCAAATTTTGGAGGATGTTGAATATTGGTGTAATCATTCTCTCATATGCGAATTTATTGATCTTTGCCTCTCTATACCTATTTTAGAGTCTTGGGCATGTTGTGTCTGGAATCCTGAAGGAGACATGGAGCTACTTATGGCAGCCAATAACTATTTTCTGGTTATTTTTTCCAACCTGGCAGACAGAAACAAGGCTTTTGAGGGTGGCCCTTATTTTTTCAACCAGGTGGGACTCTTTATCAAACCTTGGCATATTGGCTTTAGTTTTGCTGAGGAACTTCCCTCTCGTGTTCCCATGTGGATTCGACTGCCGAGGCTTCCGTTGGAATTCTAGAGAGAAGATATTCTTCACTCAATCTCACGGCTTCTTGGTAAACCTGTGGGTTCGGTTCACAAACTCAAGATCAAAAGGTAATTTCCTACACTTGTATATATGTAGATGTTGATTTAAATAATCCTTTGCTAGACTCTATGGAAATCTATTTGGGGACATCTTCTTAGATCCAACAGCTGGACTATGAGACCCTGCCATTTAGATGCAAAATTTATCATGAATATGGTCATTTATAGTGGAGATGTCCCATAAATAAATCTTCTAAACTGGCTATTTCCGATCCTCACTCTGTTCTAGGGGAAGATAAGGGGAAATCCCTTATGCCTAATGGTACTGTTGGTAAAGATGACTTCATTCATGTCAAACCTCGGAATAAAGACAAAAGAAAGAAGAGAACCCGGTTGGATGGGCAAAATGATGTCACCCTAAATAGGTTTGATGTTTTAGAGGATTTGGTCCAAGAGGAAGGAGTTCCAGTTGAAATGTCCTTGGGTGCCTAATTTCAGCATGAGGTGCTAGATGGGGATTCCAAGAAAGAGGGTCGGGCCCTATCTTTGGAGAATCAACAGGAGGTTCAAATGGTTATGGATTTGCCTTCCCATGTTCAGGAAAATAGAGATCTTAGTGGGTCATAGGTCCCTGAAGGTGCGGTGGTCATGGCGTCTACTCCTTTAACTATAGTGGCCTCAGGTTCTATGAAGAGTAACAAAGCCCCGCCTGTTTTAGGCTTGCAGCAGAAGACCCTCAAAAAGGGTTCTTTAGACAAACCTTTAAGGAGTGGACGAAAAATGGATCAGGAAAAGGTTAAGCTTATTGGTGATACTTTGGTTGAGTCAGGGTCTATGAAGCCCATTGATTCCCACTTCTCTCAACCACATAAATGATTGTTCTCTCATGGAATGTAAGGGGGTTGAACAACATACCTAGACAAAAGGTTGTTCACAGATTAATTGACTCTGAGTCTCCTGATGTTGTTTTTATTCAGGAAACCAAGCTTTCACTAGATGGTTTGGCCAGTTGTGCTTTATGTGTCTGGCCTCAGGGCCTTTGGCAGGGAGTGAGCTCTCATGGTAGTTCAGGGGGGTGGCTTGCTTCTGGAACCCGAGGAAAGTTTCCCCTTTGTGGTATTTTTCTAGTAGGTCTTCCATTTCTATGGTCACTTCTAGCTTTGAGATTGGAGAAAGATGCCTCTTCTCTAATATTTATGCTCCTACTAATCTTGTGGGTAAGTCACATCTTTGGGCTCACATCAATCTTGTTTGGGCTCAAGATCCTTTTCTCCCTTGGATTTTGGATAGATATTTTAATGCCATTACTAGTTTGGAGGAAAAGCGAGGTGGTTTATTCAGGCTTGATCCTTCCTCAAATTTACTCAAAGATAATATTGGTCTCTTGAATCTCATTGATGTGAAGCCAATTAATGGTGTCTTTACATGGAATAATAGGAGGAGTGGTGTTGAGGCTATCTCTGAAAGGCTTGATAGATTTTTGGTTTTCTAATATTGGGTGCATGATAGGTGGTCCACTAGTTCAGAAATTCTTGATTGGAGGGGTTCTGATCATTAGCCTATTAAGCTTTATATTACATCATTTAGAACCTCCAAAAATCCCTCTTTCAAATTTCAATTGATGTGGCTTCATGATCAGTCATTGAGGAATCTTATGGTTGATTGGTGGTATGAAGGGGTGCCTACCCACGAGCGGGCTATGTACACCTTTGGGAAGAGATTACAACATGTGAAATATAGGCTGAAGAGGCGGAATAAAAAAAATTTTGGGAATCTACAAAGACACAAGATGGTAGCTCAATCCAAGCTGGATGAGGTTACACATCAAATTAGGGATCAAGGGGTGACTATGGAGCTCAGTATGGTCGAGTCCCTTTCTCTAAAGGACTTAGAAGAGTGGGAGTTTTGTGAGGAGATTTTCTAGAAACAAGTCTCACGTGGATTGGCTCTAAGAAGGTGATAGAAACACTTCTTTTTTTCATAATTTTGTTAAGGCTCGGAGGTATGGTAACTCTATTACCTCTCTCATATCTTCATAAGGGGTTCATCTTTCATCTAAATAAGAAATTGCTACGGAAGCTATCAGTTTTTTTTCTAATCTGTTTACCAAAGAGGATCCTGAAGCTATAGTGGAAGAGAGGGGCATCTTCAACTGCATTCCCCCTCTTGTCTCTGTTTAAATGAATGATGCTCTCTTGCTCTCCATTTTGTTGTCTGAACTTGAGGGGGTTGTGTTTCAAATGGAAAAAGACAAGGCTCCTGGCCCATATGGGTTTCCTAATAAGTTTTTTCAAGAATTTTGGGAGATTATAAAGTACGATCTTCTAGATGTGGTTTAGGAATCTCATAGGAATAAACAAATGCTCAAATCTATGAATTCTACCTTCTTGGCACTCATTCCTAAGAAGGAGGGGGCTAATAGCTTGGATCAGTACAGGCCTATTGCTTTATGTAATGTTGTCTATAAGACTATCACTAAATTGATTTCTAAATGACTCAAACCTCTCCTCTGCACTTTGGTTTGTAAGGAGCAAGATGGTTTCATTGATGGAAGACAGATCCTTGATGCAGTTGTGATAGAAATGGAGGTTATTCATTCAATGGCTTCCTCTAAGGAGAAGGCTATGTTTATTAAACTTGACATGGCCAAAGCTTATGATAGGGTGAGTTGGGATTTCTTACAGAAGATCCTTTTGGTTTTTGGTGTTGGAGAAGAGAGGGTGAATTGGGTTCTTAGATGTGTGACTTCTACCTTTTCTCAGTTCTTATTAATGGGGAACCCTCATAATTGTTTAGCACTTCGCGAGGGCTTCGGCAAGGGGACCCTTTATCTCCCTATTTATTTATTCTCATGGCCGAAGGTCTTGGCAAATTTCTCACTTCCTAGGTGAGACATGGTCTTATTTAGGGTTGGAGTTGGAGCAATACTCTACCTCCCTACTCTCATCTTCATTTTGTGGATAACACAAGTTTGATGGGCAGGGCCAGAATCAGTGAGGTAGTGAATTTCAGGAGAGCTTTGGATATTTATTGCAAAGCCTCAGGTCAAAAAATTAATGAAGATAAATCATCCATATATTTCTTTAATGCCCCTCAGCTTATTTAGAATAGGATTGCCAGGATCCTAATATTTTAGATGGGATCCCTTCCTTTGTTGTACCTCTGGATTCCTTTAGATTTGGGGGTTCAACACAGAGTTTTTGGCAAGGAATTATGGATAAATTTTGTTGCAAGGTTAATCATTGGACTTACAGGTGGTTATCCTCTATTGGGAGAGTGATTCTTCTGAAGATTGTGGTGCAAGCACTTCCCATTTATAGGTGTTTTGTGCAAGCTCCCCCCTCCAGCTTTGTGAGAGAGTTCGATGCTCTTTCCCATCAATTTCTTTGGTCTGGTAGTTTTCTTTCTTCTAAGTGGAGTTTAGTTATATGGGACTCTATTTGTAGACCAAGATATGCTGGGGGTCTTGGCCTCAAATCTATTGCTTTGGTTAGGCGGCTAAGCTGCATTGGAGGTGGTGTAACAGTCAAGTTTAGGACTGGGCCAAGATTTTAACCCACAAGTATCTCCCTGGTGCTAATGATCATGAGGTGCCTTGTCTTAGTTTAGTGGGCAGGGACTCTTGTATCTAGGATACTCTTAAAAAAGGTGCCCAATTTATTAAAGATGGTATTTTCTAGATTTGTAACAGAGGCTTTGAAGCTCTTTTTTGGTAGGACTCTTGGGATGGTCACCCTCCTATTCTGTCCAATTATCCACAGCTTTGGCCTCTTTGTAACATTTTCACTGATGTTGGATGGGTTAAGGTGGAGAATTTTAAAACAATTAGGTGCATTGGACACGTTGAGGTGACTTGTTGGAAGGATCCTCTTGAATGGCCCTTGGGTGGCTCGGATGAAGATCGTGTGGTGTTGGTTAATATCTTGGAGAGTAGGTTATGTAGTTCCCTCAAGGAGAGAGATATTTTGGCTTGGGGTCCTAACCCAGAAGGCAAGTTTTCTGTTGCTAAAGGTTATGCTCAGCTTGATAGGCAATTGCATTGCTTGACAGATGTTCCCTGTTGAAAGAAGGTTTGGAATAGCTTCTCTTGGCCGAAATGTATTTTTTCTTATGGTTGGTTGCTCAGAGGAAATGCCTCATGTGGGAGAATCTTTGTATGCATAATGAGGAAGACTACTCCCACTTGGTTTTTCTATGCCTTTTCTCTAGGGAGATTTGGCACAAGTGGTGGGAGGCTTGGCAACATGCTTGTTTTCATGCTACCTCATTAATTAACTTTTGGGATAGCCTGGGCAAACCCCCAGTAAAGATTTTTTTTCTTCAAGTGAACTAGGCTATTAGGCCAACCCTTATTATCTGGAATTTGTGGCTAGAAAGGAATCAGAGGGTCTTTTGTCACATATAGGGAGTCTTCAGATGTGGCAGAAGATAGTTAATTGGCTTCAGGAGACAATCTCGGCTAAGTACAATTTGTCTGAAAATGTTGATCCAAGTGATTATGCTATTGTAAGGAATCTACAATTAGAAAACATTAAAATGGACTGTGTTGTTGGAAATAGATCTTGACATGCAAAGCAGCGGATAAGTAGAGAGGGAAGGTGGATTCCCCCTCCTGTGGAAATCTTAAAAATTAATACAAATGGCTCTTCCCATGGGAATCCTGGACATGCAGGTATTGGAGGTATAGGTAGAGGTGTTGATGGTTGTATAGTTTTTTTCTTCTCTATTTATATTGGGCAGCACTCTAACAATATTATGGAGGCCCTAGCTATTAAGATTGTTGTTGAGCGAGGTTGTTCTTTAGGATGGAGGAAGATTATTTGTGAGTCGGATTCTCAGATTGTTGTGGACATGTTGAACAAAAAAAAATTGAATGATGTGAGTTGGTAATTAGCTTCTGTGGTCAGACAAATTTTCCAACTCTGTAATACATTGGAATTTGTCTTCTTTTGTCATATTCCGAGGGAGTGGAATAGAGTGGGTGATTGTTTGGCCAAGTGGGCTTCAGAGCATGTTGATGGTTGGGATTTTGGTGGAAGGGATGGTCTACCTCCTGATTATCTTGAGACTTTAGATAGGTTAATGCTAGAAGACAGGATGATGCAAGAGCACCCAGTGGTGTAGGATCAATTTCCCTCTTATGTTTGTTTCCATTTCATTGTCATTTTTTAGGCCCTTTGAGGCTCCAGATGATCCTGGTTTTTGATGTAATTCCAAAGTAGCTGGTCATCGGTCCTACTTCAAATGACGTCATCTTTTTGAGGGCTTTCTGAAAAGGCATTATCATTAGAAATCGGACAATTGAATCTAATGCTATGGTCACTGGACTTTGTAGTGGTGGTGTTGGGGTTCTTTTAGGATCCTTTTAGTTTTTGTTGCTGTCTTGGTGGGCCTAAGGCCTATTCTTTGTAATTCTGTGATTTCTAAATAAATCTTTACCCCTTTTTTCCAAAAATAAAAATAAAAATTTAAAACATGGCTCGCAACTTGTAGAAAATTAGAGAAAGGCTTCTTGTCATGCTCAATTGAGAGATCCTATTCAACCTGGTGTCAGACACTCTACAGATAGATTTGAGATTCAAGGTCATCATCCTCCCTTTGCCCTAGGGGTAAATTCTGAGAAGAAAAATCATGGGAACCTTTATTTTGCATTGGATAACTCTAGGAGGGAACGGTGGCCTCAAAATCTACACTTTGGATTTGGCTATAAAGGGAAAAATGTCCATGGATGACAGGTTGTTAGAAGCAAAAAAGCACGAAGGGCAATGCTAGCTCAAGCTAGGGCTGATCAAAATGGTAGTGATCGAAATGGTAGGGATGAAAATTTTGTGAGAAGAAATCTAGGTGACCGAGTATGGGTTGCTCCCATCTCTTCAATGATCCCTAGGTGTGCCTCTGGAGCCAATTTGATTCCCCTAGGAGAGTAGTGAAACCCTAGTGGTCCTCCTTCCTAAATCCTACCTTTGCTATATACCCGATCTAAGAATAAAATATGGAGAGGGTTAGGTCAACTAAATCCCGATAGCAATCATATATCAAGGCACCATGATAGCCAAGCAAATCAAATTCAGGGAAATGCAATTCCCATACTACATGAAAAATTCAGGAATCACGAGCCCTGGCATATGCTTAATCACCAGGCGAGGCAATTCAATAGGAAATATATGTCTAATGCATGTGTTTGGTATAATAGACCAAAAGAAGCAAGCCCTAGGCCTTTGAACGATGAAAACCATCCCAATCTGGTAATCAAAGAAGAAAAATATGCCAAGGGTTTGAGGGACCATTACAGGAAATTTGGTCTTTTTGCCAAGTTGTGCGGGAATGGACAACCTATTGAATCAATTGCAAGTTGGTTGGAACAAACATATGTGGGCTAGGTAAGTCTTACTATCCTCCCTAATGTTTTTCTTTATATTGATTATAGAAAGGAAGCCTTAAAACATGAACTGCTAGTTGGGGACTATGTTTTTTATCAAAGCTATAACTTTATATTCTTTGATTGACAGCCGAATTTTAACCCTTGCTCACATAAGTTTTAGAAGATGTCAAAATAGATAAGATTAAGAAACCTACCTGTTGAGCTTATACATTCTCAAATATTATTTCAAAATTGGAGATAAACTAGGAGGTTTTGTAGGCTTGGAAAAGGATTGGACACACACTTCAGATCTGAAAATGCTAGTTAGCGTAGACATTAATTTAACTCAATTAAAAATCATAGAGTTTGTTACATCAAATGTTAGATACCGCATTGACCCTGAATTTTATAATGGCCATGTATCTGATAACATTGCATATAGATTAAGCAACCCCTTTGTCAATAAAAGTAAGAGCCCAACCTATGCACTGCCCATAAAAGAAAGTGGTGTCAACAGTAGCTCTAACATGTCGATGGGGAGCTCCAATGTAAACGATCATCAATTTGAGTAGGAAGTTGCTAGAAATACTCCTTGTAGACCAATGAGATAGAAGAAGGGGAGATCGTGAGTGAAAGATTGCAAAACAAACCTTCTGAACTATTGACCCTTACAGAAGGCAATGCAAAAATCATTAATACTGAGGTCTTGCAAGTGACTAAATCAAGGGAAGAGGATATGGAGATGCCCCTTGCTTTGGAAAACAAAATCCCACTACCAATAGAAGAGGTAGAAAGAGTTGCAAAACAAAATGACCAAAGAATGCTATGGGCTCATGAGCAATTAGTGAATGTATTGAATGGGGACACTACTATTAAAAAGATACCTGTGTGCATGTAAAATTCATCTTATAAAATATCAATAAGAATCAAAGGGAAATCATGAATCCCTATCTAATCAAAGAATTCTAACAAAAAGACAATGAAATAACACAATAACATCAAAACAGGGTTTATAAATCAAATCAATTAAAAACTCCTTATTCTGTGACTGCGTATAACTTCCATTGCTCTTCTCTTCTTTGTGGTATGATGGCTCTCAGATATTGCACTAGTAACCTGCAAGTGACACAAAGATTCAAAGTTCGTGATTATTGAAAATGGAGATTGGATGCTCAATTTATAGATTTTTGGATGAGACTGATTGAAAGGTGGAACAAAATGATCAAGAGGTGGAACTTAGGTGAGCTCACATGCTAATTGATAGTTGAATTGCTGACTTGGAGGTGAAATAGAATAGATTGAATAGATTAATTGAGTTAACTGATTGAGAAAAAGTTAACTGAAGGAAGAAAAAGAATGATTGGAGGAAATGAAGAAGATGACCAAGAGAACTAGAAGATGAAAATAGAGACTGGAAAGATAAATGATTTAATTAATTAATTTAGCATGTGCTTGCATTTAGACTTAGATTTTCAATTTAATCTTTGCATGAGATTTTAATTAAAATAATTGAATTTATTTAATTCAATTTAGTATTTGAATGTATTTAGAACTTGGCTTTGATTTTCAATTTGATTTTTGAAATCATGCACATGTATTTGAATTTGGAAGAAATTAGAAGAAATAAGAAATGAAATTAGAATTTGGGGATTTGGAAATGGAAGAATTAATTAGTTAATTAAATAATTTAAAGAAACTATTTAATTATGCTAGAAATGGACTTTAATTAAATAATAAAGATTATTTAATTTAAAGGATAAAATCATAATTAATTAAATAATTAATATTTAATTAATATTTAAAAAAGAGTTGAATGATTAGATGATGATAGGATTGAGATAGAAATTGAGAATTAATTTATTTAAATAATAAAGATTATTTAAATTGGGAAATTAATCATAATTATTTAAATAATAAATATTTAATTAACATTAGAAGATGGTTAAATGATTAAATGATGATAGAACAAGAAATAGAATAATTAGTAAGATGATGAGGAAATATGAAATTAGAAAAATAAGACTAATTAACTTAATTAAATAATTAAAGAATTATATAATCAATTAGAGGAATAATTAGCACATGATCAATGAGACATTTTTAGGTGTCTACATTTGCCCCTCTTTGAGACAAAGTTGGAACGATATTGTTTCAAAGAAAATGAAAAAAATTTGCCCCAGTATGCCTTGGTATTGTTGTATAGTGTAAATATGCCCCCTCGGAAAAGGTGGTTGGAAAATTCAAAAATTGAGACCTTGTTTTTTATACCAATGTAACGAGCAAGCATTTGAAATTTCGTGTGATTTCGAGATCGTTTGAGTAGGCTACAAGCTGTTTGAAACTAGCAGGGACCACAGGTGTCGAGGTGTCAAAAAACCCTAATTTTGAGCTATAAATAGAGATTTTAGGTTTTCATTTGCTCATTTGGTATTTGGTTAGTTCTGTGTTTTCTCTGCAATTTTTGTGCTTTCTTGTGAGTATTTGATCATCATGGCTGGTTATAGAGCTCGATTGCACCTGTCTGACTGAGTACGTTCATATCAGAGACCTCCTGGGACTGGCGGCATGGTATTTTTCCAATTTTTTCTTGATTTTTTGCCTGTAATTCGCTATTTTCCAAAAAAAAATTCAATGATCATTTTTTTCTTTGCGTCACGCATTAGCATATCGGGTTTCACGCATTCGCCTTAACTGTTACGCATTAGTGTAGAATGTGTCGCATTCATTCATATCATCACACATAAGTGTTGAATGTTACGCATGTGCTCATATCATTACACATTAGCTCTAAATGTCATGCAAAAGCTATAAGTGTACCGCATTAGTAATAACTATCACGCATTCTTTGTATGTGTAAATTTTTGTCATGCGTCTGAAAATATTTTAGCTTTTTTGTGATCCGATATCTGATATTTTCAACATTTTCTCAGTGTAGGAGAAAATTGGAGTATTATACTGCCAACAAAGTAGACCCAGTGGACTTGATCTTCGTTTTGACTTACTTGATGAGGAGATTGAGCATATATGCCAGCTCGGTTTATATCATGTATTACACTTACCTGAGGTTACGGCCAACA
The DNA here is from genome assembly GCF_030272615.1 of Cryptomeria japonica. Taxonomy (NCBI): domain Eukaryota; kingdom Viridiplantae; phylum Streptophyta; class Pinopsida; order Cupressales; family Cupressaceae; genus Cryptomeria; species Cryptomeria japonica. Next base: position 402,321,619 of record NC_081409.1, read on the forward strand.
GGGCCATGATTACAGCTTTGATAGAGCAGTGGCATTCTGAGACTTGTTCATTCCATCTTCCGACTGGGGAGGCATCCATTACTTTAGAGGATGTACGACGTATACTGTGTATTTCGATTCATGGTGAGAGAGTTGTGTACGACCATGATGATGGCATTGCTGGATTGTGTGCATTTTTCGAGTGTGAGATACAGGACTTGCAGATGAGTTGCCGATATGACATCCCTTGGGCCCAGTTAGATTATGATGACATGACTATTGTACTATGTGGTATTGTTGGCGATTTGTTGATACTTGACAAACGAGGTCACGGATTTCTAGTGGGGTGGGGCAGAGTGCTCCATGATATGATTGTTCATTGATGAGTATATGCATGGGGTCCATGTCTACTAGCCATGTTGTATTATCATATGTGTGGGATTGTATATCTTGGATATCAGTCTATCAGTTGTGGTGTGACACTACTCCAAACTTGGGCATGGGAGCATATTTCTATTTCAAGACTTGTCATTCATGTTGATTTGTAGCCTGGTGAGCCTTATGCTTTTAGGTACACAGCAGGTATCAGACATAGGGGTTCGGGTAACACCTTGTACTGGAGGCATTATTTGATATTTTGCAGCATTTCATTTGGAGACCACACTTAGATTGCCTTGGTTGGGTCGATGATGCAATGCACTTGCCTTTCTGTCGACGATAGAGATATCTGATTGGTAGGACTTTCAAGACCTAGCGGATTATCGAGATGTATCTTCCAGGGTAGGTACTAAGATAGTTTGGTGAGGTACAGGTGACACCAGTGCTTACCGCTTATTTTGCTCATGTATGTCAAGAGGTATCTGATTGGGGTGTTTGTATTCAGCCACATTTTGCTTCTGCTGAGTTTGATGCTCTTCAGCCATTACTTTGGGGTTGGGGTAGAGGTGCAAAGGATCCAGGGACGGCATCAGAGTATGATGCATGGTTTGCCAAACACAAGCCGATTCCACTTACTGATCCTATTGTTCCGATTACAGCACAGCAGATTCACCATCCTCGACAATGCTCAAGGATAGATGTGGGGGAGAGATTCAGAGGAGGAGAGGAGGGTGGAGTCAAGGGAGGAGGTGAGGGAGATGAGGGAGCGGAGGGAGAGGATGAGATTAGAGATGAGGGAGGTGGAGACAAGGATGTAGACATTGGTGGAGACACTGAGTCTATCAGCAGTGGGGATAGCGATGATTCTTCAGAGTCATCGAGCAGCGAGGATGGAGATGATGATGATGATGATGATATGCCAGAGCTAGAGGACGTGCTTGCTACAGAGGGTGGGAGAGGACAGGTGGGTGATGGGGATGATCCACAGATTCTTAGAGCACGGATCCAGAGTTTGGAGGAGGAGGTCACTAGACAAGATGTCGAGCGGGAGGCCTACCGTGCAGATTACGGTGCGCTTAAGGCTAAGAGGGATTGTCTCTAGAGGGAGAGAGATGAGGCAGTCTAGAGAGGTCAGATTACCATGGATGCATTTGATCATCTTTTTAGACCAGGTATAGATGCTCACGACCAGGCAGATAGGTATTTCACCGCTGCACAAGAGGCTATATACTATCGGCAGGCTTATGAGAGAGCTATCCCTAAGGGTCAGAGAGAGCCTAGTTTTAGTGCCTTTATGGGAAGGAGATCAAGTAGATCTACTTCTCGACGGACTAGCAGTGGTGGTGTTATGGGACCACCTTGACATCCTGGGGTAGGATCTAGTGGATAGGATCCACCTGCTAACAGAGGCAGTGTTGGTTGAGACACTTTTGATCATGTTATCTGAGCCTTCAGGCCTATTTATTGTATTCGTACATATTATCATTTTTGAGTTATATATATGTGTGATATGCAGGTTTTGGCAGTGATCTATTTATGTTTTGTTTTCCACGTATGCTTATATGATGCTATGAGTTTTATGATGCATATCTATTTGATTCTATATGATTCATGAATGCAATAGTAGTACATGTATGTATCAATAATGCTAATGAATGTAATGGTATCTATATGAATGCATATTAACTAATATTTATGAATGCAATGGTATCTATATGAATGCAATGGAATCTTTTATGAATGTTTAATGGAATCGATATGGAATCTGTTTTTGTTTTTTGTATGATGATGCTAGAACAAATTTTTAACTCAAATACACCATGAAGAAATGTTAGTCAGATGATAGAGAGAAGAGATTGATGATAGAAAGAATGTTAAAAATGTGATTTAGAGAGAAGATGAGAAATCAACAAACTCTCAATAAACATATGAGATGAGAATGAAATTGAAAGAATCACGAACCCATGTCACATATTTTATTGTGCAATATATATTCATCATTGAGACTTATTATTGAACAATGAAGCTTAGCACATTAGGGTATAAGGAACCAAGATGTAAAGATATCTCATTGTAGAAACAAACACATAGCAGACAAGGAGTGAACCCTCCATTCTGGGAATTACACTAGGGGTCGAGGTACGTGTGGCATCCAATAGTTGAATGCTCCTATCACAGACACCCACTAGAGTAATTTCCCTAGAATTTCATCAGTTCACACCACAAACAACAAAGAAAGAAAAAGATAATGCCCATCATAGCTCCTCTAGTCACTTGTGGACATCCCTGAGTAGCATAGGAACATAATCTGTCGCCAAATGATCAAAGATAAAGACTGACCCAAACAAAATTCAGCAGCTATACTGACCTTATGCCTTCATTCTCAGTTGCTTGATGTGATGGTTGATAATGTCTGATCTCATAAAGTTGCGGGCCCCGTTTAAGACTGACTTGTTTGATTTTGAGTGTATCCTCTTATGTTTAAGACAAGATAATGATCACTTGATATAGATATGATACGATTGATAAGATAGTTTGATCAATTGATTGCAGATGTTTGACTAGTCGTATCCTTTGTTAACTTTGTGCGAAGTGTTTACTGGATAACTGCTAGGGTATTTGTTTCTCGCAAGACATTTTATTGCAAGTTTTTCTGATTGATTGATTTTCAATTTTTAGTTCTTTTCCAAGAGCCTTTTCAATGTTTTTGAATTATGTAGATCGATATTTGAATGTTTTTAATTGATTTTTTCAAGACATTTTGCAGATGTTTTTGGTTGAATTTTTTAGGACTTTATATGATTTTTGGTATTTTTTCAAGATATTTTATGGATGTTTTTGGATTTTAAGTTTTCCAATGTTTTTTTTGGATTTTATGTTTTCCAATGTTTTTGGATTTTGAGTTTTTCAGTGTTTTTTGGATTTTGAGTTTTTCATTGTTTTTTGGATTTTGTTTGAAGGACTTTATATGATTTTTATGATTTTTTCAGGACTTTATATGATTTTTAGGATTTTTTCAGTTATGCCCCCAGTGTGCAGACCTGTATGATATGATAATCTGCAGAATGCATGTGGAGACAAATGAATTTTTGACATGACCTATGTTAATGCAATATGCATGATGAAGATGTATTTCCTATTTGAAAAAGGTTGACTGTGTTTGTTTTAGCATTTGTAATACACCAATTGAAATGGAGGTGCAAAACATTTCATAGATAAGCAGTCAATCGATCCCTAAGGCCCTTTGGAACATTCAACTCAACACACTTAGTTACTAGGATTTACAAATGGAGACGTGGAAAACTTCTCCATTGGTTCTCGAAACTTTGATCTTCTTTTTCCCATGTGTGTGCAGATGAGTTAATTCATGCTCTTATGTTCACTAAAGATCCTTAGCATCCTATATGACTAGCTACCTGGATTATCCTAACTTCAAAAGCATCTCGAATAGAGCCTCGCTGCCAGCAAGCCTTGAGAGCTCCGACGAGGTTATAGACTGTAATTTCTCAAATATTGCTCCATTACCAGTAGGCGTTCATAGCCCTGATGGAGTTACTTGCATGTTCCCATAGTCAAGCTTTTTGTCGCCCTTGCATGCATGATATTTCAGTTATATATCGTTGCTCTTTTGCCTTGATATGAATATTTGGCATAGCATTTTTTGTTTTTGTTTTCTTGCCTTGACTTGTAAGTAATGAAACCTACTTGGGTGTGACAATTATAGCGGCACTGAAGTAGAATTTTAGATTTTTCACTAGTCATATGATCAACTAGGTATCTAGAATGAATTAGAGATATTCTTAATATGCTTGAGATATAGCAATTGATAGATTTTGGGTTAACAAGTCTCAAATAGTGAAATCACTACCCAAACATAAGTAAAGCGTTGTCACAAGGTAATGTTGAAAATGAATGACCTTAGAACACTAAAGACTTCATGTTTGAATATCTAAGAAAGGAGATGACCCTTGCTTCTCTTGAATGAAGACGAATGATAAACTTAAACAGTTGCCTTGTTTTATTGGTGCTACTATATGAAAATGCATAAACTTTTGAGAATGTGATGCATTTAAAAAAGAAACTATATGTAATGCAATGCTTTCAATAAAATGATATGCAATGCGGAAAGTAAAGCCTAAACTAACCCAGCCCTTAGGTATAATATTGTTTAAGGTGCATGATGTTCATAGGGTCAGAGAGTGGATTTCCCTCCATGGTAGCCAAATTATATGCTCCATTACCTATAACCCTTGTTATGATGAAAGGACCTATCTAGTTAGGTTCGAATTTCCCTAGCTTTTCTCATTCCGCTTGGTTCCTTTGATTCTCTTTAAGAACTAGATCTCCCACTTCAAAAGTTCATGGGTACACTAGTTTATTATAACTCCATCTTAGCCTGTTTTGATATCCTTGTAGATGATTGAACATTGTTTGTCTTTTTTCATCAAGCATTTCTAGTTCTTGTAACCTTGCTACTCGGTAGTCTTCCTCTGATATGATGTTCTATAAGGAGACTCTTAGAGATGATATTTCTATTTCAATTGGGAGTATTTATTCTATACCATAGAAACAAGGAATATGGTGTTGCTCATGTAGGTGTGCGTACTCCTGTTCTGTAAGCCCAAAGAGCAGGATTTAACAAGAGATGCCAGTCCCGTCCTGTGTCAGTAACAACTTTCTTAAGAATTTTCAATATTGTTTTATTTGTTACCTCTGCTTGTCCATTGCTTTGTGGATAATATGGCATGGAAAATCTCTATTGTATGTGAAATTTGTCACACAACTCTTTCACTTCCTAGTTTTTAAACGAACGTCCATTATCTGTCACAAAGCACAGTGGAATCCCATATTTACATATAATGTAGTTGAACATGAATTTTGATATATGTTTTCTAGTGGTGTATGTAAGAGGAATTTCCTCAACCCATTTGGTAAAGTACTCAGTGGTCGTTAAGATTAACTTGTGCCCATTAGGAGAAATAGGGTTGATTTTACCCACTAGATCTAATCCCCATTGTGAAAATGGCCATGGTGACGTAATGGGTTGAAGATCTTGTGTTGGTGCATGAATGAGGTCTCCATGCATTTGGCATTGCTTACATTTTTCTACATACTTATAAGCGTCCTTTTCCATAGTTGACCAGTAATAACCTGTTCTCAACAATTTCTTTGACAATGGTGGACCACTTTGGTGAGCCCTACAAATTCCATCATGGACTTCCTTTAAAGCAAGTTGTGCTTCATTCTCATCAATACATCAAAGAAGAGTTCCATCGAAGCCCTTCCTATACAAAGTATCAGCTATAATTGTGTATCAAGATGCCTAACGAATAAAGGTCTTCTTTTGATTTCTGGACAGATCCGGTGACATGTACTGAGTATGTAAATATGTATATATTTCATTGTACCAAGGTGATTCTGGACCAACAAATGCACATACATATTCTATTGGGGGTGTCTCATATGTCGATAGCATCAATTGTTCTATAATGAAATCAAACTGAGTTTTGTTAGCAGGCATATTCAGAAGAGATCCTATGGTAACCATTACATCTGCTACCTTGTTTTCTATCCTTGGGATCTGTTCGAAGGTAATTTTGTTGAAGTGCTCCTTGTAATCTTTTACCATATTTTTATAAGGCATGAGTCTGTCATCCTTTGTGTTATAATCATCATTGACCTAGTTTACAATCAATTGTGAATCACCATAGACCTATAATTCTTGTATTCTCCACTGTACAGTTGTACGAAGCCCTATGAGGAGAGCTTCATATTCAGCTATATTGTTTGTGCATTAGAAATTGATCCTAAATGAATTAGGTATAGCATCCCCTTGAGGGGTGATGAAAACAATCCCTGCTCCAAATCCATGACTTGTATATGACCAATCAAAATATAATTTCCACATTATAGATGTAGTTAATGTAAACATGGATTCATCTCGAAAGTCTATCAACAACGGGTGATTGTCCTGTAAAGGAGCCTCTGCTAATTGATCTGCTATAATTTGTCCTTTGATGGCTTTTTTGTCTATGTATTCTATATCAAACTCACTCAGGATCATAACCCACTTAGCCAATCGCTCAGTCAATGTTGTTATGCTCAATCGGTACTTGAGTGGGTCAAAGTGTGCAATGAGTTGTACCTTATGACTCAGCATGTAATGTTTGATCTTTTGGGATGCAAAGATTACTGCTAAGCATGCTCACTCTATAGGGGTATAATTAAGCTCATAGCAGATCAGAGTCCTACTTATATAATAAATGGCTCTTTCTTTTCCTTTTTCGTCATGTTGTGCCAACAGAGCTCCTAGAGTTGAGTTTGTTGCTGATATGTATAACAATAGAGGTTTTCCTAGAGTAGGTGATACTAACACTGGTGTGTTTAAAAGATAATCTTTTAGAGCTTGGAAAGCTTCTTAGAATTGTTTTGTCCATTTAAAAGTAACTCCTTTCCTGAGTAAATGCTGGAATGGGTGATACTTATCTGCCAGCTGCGCTATCAATCTCCTTATGGATTGCAGTCTTCCTTGTAACCCTCTTATTTGTTTAAGTGTTGATAGAGGTTGCATATCAATGATTGCCTTGACCTTGGCAGGGTCTACTTCAATTCCTCTGTTTGACACTATAAACCCTAATAGTTTACCTATTGTTACGTTGAACACACACTTCTTTGGGTTTAGTCTGACATTATACTGCTCCAACCGATCAAATATATGTGCAAGGACTGTAAGGTGACCTTCTCTTGTCTATGATTTAGCCAATATGTCATCCACATAATCTTCCATTATGTTGTGGATCATGTCATGAAACAATGTTGTCATGGCTCTTTAGTATGTTGCTCCGGCATTTTTGAGACCAAATGGCATCACATTCCAGCAGTATGTTCCCCATGGGCATGTAAAGGCCATTTTATGTTGATCTTATGGCGCAATTTTAATCTGGTTGTATCCTGAAAAACCATCCATTAAGGGTAGCATTTCATTTCCAGTTGTTAGGTCAACTATCATATCGATATTGGGTAGTGGGAAGTCATCCTTAGGACAAGCTTTATTTAGATCCTGAAAATTCATGCAAATTCTTATGCCTCTTGTGGGATTAGTCACAGGTACCAAGTTGGATATCCATTTTGCATAGTCAATACGTCTAATGAACCTACATCCAGGAGCTTTTGTAGTTCTATTTTGACCAATAACGCAATACTTGGATGCATTTTTCTCAATTTTTGCTTGTAAGGTTTAACTCCTGGTATCAAAGGTAAGTGATGCAACACTAATTCAAGGTCTAAGCCTGGCATATTTGCATAGGACCAAGCAAAGTTGATAGGTCGTTGCTTGAAAAAATGAATGAATCTGTCTTTTTCTTCTTTGCTTAGTGATTTTGCCAGATGAATGTTATGTACAACCTCCCCGTCTGCTATGTTTACTTCTTTTGTTTCTTCTATAAGAAATGCTAAACTTTCTCTTTCAATAGGAAGGTTACCCAACTCGCTCTTGCTATTATGGGTGTTTTGATCTTTATCTTTTGTTGTAGAGGTACTTTCTTCTCCAAAGTATGTTGTCTTATCCAGGTCTACAACAAACCCTTCTTTGTGATCACCTTGTGGAAACCCCTCTCTGACTCCAAGAAATTTTGCAATTGCTTCATCATTTTCAAACCAATCTAGCGTTGGTTTTCCTTCTTTCCCCTAATCAATCAAGTGTATGTACAAGGGGTAAATCATTACTCCCTTCCATAGTAGACTCTGATAACATGAAGACTTGATTGTTTGAATGACTTTGTGTAATTTCATCTTGTATAGGCTTTATTTGATACCTTAATATGACACTTGCTGCTGGGCTAAAATCATGGAGTGATAAGAACTTGTAGTCGTGAGAGTTTGTCTCACTTTCAATGTATGTTTCATCATGTGAGCTATCATCACTTATTTCTTCTTGTTCCTGTCGTTGATTCTGTTGTAGATTGATTGGTCTTCTTTGGACAATAGTTACCCTTCTTAAGCCTGGTATAATCCTTTGCAATCTTTCTTCATCTGATTCGTTAGGTTGAGCGTGAGTCATTTCTCATGGTAGAAGTAGTGACAATAAACATGGATGAGATTCATTTGGTGGTGGTGAACCTGCATCTGTTGCAACATTAGCATGTACTGTTGTGTCAATAACTGCATCATTTTGTGACTTGGTGCTAGGTTCTTGCAGGAGTTGTCTCATGTCTTCTCCATCTGACTCCACACTGGGCGATGTGGGTGCTTGATTACTTGTTTGAGATGAAGATGGAAGCACCTTCATGGACAAATCCCTTTGTGGTATGTAGTATGACAGTTTCATTGGTCGATTTAGTATATCAAGGGTACATTGTCTTGCTTATGTGATATGTTGTACATGCTTATATCCCAATCCTTGATTCCCTCGATTATCATTAGGAACAATAGGCTCTAGTCTTCCTTGTTTCTGTAACCCCAGGCCTGTGGTACCATCATATCCATGTCTCTGGAGCATTTTGAATCCATTGCCATACTAATCTGTGGGTATTCTGGGTATTGTCATATGATCTTCTTCTCTATATATCCAATGGTTAACATCTTCATTCAGGGATTCTTCTTGTAAGTCACCCCATCTAATGAAAGAGCATGAGTCTGTGTATCTGATAATTTCTTTTCCTTTGTCTTATTTTTGTATTGTATTGTGAGGTTTTCCAAAAGACTTACGAGATAGAGACAACTATTTCCCACTTAAAGTATATGCAATAGAATACTCTCCACAACCCATATCTTGTATTTGTAAGGAGGATGTTGAAGGCATATCCTTTTTGTTTTTGTGATTGTTAATGCCTCCAGTTGTGTAGTGAGAGGTGCTTCTTTATTAATAGGTACCTGATTATCCACACTTTCTTTCAAGTAATTGCAATGTTGGAAGGGATTTGGATCACCCTTTATGGTGATTTAATACCATTATATGGGAATTTGACACACTGATGAAATGTGGATGGTACTGCTTGCATGGTGTGGATCCATGGGCGGCCCAATAACATGTTATATCCTAGTTCTCTATCCAAGACTTGAAAAGTGACCTTTATTGTTATAGGTCCCACTTGTATGGGTAATGTTACAATGCCTTTTGATGGACGCTCTTCATCATCGTATGCCTTGATATTTATCCTCTTGGATGAATCAATGTGAAGTTCAGAATATCCTAGTGCCTTAACCAGTTTTAAAGTACAAATGTTGAGACCGACTCCTCCATCTACAAGTACTCTTCTAATTCTTCTCTTATGGATGTAAGCTTCCAAATGTAGTGGGTTATTATGAAGCAGTCTATCACTAGGAATATCTTGTTCTGTGAATACAATATGTGTGCCTTGTGTCAAATTTCCTACCATAGACTAGAAGGCATTTTCATCTATATCTCTGTCCACTACTGAATCTTGAAGTACTTTGTCTAGTATAGCTCTATGAGTGGGTGAAATACGCAAAAGTTCGAATAATGATATTTGTGCTGGAGTTTTCTTAAGTTGCTCAACAACATTATAGGTCCCTATTGTTGGTGGTTGATTTTATGGTATTCCTTGTAAAGTTACCTTTGATCTACGAGTAACTACTACACAGTCTCTATCTTTGGGAGTTATGGTGACCATAGCCACTATATCAAATGACTTACAAGTTTTGTCAGTATCATATGTTGTGTTATCAAGATTTAAATCCCTCTTCATAGTCTTTATGTGTATGTTTGGCATCCATGATGTGTTCTATGAGTTCATCTTCAAACCAACCTGAATGAGATGGTTGATCATGCCTCTAGTCTCCGAGACAAAGATTTCTATCATCGTCGTATTTTGGTGCCTCTGATATCATGCAAATTTGGTTATCATCTATGTGAGTGTCTAGATATTGCTCATCTTGATCAAGTATTTTTTGTGAATCATTGTTTACTATATCTCTTGAGCTAATGGCATGAATAGTGTAGTCGTATGAGACCTTTGTGTAGTTAGATGTATTGTCTTGAGTACTTGATGTGGTAGCTTTCCCTTTGTCATGCTTAACAAATGGATCCTTAAAAATTCTATGATTTGTGTTTGCTGAGGTTTTATCGGTATGAATTGTGATGTCCCCTTGGTCTATCATATCTTGGACCAATTTTTTCAATTTGTAGCAACTTGCTATTTTGTGACCTTTAGTCTGATGATAATCATAGAAATCATTATCATTCCACCATGTGGGTTTGAAAGGACCTGGTTCATATACTCTTATTTCTGGTAAAGTGATCATGTTTGTCTGTATTAACTTTTTGAGTGCTAACTCAATAGGTTCTCCTAGAGGTGTGTAATTTCTTCTTGGAGCATTTACCCTGGGGTACCTTGTGTTCATGTTTTGTGTAGTGTTTACATTTGTGGAGGTCGTGCTATTCCCTATATGTGGATTAGATGACTGACTTGTTCCCAAAGATAAAACCGGTTGAGTTTTGTTTATTGTTCTAGCATCTACAATACCATCACTGGTCACATTCTTGTTTTTCGACCAAAACTTGGATTTGTGATTGTTGTTGGTGTTGCCATACTTAATAAGACCTTGTTCCACTAGTCCCTTCTCACATTTGAGAGTTTTTTCCGTGATTTGTTTGAATGTGGTTAAATATTGCATTTGTATCAGATATTTTATCTTGGGAATCAAGTTTTTTGTGAACATATCCACTTGCTCTATTTCTGGGATAACTGTTTTGCACCTCCTATAGAGAGCCCTCCATCATTGTATGAAGGATGCAAATGTTTCATTCTCATATTTTTTAGCGGCACACAAGTCCATCAAAGTAACTGGGGTTTCAATGTTATGTGAGAAGTTTGCAATAAACTGTTCAGCTAATTCTCCCCATGATGTGATGGTTGGTGGTTAATGTGAAAAACACTCTAAAGCCGGACCCCCCAAACTTTTAGGAAATAGTCTCATTAAGTAAGTATCTTCTGTTGCAACCTCTATACATGTCATAAAAAATCTCTCTGATATGATCTCTAGGATCACCCTTCCCTCGATATCTGTCAAATTTTGGTGTTTCAAAATGTTGTGGGAAAGGCGGCATGTATAATGTGTGATCGAATGGATAAGGACGTAAGTCTTGCATTGTGTAGCTATTTTTATCATTACTAGTCTGCATGGTAGTCATTTGTTGTTGCAAATTCTGTAATTGTTGTGTCAGAATATATGTTTGGGTCAAAGGTACACCTTGTGTTTGTGTATGTCCCACAAAAGGATTCGTGGTTGCATAACTAGGAGCTTGTTGGAAGGTACCATGATTATAATTTTGTGTGTTGTGTCTTCCACTAGGTATCGTGAAATAAGTGATTTTGGTTGAGTTGTACTTGTTGTATTGGTAAGACCTAGATTTGCATTTTGGTGACTATATGTCGATCCTATAGAATAGGAAACCAGAGGTTGGGTTTCACTTGTTGCTTGTGTTTGAATAGGTGCTGAGACACTTGATATTATCGATATGCTTTGTGTTGGTATACTAACATTGACCGCCGAAGATGATGCACTTGTTTGAAAGTTTGCATTCATGTTGACATTTGTTTGGATAGGTATGTTTTGAGGAAAACTTGAGGTCGTTGCTTGCATTTGTGTTATGGGCATTGTTTGACTGTTATCTTGACCTAAAGTTTTTCCCAGTGGTAAGATCTTTGTGACATCAAAATCTTCAGGTAGTTTCACCCCATTTTGTAATAACAATGAGAGATATTTGTCCCTATCACTATGCATAAGTACATCTAAGATCATAAGGACATGTGGATCTTGTTGAGCTGACTCAATTTCTTCTTTTGTTAAATGTTGTAATTCATTTAGGGTAGACATTGCCTGAGAACCTGATTGTTGACTAGTTGATATGTCCATATTCCAAGTTGGATTTACAGATTGGTCGTTGTTTGGGTCCATTATACCTTTTGCCTTTTGTGACCTTGTGATGGGCATTTAAGACTACTATATGAGGGTTGTTTTATGCAAGACGATGACTAATGCTAGACTCTCTATTGAGGATTTTGATGCGAGACTTGTTGAGCATTTCTGGATTTCTGTAATGTAAGTTTTTCCATTTCTTGTCTTAGACGTTCTGTCTCAATCTCTCTATCAATTCTACGGGTAATCCTAGACTCGATATTTATCTCGTACTTGACTCCTATATACTGAGGTCTATTTCTCCTTGAATCCCAGGCTAAGTTAGCTAGACCGTCAATGATTTCTCATTGACCATCGTTTGGTACAAGATTAGGTTGCTCGAAGGGGAACAAACCATCACCTGGTAGACCCATTATGACGCATGCTATGACTCTATAAATGATAATGGACTAAGACATACGTATATGAGATCTAGATGAAGATGTATATAAGGATGATAATGCGGATGTAAAATGAGGACTATGCAATGACTGTGGACAATAATGAGGACTATGCAAGGACTTATGACAATAGTAAGGACGTAAGTGAGGACTATGCAAGGACTATGGACGATAATGAGGACTATGCAAGGACTTATGATGATAGTAAGGACGTAAGTGAGGACTATGCAAGGACTTATGATGATAGTAAGGACGTAAGTGAGGACTATGCAAGGATTTCCTAGGGTCACAAGTGTATAAACCTTTGAGTTTTGACATTTCAAAAATGGACTTTGTTTTTCAGTAATTTTGTGTGTAGGACAAGTTTTGTGGTTTCTCCAAGTCTGAGAACAATTGTGTGGAGGTAAATATAGCTGACTGAACTGGTTTTTCAAACTATCTCAGAAAATTCAAAGATACGTATGATAGGGCTTGAAATAGCCCAAAGGATTGACTCAATACTGGTTCGACACAATGATACATAAAAAATCACATAATACAATCTTAGGTTGGAAAGTGGAAACCATTCAATGAGGCCCCCGTAGCAAAATACCGAAACAAGATAGACAAATAGAGAGTCTAGCAACACTGGCTCCACTCCACGACACACACTTCTCAGGCATGCCAGTCTCTCTTACCCTGAAGATCCAAAGATCTTATCACCGAGGGATTTTTGTCTTATAATGTAAGGTACATGAGGGGTATCTATGGGGTATGATCCACACTCCCATAATCATTGAATGTAGGATTTTGGGCTACTAAATTGGTTTGTAGTATAAGGTTTTGAGGGGTCCCGATCCAATGACGGATTCTCAGAGCAAGCCATTTAAGACTTTAGTTAAGCTTATCGGTGTAGGGAAGGCCCCCACATATGTCGAATTCACTCAACACTCTAGCCGCCTGACCAATATATTTATATAGCAGATTGAAAAACCCGCTCTAGAGTACATTGGGAGAGATGATATCCCTAACGCATCCCAATTCAAAGTACCTCTGTGGGGTGATGAAATCCCTAATCAAAGATACCCCTCACTACGTGGAATAAAATAAAATTGGATGTCATTGTCACCTCCTTCCTTTCTCCCAAGACCCCGAAGGCAAGTGGAAAGTTAGTTAATGCAACAGTAGGTCCACCCCAAACACAATAAAAAAATTTTACCTTAAGAAAATCAAATATGATTTAATATAATGCAGTCCGATTCACATGCATTTTATAGCCCAAATTGAGGTGTTAAATACGCATGTGCATGTCCATTTTAGACACCAAATTGAAATATGAAGGCATGCATGTCAATTTTAACCATTGTTGATTTTAATCCCAATCGAAGTGTTATACATGCATGTCAATTTTAGCCAATGTTAATTTTAAGCACCAAAAGACGAAGTGTGAGATTATGCATGCATGTCCATTTTAACTGTTGTTGATTTTAAGCACCAAAAGATGAAGTGTGAGATTATGAGTGCAATTGATCTAATACTAATCCAATCCTTTTTGTAAATTCGCCACAGGCTACAAACAAATGGTTAGTAGTAAAATCAAATCAACAAAAGACATAAAATAAAAAATTGACAGAAACGAATGTGTGACAATACCTGCGTGATTCTGTGACACTGACAGACCCAATGCATGAATATAACATAGCAAATGCATAATTCTGACAGCTCGAATGTGTGACAATAACAGATCAATTGCGTAATCCAAATAGGACGATTGCATGATAGACATGCAGATAACACAAAAAAATTAAAAATTAAGCTAAACCCGATCAAAAACCTGCAAAACCAATTGTGAGGCCCTAGCCAAATCTCTCATCATCCATTCAATATTGATTAAATCATATTTAACTTGATATGAAAGAACTAAGTTGTTATATCTATCAAAGGTTGTTGATCTTCCCAATCTTGTATCTGCTTTTCTACTTGGAGAACCCTTTGATAGCGTTTGGCCTGTCTTCTTTGTTCCTTTGTCCTTCTAGCACCTGAGATCCCGAATTGTACCTTTCGTGCCATAAATTGTTATAATAAAATCATGCAATATAAATAATTCATTTCCAGATTTACTCAATTTTAAACAAAATTAAACAGATCAGAGAACATAAAGGATATAAAAATAAAAATAGCAGAACAACAATTTTGTGTGAATGTGTGATCTAGAAAGGGCGATTGTGTGATCTGGAAAGGGCGATTGTGTGACCCTGTCAGGTTGAATGCGTGACCCCGAAGGGTCAAATGCGTAGCGCTATCTATGCGATTGCGTGATGAAAAATATGTTCTCGACCTCCGTGCAAAATCTGTAAAAAATGAAAAAATCTGTACGACCTGCAAAAATTACACAGAGAACAGAGAAGGTAAATTAGTTGTGTTTCACATCGGGTTCACCAAAATGTGTGCATGTAAAATTCATCTTATAAAATATAAATCAGAATCAAAGGGAAATCATGAATCCCTATCTAATCAAAGAATTCTAACAAACAGACAATGAAATAACACAATAGCATCAAAATAGGGTTTAGAAATCAAATCAATTAAAAACTCCCTATTCCGTGACTACGTATAACTTCCATTGCTCTTCTCTTCTCTTCTCTGTGGTATGATGGCTCTCAAATATTGCATTGGTAACTTGCAAGTGACACAAAGATTCAAAGTTTGTGATTATTGAAAATGGAGATTAGATGCTCAATTTATAGATTTTTGGATGAGATTGATTGAAAGGTGAAACAGAATGATCAAGAGGTGGAACTTAGGTGAGCTCACATGTTGATTGATAGTTGAACTGCTGACTTGGAGGTGAAACAAAATAGATTGAATAGATTAACTAAGTTAACTGATTGAGAAAAAGCTAACTAAAGGAAGAAAAAGAATGATTGGAGGAAATAAAGAAGATGACCAAGAGAACTAGAAGATGAAAATAGAGACTGGAAAGATAAATGATTTAATTAATTAATTTAGCATGTGCTTGCATTTATACTTAGATTTTCAATTTAATCTTTGCATGAGATTTTAATTAAAATAATTGAATTTATTTAATTCAATTTAGTATTTGAATATATTTAGAACTTGACTTTGATTTTTAATTTGATTTTTGAAATCATGCACATGTATTTGAATTTGGAAGAAATAATAAATGAAATTAGAATTTGGGGATTTGGAAATGGAAGAATTAATTAGTTAATTAAATAATTTAAAGAAACTATTTAATTATGCTAGAAATGGACTTTAATTAAATAATAAAGATTATTTAATTTAAAGGATAAAATCACAATTAATTAAATAAGAAATATTTAATTAATATTTAAAAAAGAGTTGAATGGTTAGTAGATGATAGGATTGAGATAGAAATTGAGAATTAAATTATTTAAATAATAAAGATTATTTAAATTGGGAAATTAATCATAATTAATTAAATAATAAATATTTAATTAACATTAGAAGATGGTTAAATGATTAAATGATGATAGAACAAGAAATCGAATAATTAGTAAGATGGTGAGGAAATATGAAATTAGAAAAATAAGACTAATTAACTTAATTAAATAATTAAAGAAAAAAATTTAATCAATTAGAGGAATAATTAGCACATGATCAATGAGACATTTTTAGGTGTCTACAATACCCATAGCATTTAATAACCAGATACCTTCAGATGAAGGGGATAAGGCTAAAGAAAGGGTTCCACTAGACATGACAGTTAAGGAATCTATGCCTGAGGGAGGGGAGAAGGATGAGAATAACATTAATATGGAAATGAACCAAATATGCAATGAGGTAGTCAGTAAACTTATGGATAGGTTTGTGGAGGAAATTGCTAATGAGGATGAAATGGATCTGCAAAAATAGTTGCTATTTGCAAAAATTATGGAGCTAGAGGATGATGATCAAGACGAGATAAATGAAGCAGAGATGATGTTAGAACTAAATGATAAGGAAAATTATGGAGTTGTTGAAACCCTAGGAATTGCACAAATTGAATCAGGGAAAGCAACCCTTGGCTATGCCAAGCAACAAAAGAAGAAAGGAAGAAAATCCCTGTCTAAACTGAGAATTATAGATTGGTCAGCAGATGACCAGACTAAACTGACTTCTATGTTTTATGCAAGGAAGGGGAAGGTCCTTCCCAATGAGCCATGAAACTCTTAACCTGGAATGTTATGGGCATGAATGCCCCTAACAAGTACCGTATCATAAAGTGTTGCATCACAAAAACTAAATCAGATATCATAATGATACAAGAAACTAAACTTAACACATGGGACATTGATACATTTAGGAAAAGACTAGGTGTCATGGAATTGGTAGGCTCCCCGACAATGGGGGCCTCTGGGGGTCTTGCAGTGATATGGGAAGCTAGATTTGTCTCTTTCACTAAAGATAGATGTCAAGAAAATTGGATGAGTGGATGGGTGAAGATCATAAAGAATAACTTGTAGTTCCTCTTGATAAATGTTTATGGACCAACATAGAATAGGGACAAAAGAAGGGTTTGGAGTGAAATAGATCAATATCTGCTAGCAATCCCAAACCAGATCTATATTTTAGGAGGGGAATTTATAACTAATTATACAATTAAATGGGGAGGGAGTCAGAAAGTATCTCCATCGACCACTGATTTTAAGAACTGGATCAATAAAAATAATTTTATGGGAATTAAAACTACTAGAGATTTATTCACATGGAATAATAGGAGCAGAGGTTTTAGTAACATAGCAGAGAAATTAGACATATTCTTTCTTAAAAGAAGTCTGATTGAATTCCCTATACCCTATCTGTAGAAATTATCCCTGTATCTGGATCAGATCATTATCCAATCCAGCTAACCATCAAAGAAGATACTAGGTCCAAAAGATGCCCTTTCAAGTTTGAACAAATATGGTCAAAAGATGATAAAGTATTAGAGTTAATAGAGAAATGGTGGAAGGAGGTAGATATTTCATGATCTAAGTTATTCAAGGTAGTTAGGAAACTAAAGATAATAAAAACTAAACTGTTGTCATGGAAAAAAAATAACTTCAGCAACATCTTTTAGTCAAAGGTAAAATTAGAAGGAGAATTAGAAAGGGTTAATAATGTGGTAATTGAAAATGGAATGGATGAGACACACTATCTTAGAGAAAAAGGGGTTATTAGCTGAATATGAAGATATCTTAGCTAAGGAAGAAATTTTTTGGCATCAGAAGTCTAGAGAAACATGGCTAAATGTGGGGGATAAGAACACAACATTCTTCCATAATAGTTTTAAACAGAGGAGAACTATTAATAGAATAACTAAGATTAAAAAAAATGGTTATGGTATTAGTACGGAGGACCCTATTCAGATAGAAGCGAAGGCTGTTAGGTATTATGAGAATATTCTAAATAATTGGGAGGGCTCTAATTTGGGCAATCAAAACACAATTCTAGTTGTAGACACCTAAAAATGTCTCATTGATCATGTACTAATTATTCCTCTAATTGATTAAATAATTCTTTAATTATTTAATTAAGTTAATTAATCTTATTCTTCCAATTTCATATTTCCTCATAATCTTACTAATTATTCTATTTTCGTATTCTATCATCATTTAATTATTTTAATCATTTCCTAAATATTAATTAAATATTTATTATTTAATTAATTTTGATTAATTCCCCAATTTAAATAATTTTTATTATTTAAATAAATTACTAATTATTCAATTTCTATCTCCAATCATCATTCAATCATTAATCCTCTTCTAAATATTAATTAAATATTTATTATTTAATTAATTATGATTTAATCCTTTAAATTAGATAATCTTAATTATTTAATTAAATTCCATTTCTAAATAATTAAATAGTTTCTTTAAATTATTTAATTAACTAATTAATTCTTCCATTTCCAAATCCCCAAATTCTAATTTCATTTAATTTCATATTCTTCTAATTTCTTCCAAATTCAATTACATGTGCATGATTTCAAAAACCAAATTGAAAATCAAAGTTAAGTTCTAAATATATTCAAATACTAAATTGAATTAATAAATTCAATTATTTGAATTAAAATCTCATGCAAAGATTAAATTAAAAATCTAAATCTAAATGCAAGCACATGCTAAATTAATTAATTCAATCAATTAATTAATTAAATCATTTATCTCTCCAATCTCTATTTCCATCTTTCAATTAGCTTTTTCTAAATTAAGCTTTCTTTGTCATCCTCTTTATTTCCACCAATCATTCTTTTTCTTCCTTCAATTAGTTGACTCAATTAATCCATTCAATCTATTGAGTTTCACTCCTACAATCAACAGTTCAACTATCAATTTTCATGTGAGCTCACCTGAGTTCCATCTCTTGGTCAATTTCATTCAATTTTCTATAAATTGACCACCCAATCACCATTTTCAATAATCACGAACTTTGAATCTTTGTGTCACTTGCAGGTTACCAGTGCAATTTCTGAGAGCCATCATACCACAGAGAGGAGAAGAGCAATAGAAGCAATATGCGATCTTGGGATAGGGAGTTTTGATTTGATTTGATTATTTTAATTCCTATTTGCTTGATTGTGTTATTTCATTGTCTTATTTGTTAGATTCTTTGGTTAGAAGGGATTCGTGATTTCCCTTTTGCTTCTAATTGATTACTTATTTTTAAGATGATTTTTACATGTATACATTTTGGTGAACCCGACGTGAATTAACAGCAATTTAACCTTCTTTATTTTTCTATGTGATTTTTGCAGATTGTGCAGATTTTTCATTTTTTTGCAAGTTGCACGAATTTTGAGAAAATGTTTTTTCTTCATGTAATTGAGCATTCATCATCACGCAATCACATAGACAACATCACGCATTTGACCCTTCGGGGTCACGCATTCATTCTGACAAGGTCACGCAATCGTCCTGTCTAGATCGTGCAATCACCCTTTCCAAATCACGCATTCGCAGGAAGCTTTGTTGTTTAATTTTTTCTTCCGTCTGTTATTTGTTTTGTTTAATTCTATCTTAAATTTGGTTAAGATGGGATCAAATTGCTTTTTATTTTATGATTTGATTAATACAGTTTATGGCAAGAAAAGTACAGTTCAGGATTTCCAGTGCAAGAAGGACGAAACAACAAAGAAGAGAAGCCAAATGCTATCAAAAGGTTCTCCAGGTAGAAAAAATGATACAGGATTCGGAAGAATAACTGGCCCTAGACAAATATAATAGCCTAGTTCTTTCTTATACAGTTAAATATGATCTAATCAATATTGAATGGATGATGAGAGATTTGGCTAGGGCTTCACAGTTGGTTTTGCAGGTTCTTGATCAGGTTTAGTTTCCTTTTATTTTTTATTTTTTAACTTTTGTTGTTGTCTCCCTTCTATCACACAATTGACCTGTTAGTGCTACGCAATCGACCAAATATCATCACACATTTAGTCTGTCAAATTTACACATTTGCTCTGTCAGATTCACGCATTTGGTCTGTAAGTATCACACAATCGCACAGGTAAAATTACACATTTGCCTCTATTAAGTTTTGAGTTTCTGTTTTCTGTTAGTTTGGTTTTGCTACTAATCTTTTGTTTACAGCCTGTGGTGGATTTGAAGAGAGGATTAGATTAGTATTTTTGCATGCACACTTCACACTTCATTTTTAGTGCTTAAAATCAACAACAGTTAAAATGGACATGCATGGATAATCTCACACTTCATTGTTGGTGCTTAAAATGAACATGGGCTAAAATTGACATGCATGTATCTCACACTTGGGTTTTGGTGCTTAAAATCAACAAATGGTTAAAATTGACATGTATGCCTTCATACTTGGGTTTGGTGTTTAAAATAGACATGCACATGCGTATCTAACACCTAAATTTGGGCTATAAAATGAACGTGAATCAGGTTGCATTAGATTAAATCATTTTTCTTTTTCTTAAGGTAAAGAACTTTTTATTATGCCTGGGGTGGACCTATTGTTGCACTAACTGACTTTCCACCCGCCTTTGGGGTCTTGGGAGAAAGAAGGAAGGTGACAATGACATCCAAAATTTTCTTTTATTCTACGTAGTGAGGGGTATCTTTGACTGGGGATTTCATCACCCCATATAGGTACTTCGAATTGGGATGCGTTGGGGATATCATCTCTCCCAGCGTACTCTCGAGCGGGTTTTTCGAGCCGCTATATAAATATACTGGTCAAGCAGCTATAGTGTTGAGTGAATTTGACGTATGTGGGGACCTTCCCTGCACCGATAAGCTCAACTAAAGCCTTAAGTGGCTAGCTCTGAGAATCCATCGTTGGATCGAGACCCCTCAAAACCTAATACTAAGAACCAATTTAGTTGCCAAAAATCCTACATTCAGTGGTTCTGGGAGTGCGGATCATACCCCATAGATACCCTTCATGTACCTTACACTATGATACAGGAATCCCTCGGCTATAAGATCCTCAAATCTTTGGGGTAAGAGAGACTGGCATGCCCAAGAAGTGTGTGCCGTGGAGTGGAGCTAGTGCTGCCAGACTCTCTATCTATTCACTTTGTCTTGGTATTTCATAAGGGCCTCACTAAATGGTGTCCACTATCTAGCCTAAGATTGTATTATGTGCTTTTTTATGTATCGATGTGCTAGACCAATATTGAGTCAGTCCCTTGGGCTATTTCAGGCCCTATCCCATGTATCTCCAAATTTTTTGAGATTGTATGAAAATTGAGTCAGTTAGCTATACATACCTACCAGCAATTGTTCTCAGATTTGGAAAACTACAAAACATTATCCTACATGCGAAGTTACAGAAAATAAAGTCCATTTTGAAACCAAAACTCAAAAGTCCTTACATACTTGTGACCCTAGGCAGTCTTTTACATCGTCTTTTGCATAGTCCCACTTACGTCCTCATTATCATCCTACGTCTTTTGCATAGTCCCACTTACGTCCTCATTATCATCCTACATCTTTTGCATAGTCCCACTTACATCCTCATTATCATCCTACGTCTTTTGCATCAATCACGTCCTCATTATCGTCATAAGTCTTTTGCATTATCATCCATATTAGTTACATAGTCCTACATTATCATATACGTCGTCATCTAGACCTCATGTACGTCTGCATTCATTGTTAGTTATGGATTCATAGCATGTGCCTTCATGGGTCTCCCAGGTGATGGTTTTCTCCCCTTCAAGCAACCTAATTTAGTTCCAAATGACGGTCAACAAGAAATCATTCATGGTCTAGCTAACTTAGCTTGGGATTTAAGAAGAAGCACACCTCAATATATAGGAGTCATACATGAGATAAACATTGAGTCTAGGATTTCCCATATAATTGATAGAGAGATTGAGGCTGAACAACTTCATCAACAAATGGAAAGACTTGCATTAGAGAAATCTAGAAATACTCAAAAGGTCTCACGTCAAAATCCTCAATAGAGGGTCTAGTATAGCCTTGCATTTACGTCTACAGTCTAGGGTTAAGTCGCTATCTTGCATAGAACCACCCTCATATAAGAAATTTTAGATGCCCATCACAAGGTCACAGAAAGCGAAAGGAATAATGGACCCGAATAACACACAGTCTATAAACCCTACTTGGAACATGGACATGTCAACAGGTCAACACTCAGGTACACAGACAATGTCCACCATAAACAAATTACAAGAGCATTTGACAAAGGAAGAAATTGGGTCCACTCAACAAGACCCACATGTCCTCATGATCCTAGTTGCACTTATACATAGCGATAGGGACAAATATCTTTCGTTGTTAATACAAAATGGGGCAAAACTACCTGAGGATTTTGATGTCACAAAGATTTTACCACCAGGAAAAACTTTAGGTCAAGATAACAGTCAAACACCACCCTTGGCACAAATACAAGCAACGACCTCCAGTTTTCCTCAAAACGTACCTATCCAAACAAATGTCAACACAAATGCAAACTTTCAAACAAGTGTGTCATCTTCGGCGATCAATGCTAGTATACCATCACAAAGCATACTGATAATATCAAGTGTCTCAGCACCTATTCAAACACAAGCAACAAGTGCAACCCAACCTCCAGTTTCCTATTCTATGGGATGCACATATAGTTATCAAAATGCAAATCTAGGTCTTGCCAATACAACAAGTACAACTCAACCAAACATGGGTTCGCATATCAGCTATTTCATAGTACCTAGTGGAATGCACAACACACAAGGTTATAATCTCGGTACCTTCCAACAACCTCCTAGTTATGCAACCACAAATCCTTTTGTGGGACATACACAAACACAAGGTATACCTTTGACACAAATAGATATTCTGACACAACAAATACATAATTTACAACAACAAATGATGACCATGCAAACTGGTAACGACAAAAAGAGCTACACAATGCAAGACTTACATCCTTATCCATTCGATCACACATTATACATGTCGCCTTTCCCACAACATTTTGAAATGCCCAAATTTGATAGATATCGCGGGAAGGGTGATCTTAGAGATCATATCAGAGAATTGTTTATGGCATGTATAGAGGTTGCCTCAAAAGATACTTATCTAATGAGATTATTTCCTAAAATTTTGGGAGGTACGGCTTTAGAGTGGTTTTCACATTTACCACCAACCATCACATCATGGGGAGAATTAGCTGAACAATTTATTGCAAAATTCTCGCACAACATTGACACCCCAGTTACTTTGATGGACCTATGTGCCGCTAAACAATATGAGAATGAAACATTTGCATCCTTCATACAATGATGGAGGGCTCCCTATAGGAGGTGCAAGACAGTTATCCCAGAAACAGAGCAAGTGGATATGTTCACAGAAATTTTGATTCCTAAGATTAAATATCCGATACAAATGTAATGTTTAACCACATTCAAACAAATCATGGAAAAGGCTCTCAAATGTGAGAAGGGACTAGTAGAACAAGGTCTTATTAAGTATGTCAATACCAACAACAATGACAAATCTAAGTTTTGGTCGAAAAACAAAAATGTGACCAATGATGGTATTGTAGACGCCAGAACGATAAACAGAACTCAACATGTTTTATCTTTGGGAACGAGTCAGTCAACAAATCCACATATATGGAATAACACAACATCAGCAAATGTAAATGCTACACAAAACATGAACACAAGATACCCTAGGGTAAATACTCCAAGAAGAAATTACACACCTCTAGAAGAACCTATTGAGTCAGCACTCAAAAAGTTAATACAGACAAACATGATCACTTTACCTGAGGTAAGAGTGTATGAACCAAGTCCTTTCAAACCCACATGGTGGAATGATAATGATTTTTGCGAATATCATCAGACTAAAGGTCACAAAACAACAAGTTGCTACAAATTGAAAAACTTGGTCCAAGATATGATAGACCAAGGGGACATCGCAATTGATACCGATAAAACCTCAGCAAACACAAATCATATGATTTTTAAGGATCCTTTTGTTAAGCATGACAAGGGAAAAGCTACCACATCAGGTACCCAAGACAATACAACTAACTACACAAAGGTCTCATACAACTACACTATTCATGCCATTAGCTCAGGAGATATAGCAAAGAATGATTCACAAGAAACACTTGATCAAGATGACCAATATTAGAACACTCACACAGATGATAACCAAATTTGCATGATATTAGAGGCACTGAAGTATGATGATGATAGAAATCTTTGTCTCAGAGACTGGGGGCATGATCAACCATCTCACTCAGGTTGGTTTGAAGATGAACTCATAGAACATATCATGGATGTCAAACATACCCATATAGACTATGAAGAGGGATTTAACATAAATCTTGATAAAACAACCTATGATACAAATGATACAATGATACGATCACCATAACTCCCAGAGACAGAGACTGTGCAGTAGTTACTCACAGATCAAAGGTAACTTTACAAGGAATACCACAAAATCAACCACCAGTAGTAGGAACTTACAATGTTGTTGACCAACTTAAGAAAACTCCTACACAGATATCATTATTCGAACTACTGTGTATTTCACCCACTCATAGAGCTATACTGGACAAAGCACTTCAAGATTTGATAGTGGACAAAGATATAGATGAAAATGCCTTCCAGTCTATGGTGGGAAATCTGACACACAAGGCACACGTATTGCATTCACAGAACAAGATATTCTTAGTGATAGACTGCTTCATAACGACCCACTACATCTGGAAGCTTACATTCATAAGAGAAGAATCAGAAGAGTACTCATAGATGGGGGAGTCAATCTCAACATTTGTACTTTAAAGCTGGTCAAAGCACTAGGATATTTTGAACTTCACATTGATTCTTCCAAGAGGATAAATATAAAGGCTTATGATGATGAAGAATGTCCATCTAAAGGCATTGTAACATTACCTGTACAAGTAGGACCAATAATGACAGAGGTCGCTTTTCAAGTCTTGGATAGAGAATTGGGATATAACATGTTATTGGGCTGCCCATGGATCCACACCATGCAAGCAGTACCATCCACGTTCCATCAATGTGTCAAATTCCCATACAATGGTATTGAAATCACCATAAAGGGTGATCCAAATCCATTCCAACATTGCAATTATCTAAAAGACAGTGTGGATAATCAAGTACCTATCAATCAGACCGCACCTCTCACTACACAGCTGGAAACATTAAAGATCACAGAAACAAAAAGGAAATGCCTATAGCATCCTCCTTACAAATAAAAGATATGGGTTGTGGAGAGTACCCTATTACAAATACTTTAAGTGGGAAGAAGTTGTCTCTTTCTCCTAAGTCCTTTGGGAAACCTCACACTATAGTGCAAAAGCGAGACAAAGGAAAAGAAATTGTCAGATACACAGACTCGTGCTCTTTCATTAGATGGGGTGACTTACAAGAAGAATCCCTAAACGAAGATGTTAACCATTGGATATATAGAGAAGAAGATCATATGATAATACCCAGAATACACACGAATCAGTATGGAAATGGATTTAAAATACTCCAAAGACATGGATATGATGGTACCACGGGCCTTGGGTTACAGAAACAAGGAAGACTAGAACCTGTTGTTCCTAATGATAATCCAGGCAATCAAGGATTGGGATATAGGCATATACAACCTATCACAGAAGCAAGACAACGTACCCTTGATATTCTACATCGACCAAGCAAACTGTCAGACTACATATCACAAATGAATTTGTCCACACAAGCACTTCCATCTTCATCTCAAACAAGTAATCAAGTACCCACATCACCAAGTGTAGAATCAGATGGAGAAGACATGAGACAACTCTTGCAAGAACCTACCACTAAGTCACAAAATGATGCAGTTATTGACACAACAGTATAGGCTAATGTGGTAACAGATGTAGGTTTACCACCACCACCTGAATCCCACCCATGGTTATTGTCACTACTTCTACAACGAGAAGCCACTCAGGCTCAACCTATTGAAACAGATGAAGAAAGATTGCAAAGGCTTATACCAGGCTTAAGAAGGGTAACTAATGTCCAAAGAAGACCAGTCAATCTACAATAGAATCAGAGGCAAGAACAAGAAGAAATAAGTGATGATAGCTCATATGATGAAACATATATTGAAAGTGAGACAAACTCTCATGACTACAAATTCTTATCACTCCATGATTCTAGCCCACCAGAAAGTGTAATATTAAGGAATCAAATAAGGCTTATACAGGACGAAGATACACAATGTCAGTCAAACAATCAAGTCTTCATGTTATCAAAGTCTACTAAAGAAGGGAGTAATGATTTACCCCTAGTGCATTCACACTTGATTGATTGGGGGCAAGAAGGAAAACCAACGCTGGATTGGTTTGAAATCGACGAAGCAATTTCAGAATTTCTAGGAGTCGGAGAGGGATTTCCACAAGGTGATCATAAAGTAGGGTTTGTTATAGACCTGAATAGAATGACATACTTTGGAGAAGAAAGTACTTCTGCAACAGAAGATAAGGATCAAACTACCCATAATGACAAAAGTGACTTGGGCAATCTTCCTATGGAAAGAGAAAGTTCAACATTACTTACAGAGGAAACAAAAGAAGTAAACATAGCAGAAGGGGAGGTTGTACATAACATCCATTTGGAAAAATCACTAAGCCAAGAAGAAAAAGATAGATTCATTCATTTTTTCAAACAACAACCTATCAACTTTGCTTGGTCCTATTCAGACATGCCAAGCTTAGACTCCGAATTAGTGTTGCATCACTTACCTTTGATACCGGGAGTTAAACCTTACAAGCAAAAATTGAGAAAAATGCATCCAAGTATCGCATTACTGGTTAAAATAGAACTACAAAAGTTGTTGGATGTAGGTTTTATTAGACCTATTGACTACGCAGAATGGATATCCAACCTAGTACCTATGACTAAGCCCACAGGAGGCATAGGAATCTGTACTGATTTTCGGGATCTAAATAAAGTTTGTCCTAAGGATGACTTCTTGCTACCCAATATCGACATGATAGTTGACCTAACAGCTAGAAATGAGATGATATCCTTAATGGATGGTTTTTCAGGATACAACTAGATTAAAATTGCACTAGAAGATCAACATAAAATGGCCTTTACATGCCCATGGGGAACATACTGCTGGAATGTGATGCCATTTGGTCTCAAAAACGCCAGAGAAACATACCAAAGAGCTATGACAACATTGTTTCATGACATGATCCACAATATAATGGAAGATTGCATGGATGATATATTCGCTAAATCACAAACAAGAGAAAGTCACCTTGTAGTTCTTACACAAATATTTGATCGGTTAGAATAGTATAATGTCAGATTAAACCTGAAGAAGTGTGTGTTTGGCATAACAATAGGTAAACTGTTAGGGTTTATAGTATCAAACAGAGGAATTGAAATAGACCTTGCCAAGGTCAAGGCAATCATTGATATGCAACCTCCGTCAACACTTAAATAACTCAGAGGGTTACAAGGAAGATTGGATCCATAAGGAGATTCATAGAACAATTGGCAGATAAGTGTCACCCATTCTAACATTTACTCAGGAAAGGAGTTACTTTTAAATGGAAAAAACAATGCCAAGAAGCTTTCCAAGCTCTGAAAGATTATCTTTTGAACACACTAGTGTTAATATCTCCTACTCCAGGACAACCTCTATTGTTATACATATCAGCAACGAACTCAGCTCTAGGAGCTCTATTGGCATAGCATAAAAAATAGAAAAGAAAGAGCCATTTATTATATAAGTAGGACTTTGATCGGCTATGAGCTTAATTATACCCCCATAGAGCGAGCATGCTTAGCAGTAATCTTTGCATCCCAAAAGCTCAAACATTACATGTTGAGTCATAAGGTACAACTCATTGCATGCTTTGACCCACTCAAGTACCTACTAAGCATAGCAACATTGACCAGGTGATTGGCTAAGTGGATTACGATCTTGAGCGAGTTTGATATAGAATACATAGACAGAAAAGCCATCAAAGGACAAATTATAGCAGATCAATTAGCAAAGGCTCCTATACAGGACAGTCACCTGTTGCTGATAGACTTTCCAGATGAATCTGTATTTACATTAACTGCCTCAGTAATGTGGAAGTTATATTTTGATGGGTCATATACAAGTCACGGATCTGTAGCAGGGATTCTCTTCATTACTCCTCAAGGGGACATTATACCTAAGTCATTTAGGATCAACTTCCAATGCACCAACAATATGGTTGAATATGTAGCTCTCCTCATAGGGCTTCGTATAGCTGTACAATGGAAAATACAAGAGTTACAGGTCTATGGTTATTCGCAGTTGATTGTAAACCAGGTCAATGATGATTACAACATGAAGGATGACAAACTCATGCCTTATAAGAAGTTGGTCGAAGATTACAAGGAGCACTTCAGCAAAATTACCTTCGAACATATCCCAAGGATACAAAACAAGGCAACAGATGCAATGGCTACCATAGGATCTCTTTTGAATATGCCTGCTAACGAAACTTAGTTTAAGTTCATCATAGAACAGTTGATGCTACCTGCATATGAGACTCCCCTATCAAAATATGTATGTGCAATCGTGGGTCCAGAATCATCTTGGTACAATGAAATATATATATATTTACATACTCAATACATGTCACCGGATCTGTCTAGGAATTAAAGAAGACATTTATTCGTCAAGCATCTAGGTACACCATTATAGCTGATACTTTGTAAAGAAAGGGTTTCGATGGAACTCTTCTTTGATGCCTGGATGAGAATGAGGCACACCTTGCTTTAAAAGAAGTCCATGATGGAATCTGTGGGGCTCACCAAAGCGGTCCACCATTGTCAAAGAAATTGTTGAGAACAGGTTATTACTGGCCAACCATGGAAAAGGACGCTTACAAGTATGTACAGAAGTGTAAACAATGCCAAATGCATGGAGACCTTATTCATGCACCAACACAAGATCTTCAACCCATCACATCACCATGGCCATTTTCACAATGGGGATTAGATCTAGTGGGTAAAATCAACCCTACTTCTTCCAAGGGGCACAAGTTTATATTGACAACCACTGAATACTTTACCAAATGGGTTGAGGCAATTCCTCTAACATACACCACTGGAAAGCAGATAGCAAAATTCATGCTCAACTACATTATGTGTAGATACGAAGTTCCAATGTGCTTTGTTACATATAACGGGCGTCCATTTAAAAACCAGGAAGTGAAAGAGTTGTGTGATAAATTCCACATACAACAAAGATTTGCCACGCCATATTATCCACAAAGTAATGGACAAGTAGAAGCTACAAATAAAACAATATTGAAAATTCTTAAGAAAGTAGTCACTGACACAAGATGGGACTGGCATCTCCAGTTAAATCCCGCTCTCTGGGCTTACAGAACAGGAGTACACATGCCTATAGGAGCAACACCATATTCCTTGGTCTATGGTACATAAGCGATACTCCCCGTTGAAATAGAAATACTATCTCTAAGAGTCTCCTTCCAGAACATCATATTAGAGGAAGACTACAGGGTAGCAAGGTTACAAGAACTTGAAACCCTTGATGAAAAAAGACAAACAATGTTTAACCATCTACAAGGATATCAAAACAGACTGAGATGAAGTTATAATAAACGGGTCCACCCACGAACTTTACAAGTTTACATCTAGTACTTAAAAAGAATCAAAGGAACCTAGCAGAACGAGAAAGGCCAAGGAAATTCGAACCTAACTGGCTAGGTCCTTTCATTATAACAAGGGTCATAGGCAATGGAGCATATAATTTGGCTACCATGGAGGGAGATCCACTCTCTGACCCTATGAACAACATGCACCTTAAGTGATATTATACCTAAGGGCTGTGTAGTTTAGGTTTTTACTTTCTGTATTGCATATCATATCATTTAAAATACTGCATTACATATAAGTTTCTTTTTTAAATGCATTTCATTCTCAGAAGTTTCGACATTTTTCATATAGCAACATCAATAAAAACAAGGCAACTGTCCAAGTTTATCATCTCTTTGCATCTAAGAGAAACAAGGGTCATCTCCTTTCTTAGATATTCGGACATGAAAACTTTGAGGTCCTACGGTCATTCATTTTCAACACTACCCTATGACGACACTTTACTCATGGTTGGGTAGTAATTTCACTATTTGAGACTTGTTAACCTACAATGTATCAATTGTTATATCTCAAACACAATAAATCTCTAATTCATTCTAGACACCTAGTTGATCATATGACTAGTGAAAAATCTAAAAATCTACTTTAGTGCCACTGTAATTGTCACACCCAAGTAGGTTTCATTACTTACAAGTCAAGGCAAGAAAAAAAAAAAGAGCTTTGCCAAATATCCATCTCAAGGCAAAAGAGCAATGATATATAACTGAAATATCATGCATACAAATGCGATAAAAAGCTTGACTATGGGAACATGCAAGTAACTCCATCAGGGCTATGAACACCTACTGGTAATGGAGCAATATTTGAGAAATTACAGTCTATAACCTCATCAGATCTCTCAAGGCTTGCTGGCAACGAGGATCTATTCGAGATGCTTTTGACGTTAGAATAAACCATGTAGCTAGTCATATAGGATGCTAAGGATCTTTAGTGAACATGAGAGCAGGAATTAACTCATCTGCACACACATGGGCAAAAGAAGATCAAAGTTTTAAGAACCAATGGGGCAGTTTTTCGCGTCTCCATTTGTAAATCCTAGTCACTAAGTGTGTTGAGATGAATGTTCCAAGGGACCTTAGGGATCGATTGACCGCTTATCTATGAAATGTTTTGCACCTCCATTTCAATTGGTGTATTACAAATGCAAAAACAAACATAGTCAACCTTGTTCGAATAAGAAATGCATCTTCATTCTGCATATTGCATTCACATAGGTCATGTCCAAATTTCATTTGTCTCCACATACATTTTGCAGATCATCATGTTGTACAGGTGTGCACACTGGGGGCATAACTGAAAAAATCCAAAAAAATCATATAAAGTCCTGAAAAAATCCAAAAAATCATATAAAGTCCTAAAAAAATCCTAAAAATCAAATAATGTCCTTCACAAAATTCAAAAACACTGAAAAACACAAAATTCAAAAACACTGAAAAACACAAAATTCAAAAACACTGAAAAACACAAAATTCAAAAACATTGAAAATCATAAAATACCAAAAAACATCCATATAACGATCCTGAAAAAAAAAAATCAACCAAAAACATTCAAATAAGACCCTGAAAAAATCAATCCAAAAACATTCAAATATCGATCTACATAATCCAAAAAACATTGAAAAAGCTCTTGGAAAAGAACTTAAAAACGAAAAATCAATCAATCAGAAAAAACTTGCAATAAAATGTCTTGTGAGAAACAAATACCCTAGCAGATATCCAACAAACACTTCGCATGAAGTTAACAAAGGATACGAGTATCTAGTCAAACATCTGCAATCAACTGATCAAACTGTCTTATCAATCGTATCATATCCATATCAACGTGATCATTATCTTGTCTTAAACAGAAGAGGATACACTCGAAATCAGATAGGTCAGTCTTAAACAGGGTCCGCAACTTTCTGAGATCAAACATTATCAACCATCACATCAAGCAACTGAGAACGAAGGCACAAGGTCAGTATAGCTACTGAATTTTGTCTGGGTTAGTCTATCTTTTATCATTTGGCGACAGATATTGTTCCTATGCTACTCAAGGATGTCTACAAATGACTAGAGGGGCTATGATGGGCATTATCTTTTTCTTTGTTTGTTGTTTGTGGTGTGAACCGATGAAATTCTAGGGAAATTTCTCTAGTGGGTGTTTGTGATAAGAGCCTTCACATCAAGGTGAAATCACCACACATACCTTGACCCCTAGCGTAATTCCCAAAATGGAGGGTTCACTCCTTGTCTGCTACGTGTTTGTTTCTACAATGAGATATCTTTGCATCTTGGTTCCTTATACCCTGATGTGCTAAGCTTCATTGTTCAATAATAAAAAATCAGTGATAAATATATATTGACACAATAAAATATGTGACACAGGTTCGTGATTCATTCAATTTCATTCTCATTCTCATCTCATTTACTTATTGATAGTTTTTTGATTTCTCATCTTCTTTCTAAATCACATTCTAACATTCTTTCTACCATCAGTTTTTTTCTTTCTATCATCTAAATAACATTTCTTCAAGGTGTATCTGAGTTAAAATTGGTTCAACCATTATCATACAAAAAAAAAACATTCATATAGATTCATTTGCATTTCATATAGATTCATTGCATTCATATAGATTCATATAGATTCATTTGTATTTCATATAGATTCATTGCATTCATTTGCATTCATTATGAGTTCATTGCATTCATTTTAAAATCCATTACCATCATCAATACATACATGTACTACCATTGCATTCATAATCATATAGAATCAAATAGATAAGCATCATAAAACTCATAGCATCATATAAGCATACATGAGAAGCAAAACATACATAGATCACTATCAAAACCCACATGTCATATTTATATATATATATATATATATATATATATATATATATATATATATATATATATATATATATATATATATATATATATATATATAACTCAAAAATGATAATGTGTGTGAATACAATAAATAAGCTCAAAGGCTCAGATAACATGATCAACCAACACTGCCTCCGTCAGCAGGTGGATCCTGTCCACTAGATCTTGCCCCAGAATGTCGAGGTGGTCCCATAACGCCACCACTGCTAGTCCATCATGAAGTAGATCTACTCGATCTCCTCCCCATAAATGCACTGAAGCTAGGCTCTCTCTGACCCTTGGGGATGGCTCTCTTATATGCCTGTCGATAATAAATAGACTCTTGCACAGCAGTGAAATACCTATCTGCCTAGTCACGCGCATCCGTACCTGCTCTAAAAAGTTGATCAAAGGCATCCATGGTAATCTAACATCTCTGCACTGTCTCATCTCTCTCCCTCTGGAGACGATCTCTCTCAGCCTCAAGGGCACCATAATCTGCACGATAAGTCCCTCACTCGATATCTCGTCTAGCGACCTCATCCTCCAAACTCTGGACCCGCGCTCGAAGAGTCTGTAGCTCATCCTCCTCACCAACCTATCTTATCCCACCCTCTACAGTAGGCACATCCTCTAGCTCTGGCACATCCTCATCATCACCTCCATTCTCACTGCTTGATGACTCAGAAGAATCATCGCTATCCTCACTGCTAATAGACTCGGTGTCTCTGCCAATGTCTACATCCTCCTCTCCCTCATCTCCTCCCTCATATCCACCACCTCCTCCCTCAGCTCCACCCTCTCCTCCTCCTCTGACTCTCTCCCCTGCGTCTATCCTCAACTGCTATCTAGGATGGCGAATCTATTGTGCTATAATCAGAACAACAGGATTAGTCAAAGGCACTGGCCCGTGCCTAGCAAACCATGCATCGTACTCCTTCATCATCCCTGGATCTGCTGCACCTCTACCCCAACCCCAGAGTAATGGTTGCAGAGAATCAAACTCAGAAGAAGAAACATGTGGCTATATGCACACACCCCAATCAGATACCTCTCGTGATACACGAGCAAAATACGCAGTAACCACAGGTGTCATCTGTACCTCACCGAACTGTCTCTGAACCAGCCCTGGAAGATACATCTCGATAATCCACTGGGTCTCAAAGGTCCTACCAATCAGATATCTCTGTTGTCGACAGAAAGACAAGTGAACTACATCATCAGGCCAACCAGGGCAATCTAAGTATGGTCTCCAAATAAAATGCTGCAATATGTCAAACTGATGTCTCCAGTACAAGGTGTTCCTTGAACCTCTGTGTCTGATACCTGCTGTGTACCTGAAAGCATAAGGCTCACCAAGCTGCAAATCAACATGAATATCAGGCCTCGAAATAGAAATATACTCCCATGCCCATTTCTGAAGCAAAGTAACACCACAACTAATAGAACGGTATCCAAGATACACAATACCATTCATCTGATAGTACAACATGGCTAGTAGACAAGGACCCCAAGCATATAGTCGACGATGAACAATCATATCATGGAGCACTCTACCCCATCCAACTGGAAACCCATGACCTCGTCTGTCAGGTATCAGTAAACCACCGACAACACCGCATAATACAATAGTCAGGTCATCATAGTCTAAACGTGCCCAAGGGATGTCATAACGGCCACTAATCTGCAAGTCCTACATCTCACACTCGAAAAATGCACATAGTCCAGCAATGCCATCATCATGGTCATATACAACTCTCTCACTAGGAATGGTAATCCACAGTATACGCCATACATCCTCTAAAGTAATCGATGCCTCACCAGTCAGAAGATGAAAAGAACAAGTCTCAGAGTGCCACCACTCTATCAAAGATGTAATCATGGCCCTGTTGGCCGTAACATCTGGCAAATGTAAAACATGATATAGACCAAGTTGTCGGATATGCTCGATCTCCTCATCCGATAAGTCAGCTCGAAGATCAAGTCCGCTAGGTCTGCTTTGTCGGCAGTATAACACTCCAATGTTCTCCTGCAATGAGAAAATGTTCAAAATATCAGATATCGGATCTCGAAAAACAAAAAAATATTTTCAAACGCATGACAAAAAATTACACATACAACGAATGTGTGATAGTTATGACTAATGCAGTACAATTATGACTCTTGCGTGATGTTTAATGCTAATGTGTAATGAAATGGGCGCATGCGTAACAATAAACACTTATGCGTAAAGAAATGAGTGAATGCGGCATGTTTAATACTAATGTGTAACACTTACGACACATGCGTAGCATTTAGAACATTTGCGGTACAACTAACACTAATGCGTAAACATCGACAAGCGATTGCGTGACAACATGC
Source organism: Cryptomeria japonica (assembly GCF_030272615.1). Taxonomy (NCBI): domain Eukaryota; kingdom Viridiplantae; phylum Streptophyta; class Pinopsida; order Cupressales; family Cupressaceae; genus Cryptomeria; species Cryptomeria japonica. The sequence continues at coordinate 402,356,656 of NC_081409.1, forward strand.
AAAAATTGATCATGGAATTTTTTTTAGAAAATAACATAAAACAGGCATAAAATCAAGAAAAAATTGGGAAAATACCATGCCGCCAGTCCTAGGAGGTCTTTGATATGAACATACTCGGTCAGACAGGTGCAATTGAGCTCTATAACCAGCCATGATGATCAAATACTCAAAAAAAATCACATAAATTGCAGAGAAAACCAAGGAATTACCAAATTACAAATGAGCAAATGAAAACCTAAAAATCTCTATTTATAAGCTCAAAATTAGGGTTTTTGGACACCTTGACGCCCGTGGTCCCTGCCATCTTCAAACACCTTGTAGCCTACTCAAACGATCTCGAAATCGCACGAAATTTTACACGCTTGCTCGTTAAACTGATATCGAAAACATGGTCTCAATTTTGGAATTTTCCGACCACCTTTTCCGAGGGGGCATATTTACACTATACAACAGTACCGAGGCATACTGGGGCAGAATTTTTTGTTTTGTTTGAAACAATGTCATTCTGACTTTGTCTCAAAGAGGGGCAAATGTAGACACCTAAAAATGTCTCATTGATCATGTACTAATTATTCCTCTAATTGATTAAATAATTCTTTAATTATTTAATTAAGCTAATTAATCTTATTCTTCTAATTTCGTATTTCCTCATGGTCTTACTAATTATTCTATTTTCTTATTCTATCATCATTTAATCATTTTAATCATTTCCTAAATATTAATTAAATATTTATTATTTAATTCATTCTGATTAATTCCCCAATTTAAATAATCTTTATTATTTAAATAAATTACTAATTATTCAATTTCTAAGTCCAATCATCATTCAATCATTAACCCTCTTCTAAATATTAATTAAATATTTATTATTTAATTAATTATGATTTAATCCTGTAAATTAGATAATCTTAATTATATAATTAAATTCCATTTCTAAATAATTAAATAGTTTCTTTAAATTATTTAATTAACTAATTAATTCTTCCATTTCCAAATCCCCAAATTCTAATTTCATTTAATTTCATATTCTTCTAATTTCTTCCAAATTCAATTACATGTGCATGATTTCAAAAACAAATTGAAAATCAAAGTTAAGTTCTAAATATAGTCAAATACTAAATTGAATTAATAAATTCAATTATTTGAATTAAAATCTCATGCAAAGTTTAAATTAAAAATCTAAATCTAAATGCAAGCACATGCTAAATTAATTAATTCAATCAATTAATTAATTAAATCATTTATCTCTCCAATCTCTATTTCCATCTTTTAGTTAGTTTTTTCTAAATTAAGCTTTCTTTGTCATCCTCTTTATTTCCACCAATCATTCTTTTTCTTCCTTCAGTCAGCTTTTTCTCAATCAGTTGACTCAATTAATCTATTCAATCTATTGAGTTTCACTCCTACAATCAGCAGTTCAACTATCAATTTTCATGTGAGCTCACCTGAGTTCCATCTCTTGATCAATCCGTTTCACCTTTCAATCAATCTCATTCAATTTTCTATAAATTGAGCACCCAATCTCCATTTTCAATAATCACAAACTTTGAATCTTTGTGTCACTTGCAGGTTACCAACACAATATCTAAGAGCCATCATACCACAAAGAGGAGAAGAGCAATGTAAGCAATCTGCGATCTTGGGATAGTGAGTTTTGATTTGATTTGATTATTTTAATTCCTATTTGCTTGATTGTGTTATTTCATTGTCTTATTTGTTAGCTTCTTTGGTTAGAAGGGATTCGTGATTTCCCTTCTGCTTCTAATTGATTACTTGTTTTTAAGATGAATTTTACATGTATACACTAGCAAGTATCCAGAAGATTGTATCGGAAGATTAGAACAAGAGTTTGCTGGCTAGATTTTCTAAAGCTGAGGTCGAAGCAACACTAATGCAAATGAATCCAGACAAGGCTCTAGGGCCGGATGGGTTCCCGACCTCCTTCTTCCAGAAATGCTGGCATTTCATAGGTGATGAGATGACAGAGGCCCTAGAAGGGGTGAGGAACTTAGGAAATTAAGCTTGCTAAAGGAAATTAACAATACTTTCTTAGCCCTTATACCCAAGAAAGATAAAGCAGAAATTTTTGATGATTTTAGGTCAATAACACTATGTAATACCATTTATAAATTACTCACTAAGACCATGGAAAATAGAATTTAAAAGGTGCTCCCTTCCTTAATTAGTGAAGAGCAAACAAGCTTTTTCCCTAGGAGATCTATATATGATGGGGTTATCATAGCCCAATAAGCTATTCATTCTATTAAGTAGAATGGTGATCCGAGCATGCTAATTAAGTTAGACATAAAAAAGGCCTATGATAAGGTAGAATGACACTTCCTTTGCAAATGTTTGGAAGCCTTTGGCTTTGCTAAACAATGGATCAACCTAATTTTTGAATGTATTTCCACTCCAAAAATGTCAATCCTTGTAAATGATACCCTGGAAGGTTTTTTCAACATATCTAGGGGATTGAGATAGGGAGATCCCATATCTCCTTTCTTATTCATTATTATGGCATAATATTTGGGTAGAAGTATAACAAAAGCTAGAGAAATGAATATTGTTAAGGGTATCAAAATAACTAGCGAGTTAGCCCCTACCATGCACCAACAATTTGTTGATGACACTATGCGATATGGCCAAGGAGGTAGACAAAAAACACAAGCATTTAAAAATATTCTTGACTCCTACACTAAGGCCTCAGGATAGGAAATTAGCAAGGAAAAATCAGAATTTTTTTTTCTTTAATACGGGTTTGAACAAGGAAATGCAATATGCAATATTCTGAACTTAAAAAAAGGCAAACTGCCATGCAAATATCTGGGGCTGCCCCTAGATGAAGGTTGTAGAGCCACAAAATTATGGGATCAGATGGTGTCTCAAATAAAGAATAGAACAGAATCCTGGAAAGGGAGATGGCTCTCCTCTGTAGGAAGAGCAACTATGTTAAAATCAGTACTATCTGCTATGCCAATCTATCAATTGTCTTGCATGAATCTCCCTATGGCAAAGAAGGAGGAATTGAACAAACACCTGAGAACCTTCTTCAGGCAAGGAGAGGGGGGAAAAAAAGAAAATCTCATTATTAGCATGGGATAAGGTTTGTAGGCCCAAGGAGGAAGGGGTGCTGGAATCAAAAGTATTAAGGAACATAGTAAGGCTTTAGGAGCTAAATTAATATGGAGAATGTATAAAAACCCTCATTTAAAATGGGTTAAAATCCTAAGTCATAAATACCTAAATAACAATGATTCAACCAGTATTTTTAGGACTGCATCCCCCTCAAGAGGCTCACGTATATGGAACTTTATGTTAGAATGCAAAAGCACTATTACTGAGAAGTTAACTTGGAACCTTGGCAATGGAGAACATGCCCTGTTCTAGTCAAACTCTTGGGGTGGTTATAAAGCTATAGAAAGACTTTCCAACTTTGAAACCTCTAAAACCCTCTTGGAAACTCTATAAGGAAAACATGTTAAGGATTACATTGAAGTAGTGGATGGGGAAATCACTAAAGGATGGAGATGGAAATCCTTATCTAACATTAACATCCCAGACAGGGAAAAAGAAGAGATCACTAGGATCCTTGGAAATAGGAATATTACCTTTCACTCTGGGGCTGATAAACTGGTTTGAGATGGCTCAAAATATGGAGACTACAACACTAAGGATGGGTATAACTACCTTGTTAGGAGACAGTTAAGGCCCAAGACTAATATCTCGCTGGAATTATGTTGGGATAAGAATTGTTCGCCTAAGGGTTGGCATGTTTTCATGGCTGGCTTTACAGAACAAGATCCTAACAGTTGGCAAGTTCAAAAAAATGGGTTATGAGAGACCAAGTAGATGTTTGCTTTGTGAAGAGGAAGAGGACGATGTAGATCATATATTATTGACTTTTAAGTTCTCTAACCAATGTTGGATGTGGCTTTGCAACAAGTTGGGAGGGAGCTCAACTTTGCCCAAATCCATATCGAGTATGTTCCAAGCCTAGCTAGTCATAAAGAAGAGTTGTTTGTATGGTATTCTATGGATAGTAGCACCCTTTATTGTTGTATGGGAGCTATGGAAGGAACAAAATAGATGTGTATTCAAGGATAAGAAGATGAGCTGGGAACAACTAACAAATAAAATTGAGGTTGCCATCACTGAAATAGTGAACAATAGGATTATGAATCAACAAAAAAATGATGGCCAAGATGACTTACTGGGATGAGAAGATGAGGGGCATATGGATTGGGCTTAAGATTCCCCCCTATGTAGGGCTTGGAGATGAGGAAAATAAATGAAAGAGAGAAGAATGTATGTGGCAACCTCCTAAGAAAGGGCGGTTCAAGCTCAACTTTGATGGTGCATCACGTGGTAACCCAGGTCAAGCAAACATAGGATGTTGTCTTCATAATTCAAATGGAACAGAGGTGGAAAGGTTTGCAAAACCAATTGGTATTGAGACTAATAACATGGCTGAGTGAGTTGATGGCCCTTGTGGAAGGGATTCTCATATGTAAAGATATGAAGGTGGAGAAATTGGCCATTGAAGGCGATTCTGCAATTGTGATTAATGCTTTAAGAAAAGGATCTATGCCAAATTGGAGGCTTAATGCAATACTAACAAGAGCCCTATACTTAGTCTAATCATTCAGGAAGACAATATTCAACCACATATATAGAGAGGGCAAATCCCATGTAGATGAACTAGCAAATATGGGGGCAAATGGGAACAAAATTATGTAATGAGGGAGCCTGGTAAGAATCTCAAATCCTTGGCAAGATCAATATTTGGGAGAGCAGAGCAATCGTAGAAAAACTAGTAAACTAGTAAAATTGAGAGCAATATAGACAAATATTCAAACAAGGGTATAGAGGATAGTTGTTCGTATTAATAAGGGATGACACAACCTCCTTTTATAGTTAGTCTTTCTAACTATTATTAGCAACTTAGCTAATGTTAATAGGATTATAGGTTGGTTTCATTATCTATGGCTCTATTCTTATGGTGGGTATATATATACATATATAATTATATAGACGGGATAGATCGATAATTTCCAACTTTAAGTAAACCTATTAGATTCGAAACTAATAGTATGGCAGAAAATCAAACACTCAATGAAGGTCTCCTCTGAGGAAAAAGCTTATAATTAGAGAATAGGAAATGGATGAAGATCTGACAATCATTATTTATGGTTTTAAGGAATGAATTTACACCTAATAAATATTCAAATGGCCACATAGGAAGGGCTATTGCCCCTCTCAAAGGCTTTATAAGATTAGACTCTAAATTGTATGTAAAGCGAAGATATCGGTAAGGTCGATAATCTTGCAAGCCTAGGGGATGGTTAGTATTGGGTATAAATATTGGAAGAAAAGAGACACCTAAAGGGATGATCTAACTATAATATGCAATGGCCCCTTTAATTAATAAAGTAAGTCGTATATTATACCCACCCTTACAAGTAATGGTCTTGATAATGAGTGTCCTCGATAATAGTATTAACATATGTAGCTGGCAGCTTGTGATGTCTTTGTGAGACAACCAGATTAAGTAGATCTTCTTCCTAACTCATACTTCTTGAGGGACTACTCACTTAACACAAGAATTTATCGCCATTAATAATTTGCACCGTCTTTGGCTATTAAAGAGGATGGACTGTCTTTGTTTTATGCAAAATTTCCTTGAATTGCAGTGTCTATTATCAATGGAGTCACATATTGTGCTTTTTCCTAAGGCAGAGCATAGGATGATGACATTTAGGGGTAAGGTTAAACCAGAAAGGTAGTTTAGGGTCTTAAATGACTTAGATGATTTATCAGTTAGGGAAATTCATGAAATTATGGGGGAGGATATTATCAACTATGACCATAAATTCAGGGTAAATCCTAGCATTCTAGTGACATTTGTGGCAATCCTTTTGGTGTTAAAATTGTTGAAGGTAGATGTAATATATCTCTGCAAAGTAATTTTCAGGACATAACTCCTCAGGGGCCTAGAAATTGTGGTTGACAATGTGGATGAACATTTGAGGATCCCCTTTCCTGAAGACTATGAGTCAAAAAAGGGCAAGAAGGCTGAACTCTGAAAAGAAAACATTGTTCATCGCCCTATTCTGGTAATAAAAGATAGGAAACAATTCATAGAGAGGAAATCAATTATGGAGCACAATATTGATTTCCTCCAGAAGTGGCTGCATCTGAAGCCAACAGAGGGAACCCAATGGTGGGTAGAATACATGAGAGTCGAAGGATTTGAGCCCCCACCGAAATTTCTAGAGGCAGAGTCGGGCATCTTTCAGGTTTTGCCCCCTATAATTATCAGGGATTCTCACCTTCAGAATGCTAGGAGGAATGCAAGGGCGGAGCAGAAAAGGAAGGCAAGTGAAGATGAAAGTGGAAGCATGACGACTCCCCAGCTCCATGGTTTGGAACCTAATTGAGGTCTCCTCTTTAGAATATAGTAATCCTTTGCTTCTGTAGGAGTATACATTTTGTTAATTCTGGTGTTACTCCTACTATCTGATAGTAACGATGATTAGGGTATGAACTCCTCATTTATTTTGGACCTAGGTGTTGTTTAAAGACTTCTCATACAATATCTATTAGTCTTTCTGAAAATAGGACTACAGACAAAGCTCTAAGAAAGTTTATGAACATTTTTGGAATTATAATCCCACATATATGTTAATCTACCAATATGGTGTGTGTATGTGTATAAACTCAATTATATACATTTATTTAGAATGTGTTCTCTTTTTTGAATATATCTGGTCACATAAACACTGCATCTGGTCTAATTATATGCAATGGTTGTTAGGCGTGGATAGTTTGGTAGATTTCCTTATGTTCTGATTATTTTATCACAGGGACAAAGAATGGTTCCTTTTCAAAAAGTTCTATTACTTTTATTCATTAATATTCTGATGCATTGTTAATAAAATGCCGATGTGACGATTATTCTTGCTCTTGATTGATGATGTTGGGGAATTCAAGTTCTACTTAAATGAGTATTTAGTTCCCTCATGTAATTCGGCCTTAGGATAAGGATAAGTAGCTCTTTTTATTGAGACTCCCTTTCTTTTGAGTATTTTAAGACTGTAGATTTCAATCTTGGGTTGAAACGCAGTCTCTAACTATCTGCATAATTGGATCTATCTTCCTTCTACTTTTCTAATGCATTAGTAAAGTGCAAATGATCAACTCTTTCTTAAGTTAAATTCTTGTAAGTAACATTCTTCTGAATTATGAGTTACTTGTAGATAGTCCTTAAGTTATGTAAATAGAAAAGAGGGCACTAGTTACTATTTATTGCATTCTTATCTGTCTAACAAGTTCTAGAGCAATGTAGTGGTTTCAACATTTTAGGGCAGCATTGCAGGTTTAAGTATGAGTCGCCTGGGTGTTCACTAGTTACTATTTATTGCATTCTTATATGTCTAACAAGTTTTGGAGCAACGTAGTGGTTTCAACATTTCAGGGAAGCATTGCAGATTTAAGTATGAGTCGCCTGGGTGTTCACTTGGGGATGGTCGAGGGAACGTATTAGGTGAAGTCAGAGGAATGAAAACTAAAGGCTGGCAGAGAAGCATCTACTTTTGTAATAAGAGAAATATTTAAGGCATAATACAATGTAATATATGTATTTCTAATGTTGTACTAGGGGAGAAAACTCCTTAGGAAAGCCATTTATTTTCTGTGTTGGTGTTAGGCAATAAAGCCTAGAATAACTCATGTATTATTTGCAAATAGTCTTACTAGGAAGAATTTCCTTGGGCAAGACCGAAGGTTTTCTTTATCTGGTTCTTTCCTATCGGTGCCCATACTGAATCGGGATGTAAAAAGCATTTTTAAATTAAAAAAAATTATTCGGCTACGACCTATTACCTATCAAAATAAAATAAAATATATATTTGTATAATATAATTTTATTTTTTTTATTGGTAATATTGTGATTTTTTATGAATTAGTAATAGAAACTTTACATTTAGATATGTCAAAAAACTTGCAATTCTAAACCACCCTTCAAAAAACCATCATTACAAAACCATCCTCCAAACTACCTTGAAACTCCAACCACTAACCCGTCACTGTATCAACATAAAAAAAAAAAATAGTGCAAGCACCCCAAAATGACTCGTTACAGTATCAACCCGAAGAAATTTCAATGAAACAATTCAAACTACCAGAGAAAAACACGAAAAAAAACCCAAGCCAAAAACACAGTAAAAAGACTCCATTAATAGAGCTATTCGAAGGAGGAGCTAGGGTCCACACACCTCCATTTCCTTGCATGACCTCCTACATCTGCACTCATTCCCACTTCTTCAAGGGCTTTGGCCTCCTCAATTGCACCTTGTAGCTCCTCGTCAACCTCCATCATGTCCACAAACAACTTCAAGGCCTCCCACCCAATTCGTGCCTCCTCTCTAAAATGTGCATACATTTGGTTATCCCGCCACCTAAAGAAAGGAATGAATTTCTGTCCTGAGAAGCGATGGAAGTTTAAAATACCTTCATACATATCGAACCCTCTACTAGGGACTGCCCATTCAAAGATGGATTCCAGGGCCAAACTATAATCTTTTGGAATAATTGCACTAACCACCTTTTCAACTGGCTCCATCAAAAGCTCCAATTCCAACCCCCATGCAACAATTAGGGAGTATGCATCCATATATCATTTTGCAACGATGCTCTACAAACCCAATGCTCTCTCCCATAAATCTCTGAATGCATTTCACCAACATTTCATCTTTTTGTAAAAACATCCCATTCAATCTTCTTTCTGTGAACGACCCAAGAAACAAGCACAACCGCTTTTTGGTCTTCAATGTGAAATTTGCCTCCATTTTTGATAGAATCACCTCACTCACCACCACCTAGAACCAACAAAATAACTTTAAACACAACCACTAAAGAAAATCGTTTAAGGCACCATTGGAATTTTCCCAGACCGCCGCCTTTCAAGCCTACTGTGGAAGTATGTATGCTTCCCAATGAATTGAAAAGAGCCTTCATTAATGACTCGTACATCTTTAAGAATGCAAACATCATAACAGACCATTTTCACACATTCTCATTAATGCAACATCCTTGATGAGTAAATGAGAAATTAAAACATGTTATGGTAATGGTACCTCTACTAACCACTAAAATATTTAGCCCAAGTGTGACACCTAAGAATCCCAATGCGCCTCTTCATTTGCGGTCCCCCACCACTTAGTTACAAAAAGATCCAATTCACAAGCCACATTGGATAGGTAATCCACCACCCCATTCCTAGCCCGTTTAATGTGTGAAATCCTAAAGTCTTGGAAGGTTCTTAATTTTGAACAAATGATAGATACAAACTTACTGATGCGTCAACACAGAGAAGATCCCTTACCAATTGCATCCACGAATACTTGGGAGTCACCTTCTAAATGGACCTTTGGAGCCTTCAGGTTACCTGCCAGTTCTATTGCTAGTAAAGTTGCTTGCGCTTCTGCTTCATTATTTGTTCCATCCTGCAAACGTTGAGCTCCTTTAAATAGAATTTGACCATCCTCATTACAAGCAACACACCCTGCACCTGAGATGCCCATATTACCTTTCGAAACACCATCAAAATTAATTTTGATCCACCCTCGCTCCGATTTAGTCCAAACGTAATCCATACCCCTCACAACGCTAAGATTAACCTTAGACTACCCATGAACGAGCCTGTATAATATAAATTTTATTATTATAAATTACATAATAAAAAATAATTAAAATATAAATATATAATTAGTATATAATATTTATATATATTATAAATTAAATTGTATATAATAAATTATGATATTGTTTTAAATTAGTCTATACAAAATTAGAAGAAATATTTACACGGGTGATTAGTTATATAACAATTGATATAATTATTGTGTGTATTTAACATATAAAATACTTATATAAATAAATATTAAATTTTCACCTTAGTTCTCTTCGTAGCACATTTGAGGCTAATCTTGTCTATAACAAGTCACTAACTCATGATAGAAACCACAAGGAGAAACTAATGATTTAATCTAGAGAATAAAATGCTAAAAAACTGATGGGAGAAGAAAAATAGTTTCGGTTGCTTTTTATTTTTCTCTCCTATCTCTATCTCCTTACTTCTCCCTAATATATCTTTCTCTCTCATCCTCATCTCTTTTTCCAATTACATATATCTCTCAACCTCTCCCTCTTTCTATCCCTACCTTTCCCTCTCTCCCTTCTTCCTCTCGCTCCCTCTTTTTATATCTCTCTACTTCTCCTCCATTATCTCTTTCTTTCTCTCCCTCCCTCCCTCTCCCTCTCTATCTCTATCTTCATATCTCTTTCATTGACACACATTTCTTATTTCTCCCTCCCTATCTCAACCTCTCTCTCACTCACACATGTTCTATTTCTCTCTCATCTCTATCTCTATCTTTATCTCACACTCAAGTGCACCCCCTGTCTTTACCTTGCCATCTCTCCCTTTCTATCTATATCTCATTATCTCTATATCTCTCTAATGCATTCCATTTACCCCTCCATTTACCCCTCCATTTCTTCTGCTCTCTCTCTCTCTCTCTCTCTCTCTATATATATATATATATTCTCTCTCTCTCTCTCTCTATATATATATATATATATATATACATTCTCTCTCTCTCTCTCTCTCTCTCTATATATATATATATATATATCATTTCTTATCTTTCTATCTTTCCATCTACCCCTCCCTCATTGTCTTCGTCTTCCTCTCTCTATATTTATATCTCTCCTTCTCTCACTCCTTTATCTTTCTGAAGGTATACCTATCTCTCTGTCTCTCTATCTCTCTTTGTCTTTGTCTTTGTCTTTGTCTCTGTCTCTATCTCTAAATCTCTACTTCTTTCTCCTCTCATTATTTCTCTCCCTCTCCCTTTCCCTCTCCCTCCCTCTTTATCTATTTATATATTTATCTCCAACTTTCTATTTCTCACTCATATACACCCACTCATTCCTTGCTTCTCCCTCCCTATCCTCGTCTCTCTATCTTTCACCCTCTCTATCTATCTCTCTCCCTCTATATATCTCTCTATTACTTGTCTTTGTCACCTTTCTCTATCATCCTTGCCCCTCCATCTCTATCTCCCTATTTGTCATTCCCAACACTCACTCCTTGTTTGTTAGTCCTCCTCTATCTCTATTTCTATCTCTCCATCTTTATCTCTCCCTCTACCTATATCTATCTATTTCTCTCCCTCTTCCTCTCTCCCTCTATCTTCATCTCTGCCTCTATCTTCCTCTATTCTCTCTATATCTACATATGTATCCTTCTATTTATCCACACTCTTCTCTCATCTCTCTCTCCCTCTCTCCCTCTCTCTCTCCCTCTGTCTTCATAGGTTTTGTTTTAGTTATTTTTGAATCCCCTTTAAGTAGATGAACAATTGATTTGAAGATATCACTTCTCCATTGAGACCTTTTTTGCACAAACAATATCATTTTGTAAATGGCCTGCCAATTGGCCTCATGTATTGTGTAAATGTTTGTAAAAAATAGACCAATTTTTTTCTAGCCTACCCTCCACACCTTTTCGACGTACCCATTGCACACCAAGGTGCAATTGCTAGTATAATCCCATTCCACCTTCACCATTTGGATTTTGACTATAAGACCAATAGAATGCACTAACCCCATAATTACACACAAGGCATTTCCTTATTTGAAATGAACAATCTGATATCTCACATGTATGATCCACATTTTTCAAAAGGTACATGCAAGAGGATTGAAATGATCGTAATCGTCTGATCATTTTTTTGCTATGACATGGGAAAAACATTGCAGCGGAAAAAAACATTTTCCCATGCTTCGCTAAAACCAATGCATTCACTGCGTTCACCTACCACTTCACGTGCCATAAAACGTAGGGATACACATTACAACGGAAAAAACCATTTTCCCATGCTTCCCTAAAACCAATGCATTCACCGCGTTCACTTACCACTTCACGTGCCATAAAACGCAGGGATATTTTAACAAGCGAAATGCAATGGTTTTTAATGAACAAGACAAGTGTCTTTATTGAGCATTAATTTTTTATCCAACGAGTAGAAGTTTTCGTCTAGTAGTAGTGTGTCCTAGATATCTGTAAACTGTCGAAAGTTGTTTGTAGTTTTTTACTAACTGATGTTTTTATGTCACATTATAGATTTATTTAAAACTTTTTCCAATGCTAAAAGTTTTTTAAAGTCTATTTTAAAATAATCTAATTCTTGTCCTTTTTGTCTGACCATTTATTTTCTTATCAAATTCAAACATTTGTTATTACTAGAGATTTTAATCACTATTATATGATAATATATAGTGAATATAATATATAAATAAAATAAATTACATGTTTAATTTTTTAATTTTTATTTTTTGTCTATTTTAATATATAATATAAATAATCAATTTCAATATATATTATATAGAAATTTAAATAATAATATTATTCAATTTATATAAATATAAATATCAAACAAGTTTTTAATGAATATAATTATTTTTAAATAATCATATTTATAATAATTATTTATATTAGTCAAATTAATTAATAAATTATGAATTTATTTTTAATTTTTAAAATAGGTTTCTTTTATTTTAATTTTTAAGTGGTTTTATTTGTAATTTTTAATATTAGAGTTAAAATTTTATCTTTAACAATTCCTAAGTCAGTTGATTATTTGTAGGATAGTGTGTAAGGAGCATCAAATAGATAATTATGCCACCAAGGGACAAGAGTGTGTAAGGAGCATCAAATAGATAATTATGCCACTAAGGGACAAGGTGTTGAAGTTCACAACATTGAGAGACACAACACTAATGTTTGCAACAAAATACTGCCGAAGATAGAGACAAAAAAAATAAAAATGATATACCATATCATTGTTGAATCCCATGTAGGTGATGAACTTTAGATTTAATTGCTATAAATACCTTGTGGCAAGGTTTGTGACTTTCATTGTTTGTAGGTTTCAAGTGTTACGCCAAGTTCTATAATCTCTCTTTTCCACCAACATTGTTACGATGTGTGGGATGCTTAGGAAGGTATATGGATATACATGTATAACTACATATGAAATAATGAAGAACTAATATTTTGACCAAGGGGATTAGGCATCATTGATATCATTATAAATTTAAAACTTAAAATAAAAATATAATTGTGATAAACTTGGACACATCAAGACACACATCTAGATAATATATTTTAAAGTATATCCATACAAATTGAACTTTTTGTATTGAAAAGTATATAATATAATGATCTTCAATAATTGTTTATGTTTTCATATCTTTTACATCGTAGGAAGAATGATTATTTTCATTTCTTACCCTCTCTATGCAAGAAACTTGTAATAGTGTCAATTGGAAATAGTATGACTATAAAAAGTCAGCATCTACTAACCTAAAATGATAACTCTAATTGATTCAACTATTATATAATGATACAATTATATTTGAATCTCAATTTCTCTATCATAAGTGGATCTCAACTTCATCCTCAAAATGCTCCATAAATGACAAAATGACAATTTTGGAAAATTCTGAATGTAACTCTAAGAATTATAAACTGATAATATTCTTGTAATCAATCCTCAACCATATATTGTATCTACAATCATGTAGTAAACATTACATTTCCCCCTTTCTAACTTAATATATTTAAGCATAAACCAAAATCTAAAATGATAAGTTTGAACTCAAACAACATATTCCAAACACTAAAATTGTGCTTAGGTCCAAGAATGATTGTATGCAAGTCATGACGTTGACATGTTTTCGAAAGAAAAACTATCAATACTCTACCAAAAGATTCAAAGGTTTTTGTTTCAGTTGTGTTTAGATCCTTATAAGTGAATGCATATTGGTTTGAAACTATCACTTCTCCATTCAGACATTAATTGCACAAACAAATGATTTGCTAAATGATATATTAGTTCATCTCATTAATTGCACAATTGTTTAGAAAAAAATAGACCAATTTTTTTCTAATGTACCTCTTCGACATACAACACACCAAGATGCAACTGCTAGTGTATTTATAAATCTAACCTACAAAACACCCTATGAAAGTGGCGCATTCTATAAGACCGCGCTTTCTAGGGTACAAAAGAATATCTAAAAGTTCTTTGTAGAGGATAGAAAATCTTCCGTAAAAAAGATTTCTCATGGTAATATAGTCGACTAGGTATTTGAGAAGAGCCCACAAGATCGCTCCTGGCGGAAGGGTAACGCCGATGCCCTTTGCCTGTTAAAAATTGGAATTTGTAGCAGAGCAGAGAGCAGAGAGCAGAGAGCATGGAGTCGAAGAAGCGAAGGATGGAAGACAACGAGAATGGCCTGAAAGAAGAGACCGAGATAAATGTAGACACAGCGCGGAAAATGATGGAGGGCTTTACGCGGGAGCAGCTTCTCGACATTCTAGCGGAGGCGTCTGCAAAGCATAGCGACGTTGCAGAGCAAGTGCGGGACATCGCAGATGCCGACCCAGCACTTCGAAAGCTTTTCGTCAGAAACCTGGGCTTCGACACCACCACTGAATCCTTTAAGGCATTCTTTTCCCAGTTTGGGGAAGTGCAGGAAGGCGTGGTGATAATAGACAAGAAGACGGGCAAAAGCAAGGGCTACGGGTTTCTGACCTTCAAGCACCTGGACGGCGCCCTCAATGCCCTCAAGAACCCTAGCAAGATCATCGAAGGCCGCATGACTATAACCCGCTTGGCCTCCTCTCAGCCAAGTGCCATTGATGTTTCGGACCGCAAAATCTTCGTTGGAAATGTCCCTACTGACATGCCCTCTGAACGTCTCTTAAGTATATTTTCTGAGTACGGGGAAATCGAAGAAGGGCCTCTGGGGTTTGACAAGCAGCCCGGCAAGTCGAGGAGCTTTGCATTATTCATTTTCAAGTCTCCGGAGGGTGCAAAGCTTGCTTTAGAGGAGCCTGTAAAGATTGTCGATGGAAATAGGATGATCTGCAAATTGGCCGTCGAAGGGCAGCAGCAGCAACAGCAAAGGCCCTATGTAAACCAGTCACAGCAGCAGTCGCAGCCGCAGCCGCAGCTGCAGCCTCAATCTCATCACCAGCTTGGCTCTTCTGTGCAGTTGGGTGGTGGTTTTGGCAATACGGGCTTCCCTTCGTATCAGGGTTTGAACCATAATGGAATTTCAGGTGCTCCAAACCCAGGCAACATTCCTGGCGGTTCCATGATGCCTTCAGCCAATTCGTCTTTCATGAATCAGGGTTTGCCTTCAAACCCTAATACATCAAATCCGGTACCCTCGTCTTTGGGAATGGGCGGTGGATATGGAGGGGGTTATGGCGCTCCTCAGGTGGGAGGTTATAATGGGAGTCAGGGAGCAGGAGCTTACGGTCAGATGGGAACCTATGGGGGCCCTCCTGTTTATGGGGCCCCCGCACCTCCTAGTTCGGGTGGATTTTCAGAAGCAGGACGGAATGCTCAACCGTCCTATCAAAATCAACATCAACATCGACAATCAGCGCCACCTGCAAACAGGGTAACTGGTGGAGGAATTTATCCTAACGCTGCTCAACCATTTTACCCAGTATAGGTAGGTTTTTTGGTTCCTTGTTTATCACTTTTCTTGAAATGGGGGATTCAATTACATGTTATTTGTCATTCTAATTCAGCCAATACTTGTTATTTGGCCTCAAAAAAATTCCCCTAAGACACAGTTAGTGCATTCATTTCACGCAAACTGTCTATTCCTTCAGATTCCTATCATTTTTCTGCCCTCTTATATCTTATGCATCATACTGCATTTACTAGTATATCATGTTGGTGTTTCTGTGCCGATATGTTTATCTCTACGGAAACCTTCCACACTTCAGCCATAGATTCTTACTATGTTTTCTGAATTGGAGAAATGTTACTCAGATTTCTATTTATTATTTGGCCTTAATGAATTGCATGGGGGCACTTGTTATGCACAGTGAATAAAACCAACTTTTAATTCCTGTAAATTCCTGTTGTTTTTTATTATCTTCTGCATATCAGTTTTATAAGCATTTTTGCGTTTGATCATCTCTGCATATGTGTTTTCCAAGCATGTTTTGTGTTTGCATTTTGTTGTGTTTCTGAGTTGAAATTGACTAGCTTTACAACAGGAATCGTGTACACTTTAGTTGTAGTTTTTTTATTGTTTCTAGACTAGAGAATCGCTATTTGCAATTCCATTTGTTATTTGGCCTTGTGAATTGCATGGAGAAACTGTTAGTGCACGTTAAATTTAACAAACATCTTAATCTTTAAAAATCTAATTATATCATTATCTCCTGCAACCCCCTTTCCTCCCTCTTTCCTCTGTGACAAGCATGTTTCCGTGGTTGTGTTGTCTATCATCTTATATCTTATGCATTATATTGTATTTACTGTAACACATTTTGTTTGTGATTTCAAGTTGTATGCTTTATTTGTAGGGGTTGACAAGTACTGGCAATTCTGTTTATAATTTGGCCGTGTTGAATTGCATGGAGAAACTGTTTGTGCTCAGTGAATGGCATAAGCTTCTCAGCCCTTTTAAATTCTCTCATTTTTTAATATTTATCATCTTGTGCACCCACCCCCACTTTACAAACATGTTTCTGTGGTTGCGTTATCTATCATCTAATGCCTTTTGCATTCTACTTCATTGACTATAATATATCGTGATTGCAACTATCTACTGAAATGTTTAGCTGTACAGCATGGATTCTGTACACTTCAACCGTAGATTCTTCTATGTTTCCTAGATTTATTTGATGAATTGTATGGAAGGCCTGTTAATGCACAAAGTATGACAAGTTTTTTATCACCTTAAAATGCTATCAATTTTCGTCATCTTCTGTGGCCTTTTTTAATGAATCTTGTTTGCTTCAAGTGTAGATTCTTGTATGTTTTCTAGATTGGTTGGCCTGGTTGAATTGCATGGATCCACTTTTAGTGTTCATTGATTGACACAAACCTTTTAACCAATCTAAATCTTATCGTTTTTAATCATCTTCTACACCTGTGCTTTACAAGCATATTTCTGTGGTTGTATACATCATCTTGTGTTATGCACTATACTGCGTTTACTATAATAATTGTGATGTAATCAGTGCCAAAATGTTTAGCCCTACAACATGAATCTTGTACACCTGAACTATAATTCTGTTATGTTTTCAAGATTGGAAATTGCCGCTCTCAATTTTGTTTATTATTTGGCCCTCATGAAATTCAAGGAGGCACTGTTAGTGCACAGTGAAAGGTACACAATTCTTATCTCTTCTAAATCCTATCATTTTTTATGATCTGTACAACTGCTTTACAAGCATGTTTCTGTTGTTGTTGTTGTCTATTACCTTGTGCATTGTACTGCATTTACTGTAATATGTTGTGTATGTAATTTATTTTAGAGATGCTTATCTCTACCGCATGAACGTTTTTAAGATAAAGAATTGCTACCCACAATTTTGTTTTGTTTGAATAACTGCAGGATGGGCCTCTCTTCGAAGTGATGTGAATTTTCATGATCAATATGATTCAGGTGTTTGAAGGGTACATGATTGACATTGACTTTGCTACTCCTTTCAAGGATACTAATCATTGTTCTCCGTGGACTTGTTTCACTTTATGAAACTCTTCAAGTGGGGAGTGTGCATGTTTAATGCTACTATAGGGACTTTGAACCCAGCTTTACTCTTCTAAAATGAAGATCTACTATAATGTGCCTTGTTTATCTATGAGTTTTTTTCGTCTGGGAAATTAAAATATGTAGTGTTTAATTTATGGTCAACACAAATAGAATTTATGCTTTTTTTTAGAAGTTCAAAAATTTTAACTTTTTGAAACTTAACAGCTGTAAATTGAAGTTATTTGAAAAAGGTTCCCTTGGGAAATATATAGTTTTAAATGTGTACAACTATAGAGTTTATGCATAAAATATTTTAGCGGCTCGAAACATTGATCTTTTCAAAACTAAACAGCTGTAAACTTAAATTAAATAATTGTTATAAAACTGAAACATCCCGGGTTTACAATGTTTGAGGCAATTTTAAGATTACTCAATAATTAAGGTTTATATTTTTTTGAACAAAGGTTTACAAATTTGTAAATCTTGGTTGTTCTCCTTGATAAATATGTTTGGTTATTCTTTTAAATTCATACCTACTTTTGGTCCAGAAGGTGCCATTTTTAATGATATATAACTTGCTTTTCTTATAAGATATTGTTTCCTAATTTTTGAATTTTACAAGTGTTGATTGAATGTGAGTAATGCCTTACAAAATTTTTGTGATGGTTAAGCTCAGGAAGACCTAACGGTTTTAGGATTGATTCTTTGAAATACTGTTGTGCCATGTGGGATTACAGAGTCAAGGTGCTTATTGGTTATAGAGTTCACTCTTGATTATTCTGTGCCATGTTGGACGAGAGAGACAAAGGGCATTGTGCTGAAGGGCAAATAACCAAAGGCTGGCCTACAGGGGAGGTTAAAGAAGAGCATATATGTCTTGTAATTCGTAAGTATTAATGACTATATGGATTTCAACTTAACTTATCTTGTTCTATTTTAATGTCATTCAAATATTTATTTGCAGGAAAGAGAGTATGGTGGGAAGCTGAAAGCTTAAATGGGTAGCCATATTCTATAGAAGGATACAACGAATGGAAAACAATTTCTTGCCAAGAAGTTTGCTTCTTCTGTGTGCATTATAACGATTTTTCTATGTAGTTCTTATTATACTTATGGATTTATTGTACATGGTAGGACTAATTAGGGGTTAATGTCAAATTCTTAGGGTTTGGAATCTAGGTGTTAGGGTTCAATCTTAATACATGGCTGCATTTGCTTTCTGTTTATATCCCTTTCACATGGTGTTAAGCAAAGAGGCGAATCGTTTTAATATATTATATTTTTGTAACGTATGATCAGCTCTTCTAAATTCCCATCATGAACTATTCCTTCTCGTTCTCCGAAAAAAGAGATTGCCGCGAATTCATTAAATATTGTGCTTCCTTTGCAATTAACTTCTCTTTGTCACTGACTCTGCGGAATTATCATATGCTTATTAGTTTAAAAGCCAAGCAAGGGAAAGTAATTAACACCAATGACGGTTTGCAATTAAATTACCCTTCATAGAGGTATTTTCAGAAACATTCATACGACAAACACACGGCTCTATACTCGAGAAAAAATTGAATGATCTACCACATTGTAGAGATGTTTGAATGTTTACATCATCATGTCGGAGTTCTCAATCAGGTCAATAGTTTTTTACTATAAATGGCAGAAAAAATAATTTTCTAAAATTCACAATTTAATATGACTATATTATTGATAAAGATTTCTTTGATTAATGTAAATAGAAAACTTATCTTATTTTTTGGATAAAAGACGAGAAATGGGAATGCGTGAAAGCAAGTGGTAACCTTTGAATGGGATAGCAAATTTGAATTCTGATAGAGCATTGGTTAATGAGACACAACATAGGTAGCTTTGATTAGAGCACAAATAAATGATGTCGAAGTCATTCCCCTAGTCGAAGGATGGACTTTTTTTTATAGTTAAAGGTGGGTTGATGTTGAAGCCATTGCTCTAAGGATGAACATTTTGCAAAGTTAAAGGTGGTTTAGAAGTAATCTTTGAGCCAAAGGAGAGACACTCAAGTTGGAAATTAGGTAGCATTTCAACAAAAGGAGAGAGAGGTGGACAGATTATTTAAGAATATAATAGGTTGGTGGATTTGTTAGCAAATGTTAGATTAATCAAGAACCCCAAATTCTTATTTTATAAGATACAAGATTTTTTCTTACAAAAGGATCAAATTTTCTATAATGCCTATTATAAAAGCATTTAACATCTACATTTTGGGAAGGATAACAATAAAATGAGTATGGAAAGCAAGACCCTAGGTGGGATTGGCCATGCCACCACAACAATATGAAATCATATTTCTTTTTCTTGGATTCATACTCGAGGCAAACATTTGGATTTGCAGTTGGGGTAAATGGGGATCTTGTCCTAAGTTTCAACATGAAAAAGTTGAGGGACATGAAGGTGAAGCCTTGGGTTGAGATATGTTGTAAATAAGAAGCATCCTTCAAGGGATTAAAATGAGGTTTGAAGTTAAGTTTGTTGCCTTTATAATAATTGAATCAATCATCAAGTAGCATGAAAGGAGAGGATGTTTTATGAGTGGTTTGAATCACTTAAATATCACTTTTAGGGTCCACTTTAAGCTCATAAAGAAGGGTGATTTTGTGCAAGTTAATGTACTTATATTCAAAAAAATAAATAAACAAGTGTAATATACTACTTGACGAAGATGCATCAAATTTAGGAATTGAGTGCAGTAGCAATAGTGAGTAGATTCCCAATTGAAGAATTTATAAAAAAGCAATAAAACTTGGAATACCTAATACCTAATTAATTGATAGTGTTATAAGGGGATTGGTTGGGGAAGTGGCTAGGTGGGGGAGGTGAAATCATTGGTTCATAGTTTGTGTGGGATGGCTTGTTCATCTCCTTTTTGTGTTGCATTGAGATCAATTTTGATAATTTCATTTGGATGTTACATAAGTTTCAATCAAAATTATTTAGTAGCTTTTAAAAAAAAATAAAAATGGGTGATTGAATCTTATAATTTGTCACTTTTTCAAAATTAAATTAAATTTTTTAAATGGACATGGGATGGAAAGAGAATTTGTTCAAATACAATTAGCACATACTAGATGAATTCAGAATCTATAACAAAATATAAGAAAAACTTAATTTTAAAGATTCAATAAATTGTAATTATGCAACAATCTAAAACCACTCATTCATATATAATTAGTAGTAACACTTAAACTCTTTGGTTTACATGGTATTTGAATTTTGAATTTTTGATTGAGAGAGATTTTGGGGCTAATGGGTGATAGGTCAAGGGGCACTCAAGGGGCTCTCCTATCACCACATGTGGTATTGAACCTCTTTTTTAAGTGTCTAGTTGCCACAAAGTATATTGTGTTGGTCAAAAGTGGTCATTGGGTTGGGCTCCTTTTGACAAAGGTTCTCTCAAGTTTTGTAATTTCGAAAAGTTGATGCTCCTAATATCATAGAGATGAGTGAATGCTTGACCCTTAAACTTTTAGATTCAAAGGTGGATGTCATTGTTTCCATGATGGAGAAATACCCTTGTTGGTAAGTTTTTCTCTTTCACCAAATATTGACTTTGTTACAAAATGGGTTAATGATGCTTGGAAGATCAAAGGTATGTTACAGTTAGGGCCATGCTATGAGATTTGTTTCTGTTTCATTTCTCTACGTAGGAGGATCTACATAGGGTTCTAGTTGAAGGCCCTTTGTATTGACCACAATAATCATAATAATCTTTCCCTTCATACGTAGAAATTGAGATTTGACCCAAGTGTTGATCTTATGTTGTTGCCCCTACCTAGGATTGTTTGCGTGGTCTTCCTCTTGAGTTTTGGGATGTTTTTGTTATTGAATGTATAGCCAATTCCTTTGGTCATTTTCTTGTGATTGACAAAGTCATTAAAGATAAGACTAAACTTGTTTTTTGCTAGGTTTTGTGTGAATGTGGAGCTTAACAAAACTCTTCGTACACAAGTCACTTTAGAATCTAAGTTTGACCAATATATGAAAATTATTTATGAAACTTAGGCCTTTTTTGCCAAAATTGTTTCAGTTTTTAACATTTGAAAGGTATTTCTTGTGATTGACAGTGTCATTAAAGATAAGACTAAACTTGTTTTTGCTAGGTTTTGTGTGAATGTGGAGCTTAACAAAACTCTTTCTACACAAGTCACTTTAGAATCTAAGTTTGACCAATACATAGAAAATTATTTATGAAACTTAGGCCTTTTTTGCCAAAATTGTTTCGAGTTTGGACATTTGAAAGGTAAATACCTTAAACCCCATCATAGACAAGTTGACCAAGAGATAAGGAGGAGCCTACCTCTAATCAACATGAAGGTTATCCTTTTGAAAAGGAATTAATTAAGACTTTAGAATCTTTTGGTGCTATAATATTGAAGTAAAAAATAAAAATACCATTAAAAGATGAAGTACGTGGCCCATAAATTATTGAGGCTTTTCCATCGACTTCCTGAATTTGAAGTAATTACCTCTAGGAAATGGGACGTTCAAAACGAATTGACTCAACATGGGCCTATCAACTTTCAAGAGGGGGTGGTTCGTGAAGAAGTGTTTGAGATTACTTTAGAGGTGAATAAATCAATCCTAGATAATTTAGCCATAAACACAACTATAAAGGAGTGAATAGTTGGCTAGACTTTGGAAGGAGACTTTATTGGTCATATTTTAGACATGTATACCATTGACAAATTTATTGCCTCACCTAAAGGAAGTAGAGTTAAATAACTTTTTATCCACAAGCAAGATGTTGAAGGTTTAACTCTCAACAAAGGCAAGTCACTTTAAAATAAGGACAAAAGGAAATTAATAGATGTTTTCTTAGACAAAGACAAGATTGGGATAAACAAATAGGAAGTTGCAAATGACAAGTTGAGAACCTTAGAGATGACTACCTTTCAGAAAGCTTGTAGATGAAGATTTTATCTTGGAACATAAGGGGGCTAAATAGCCCTCACAATTAGTTTTTGTTAAAAAATTGCATTGTTGAAAATAAATTGGATGTTGTGCTTGTTTAGGAGGTTGAAATATTGGTTGATTATTTTTCTAAAATTGCTAAAAAATTGGCTTGCAGTTGCTTTTGCTATTAGTGCCATTGAAGGTTCTTTAGGTGGTATTGTTGCCATGTGGAACCCTACTAAACTATTTGGAAGAATTGTTAGTTTATCTAAGCATTGCCTTGAGATATTATTTTCAGTTGCTCAATCTAAGGATGAATGGATGCTTTGAAATGCCTATGCCCCAAATTCTAGACATACTAGCAAAACTCTTTGGGAAGACTCATATATTTTATTAGTAATTAGCTAAGCCTTGATTTGATGCTTGCTAGTTATTTTAATTCCTCCCTTGTTCCTTCTAAGAAACTTGGAGGATTGGAGGATTACTCTAATTGTATGTATGATCTCACTAAGTACATTTCCAAGATTGGCCTTATGGATGTAGATATTGATAGTAATCCTTTCACCTACTCAAATAGATGGATTGGGGATAACCCTATTCAAGTCAAGTTGTATTGGTTCCTCATCTCTAAAAATTGGGGTATTATCGCTATTTTTTTCTCCTCTTTCTAGAGTGGGTTTTGGTCATAGTCGTTTGGTGTTCAATCAGACTTCTTAGATTAGCAAAGGTTTCTATCGTTTTTGCCATTAAATTATGTGGGCTTCCCATCTTGATTTTAGGGAGACCGTTGAAGATTGGTGGATCTACCCTTGCAAAGGCATTGCCATTGTTAGATTGGTGCACAAGATTAAATATGTGAAGCGAGGGTCAAAGGCTGGATCATATGTCCTTTTGGCAATATATTCAAGCAAAAAGAAAACATCTCTTCAAAACTCAAGGTTATCCAACAAAGTATGGTTGTTGGGAATAATGGTGATGTTACTTGTAATCAAGAAGAAACCTTAAGAGAGAAGTGCCATAAACTTTTCTTAAGGGAGGAAACCTTGAAGAAACAAAAATCAATGACACCTAGTTGAATGTCCCAATGCTTGAGATCTCAGTGCATATGGTTGAATCAAATCCTATCACAACTATATATTTTGTTGTTAATACAAACATTGTGTCTATGAATCCTATTATCCCTAGAATTAATGTTTCTCAAAATCTTTTAGGGTATTTCATCCCTCCTCTGACTAGCTCCGCAAATTTCAATTCTAGTGCTAATGTTTCCACATCTCAAACTTTTGTCATATTGGCTAATCCGCTTCCACCTCTCTTGCCATCGAATCCCATTCTAAACAACCTATTGCAAAGCATGGGTCAAATGTAGTCTCAACTTGCTAACTTAACCAACGCCACTACACAATCCATGCTAACACCTTACTATCATTGCATCCCTCTTGCTTTGACTATCCTAAATGCACATATGCCCCAAGGGATTAAGATTCCAAAGTTTGATAAGTACAATGGTAAGGGAGATCCTCAAAGGCATGTTAACTGTTTCACTACCCTTTGTAGTGATTTATTGCGTTAGGATCATATGTTGGAAAATCTATTCCCACGGTCCCTTAAGGAGACCATATTGGAATGGTTCTTCTCATTGCCTGATAACTCTGTACTCTCTTTCGAGCAGTTGATGAATCAGTTCTTATAGTAGTTTTAGGTGAACATTGGATCCAAGGTCATTATTGCTTATCTTGTCCATTGCAAGTAGCAACCTAATGAAAGGTTAATTGATTTCATCTTTCACTGTCAGTTTATATCTCTAAAAATTCCTTATACCCAACTTGATAATGACATTTAGAGGATGTTTATAGGAAATCTACAGTTGACATTAATGGAACAAATTTCTTTGGTGAAATATCATTCATTTTGTTGGCATTCTACACTCTTATGAGAATAGTTGATGTTGTCATTAATGGCAACCATCTGGCAACCTTCTGGCATTCATCTGGTAAGCCACTGACAGTTACTGGCACCGACAATAGACATCTACATACACCGGCAGACACTTCACCGACAACGGCAACAATGCATATTGACACCCTAGCCGACAAGGAATAAACTTTCATTTTTTTAATGTAATTATCTTTTGTAAAGCCGACATGGCATATTATAAAAGACTCATATATATCTATGAGGTCTTATAGGTCATTAAGTATGTATGGATGTATGAAAATTTTGTATAAGGTGATATAGTTGACAGCGAAGGTTTTGGTAATGGAATGAGCTTAAATCGGTACTGAACCTGGCATAATTGATGCTGATTTGAAGCTGTACATTGTATTGGATTTCATAATCCACTTTTATAGTCAGTGTGACTCTTATTGAGCTGTGAGCTCTAGGCAGTTGGCCTTCCTGCATGTGCAGGCCCCTCATTGTAAGTAATATTCATCATTGGCCAGTGAGTGAATATTGTGGGTCACAAATCCCACCGAGGTTTTTCCCACACCGGGTTTCCTCATTAAATATCTTGTATTATGGTGTGTTCTCTATGCTGTTTCTATTATTCTTATTTGCTGCATTAATTCTTATTTGCTGCATTAATTCTTATTTACCGATACACTGTTTTGGGATGCAAAGTTCTTAATAAGGTTAAATATTTTGCTAACCGGTTAGATACTGATTCATCCCCCCCTCTCAGTATCTTTGAAACTGTCATTAATCCTAACACATTTGCTCATCTGTGTACTGCACTGTAGGATTATCAACAAACATTGACTTATTACAATGCTTTTGCCTCATCCTCACATCCTGATAATTATGGAGCTGTGTCGTCTTCTAGGGGATCAAAGAAGAATAAAGCATTGGCAAATGAAGTAACAATATCTCGTGCAACCGAGAAAGGGACACTTGGATCTCAATGAAATAAGATCTTTACGAAGTTATCCTATTCTTACTTAAGTGTGATTTAGAAGCCATTGAAGGATAATTTGATTATCCTCTAGGAGATTAGTCTGCACTCTAAAAACAAGCCATACTCTATTTGGTATGACACTTCTAAATTCTATCAATGTCATTGAGTGCCTGGGAATGACACCAAATGTACAACATAGATAAAGGTACCATTTGACTTGGTGATAAGGAACAAAATGAAAATAAATATGTTGCTAAACCCAACGGTTAATTGTAGATCTATAGAGATCCTTTTCTGCTTCATTCTTTTAACTCCATCAATGTTGCTTTTACTCCTTTATCTAGTGATTTTGAGTATGTGAATATGGTGACTGTAGATGTATAAATTTGACCACTTTCTTAAATAAATATTTAATATTTATTTTAACCCTATCCCCCTATTAATTAAATCTTATTTAATTAATTTCTTCATTTCATCTATTTGATTAATAAATTATTCAATTTATTTAATTAATTTCACCTAAACCTTTCTAGCCTTAAATTAAATAAAACATTTTATTTTAGTTAAAATCCTAAATCCCCCTTGTTGCATTTTCCTACATCTCCCACTTGCCTCCTAAACCTCTTCTAGAGCCTTCTAGATTCTTCTAAACTATCTTAATTAGCTTTAATCCCTCTAAACATGTCCTTTCCCTAAGTTTGAGGAGGTCACTTCTCAAATTTGGAGGAAAGTCTTCTAAATGCATGTAAAGCTATATTTCTTCAACAAGCTAACTTGTTAGCTTTAATCCCTCTAAACATGTCCTTTCCCTAAGTTTGAGGAGGTCACTTCTCAAATTTCGAGGAAAGTCTTCTAAATTCATTTAAAGCTATATTTCTTCAACAAGCTAACTTGTTGAGTTCCCCCAAATTTGGAAGGACTCTTACAAATTTATCCCCAAAGTCTTCCAAACCATTAATGGTTAACTCAACCCTCCCCTCATGGTTAGAGACTTTCTCTCTAACTTAACCCTCATCTAACCCAAGGGTCTTATCAAGCACCCATGACTTTAACCTTGGTTATCCTATTAACCCTTGCACAAGAGTTTACCCCTTGGGTAAAAGATTTATCCAATGGATAACCCTAACCTAACCTTAACCTTACCTCCTAAGGTAACCTTCATGTCTTCTCAGGCATTTAATGTCTCTTGCATCTCCTCTCAAGCCACCTCTTGTTGACAATTGTCACCATTTCATTGGTGAAAATTGTAAACATGGATTGAGTAACTTTTAATCCTAACCATTAAGATTATTCAATCTTAACCCTCCATTCCTTATTTTCCCTATAAATAGAGCTCTCATTCTTCATTATCCGGGATCCAAGTTTCATGCATCTACATTATAGTCTAATTGTATTAAGCATTTTTAACCTCTCTTTGTTAGAATATCATCATAACACTTAGAAGCATTTTCATATCAATAGTATATCCATGCTAGTATATCATGTTAGGATAATTTAGCAATATCTTTCTCATATAATCACTATTTTCATCTTAACTTTATCATCATAGCTTTTAACATATCATATAGATCTTAGAATGCATTCATGCATATAGATCACAATATCATTGGTTCTTGGAGTTGTCATTCCTAAGTCATTTGCTCAATGATCTGAGAGCAAAACATTAACTTTAGGGATCCTGTGAGATAGAGAACAATGAGACACCCTTTGGGAAGTTAAACTAGTTTAAATTAGTTTATACATGCACTAAGAGTCTCATTGGTATATAGGTCATCTGATCTCGATTTATTCATTTTGATCACCACGTTTTCCTGCGTATATTTCTGGTGCCCACCGTGGGGCACATCCCCCAAAATAACATCATTTTGTGTGCAAGTAGAAGACAACTTTAGCGCATTCAGGACTTTCTTTAGCGCATCTGTGGTAAACTTTAGCGCATGCATGACACTGTTTAGCACATAGAGACCATAACTTAGCGCATTCTGTTATCTTTCTGGCGCATAGCCCTTTCTACTTGTTCAAATGCATAGGAGCACTGTTTTAGCGCATTCAGGAAACAGAATAGCGCGTAGGTGCTCTCTTTTAGCACTTTTGTACCATACTTTCACGCATCTGTGCGAAAGTTTAGCGCGTAGCTCTGACAGAGATAAAATTTGCAACAGTCAGAAAATTTAGGCTTGTGAAGCCCACCATCAGGATTTAATTTTTGACTAATTGTGTGTAGGTTCTAACATTTTTCAGTGCAAGAAAATGAGGAGTTAATTAGTTTTATTTACTTTCTTTTATAAGTTGGTAAAAAGAACTCACTTTTTTATTGCAAAGGCTTAAAATGAATTTCACCTTTCTTTTGGATGCTTAAAAAGAACTTCATCATTTCTTTTTGGTGCCTAAAATAGACTTTATCTTTCTTTCTTGCACGATTAAAAAGAACAACAAAATCAAATCTTTCCTTTTATGCAAGATAGGATCATCTTTCTTTGGGCTCTAAAAAGAACAAAACAAGATTTCCCATTTCTGCAAAGGGTTAAAATTGAACATCATTTTCTTTTGGTGTTGATTAAAATGAACCTCATTTTTCATTTGGGAGTTTAAAAAGAAACTTCACTTCATTTCAAAAGAGCTTTCAAGATTGCAAAACCATTGTTATTCATTTGACAAATTTACTTTGGTTGACCAGGATTTCTTTAAGTTTAAATTTTTGGATTTCTTTAAGTTTAAATTTTTTGCTATCTTCACACATTACTATATTCGGAGAAAAAGAACATCATGTCTTCTTGGAGCAACATCTCCATCTATCTTAGACAATTTTGCAATGAAGGTTTAAAAAGAATCCTTGTCTTTTGTATTTGTGAGGTGATAGGTATATGCTCTCACCTTCAATGGGTGATCAAAAGGCCATAACCATCTCTTTTATGCTTTCTTTCAGTTTCATGCATTAAAACCTTTAGAAAGCCTACCCTCCTGAGTTGCCCTTAGGGTGCCATTAAGGCCGGTGAGAGGGGAACGACCTAAGTGGGAAACGACTTTATCGCCAAGTATTCCAACCCACTATAATCAAATGTGGAGGTTGATGAAAATCCCCTCCAACGGTTTTGCTCAGCGATTAGTCTTCCCCTAGTATCTTTAAGATACCTAAAGCCTTTGTTCTAAAGGTTGGGAAGCCTCTCGAGGGAGTTTATCACTGAAGACTAAACAAAAGCTTGATTAAAAACCATAGAAGTAGAAGATTTGAGCCGAGTCAGTTACCAAACATTGGCAATATTATAGTGCAAGGGTGGCGAAGAATCCGCCCCCAGGATAACTCACCATATATCTCCTAAGATAACTACTCAATTGTGAAGCAATTCACTTTGGGTTAATTTATGGACAGAAGCAAAAAAATGGGCGCCCCCTAGGGGGTGATAAGGTTGTTTGAGATGACGGAGTATCGAGACTAGTGGGCTATGATATTGTTAATGACCTTTGAATAAAGAGCGTGCTTGATATATCTTCTTTGTAATCCAAGCCAGTGAAAACATCAGGGATTTGAAAACATCCTGAAAGGAACATACACTATTTGTTTAACATAGACAAACTATTATTACTTCTATCTGCCATGTTTTCAAATCATTTTATCAGAAAATCATCCATCAAAGCACAAAATTCATTTCTCAACATCTCAGCAAAATCATCAAAACAAAGTTATTAGGATAGTTAGCGCATAGGAGCAACATCCTAGCGCATATCGACCATCAGATAACGCATTCCAACAAACAAATAATGCTTCCATCACTCAAATTAGTGCATGGTTAGTATCATATTGGTGAAAACTCAGATAGCGCTTGCCAACATCTTTGTAGTGCCATAGGAGCATCAGCCTAGCGCATCTGAAACATATTATAGCACATTTTCACCAAACATTAGCGCATCAAAGGGACATATTAGCACATAACCAATTCAACAATTGTGTTATCAAACAGTAGAAAATAACACATTTGAGAAGCAGCATAGTGCATCTGGATTATTTTGTAGCGCTTTGGGGTCATCCTTTAGCGCATCAGGGCTTTGTTCTAGCGCATGATCAAAATTGGCAAAAAATAGAGAGCAAACCAACCACCTTGTGAAATTTCATCAACAGTTTCGGATACCCTTTTAGGTCCTCTGACAAATCCAACAAAAAATGCAAAGAAGGATCATAAGTGAGAAATTTCCAAATCCAACTAAGCACCCTTAGAAAGAGATATCAAATCTTCAACTATCTTGAGATTAGATTTCATTCAACAAGATTAAGAAGTATCAAAACAGTGATCAAAGGTTCCACCATCCAACGAATCCTATCAAAGCAAATACCTAGTTAAGATCTCAAGTTGTCAAATTAAGTTTCTACATCGTGAAACTTGATTCATATCATTTGACACACTTTGTCATAAGGGCGAATCAAACTAAACCTTTACTTGACAAGTAGACTTGAGTATCCAAAACAAAGTATCCATCCAACGTCAACAATCAACATTGATCATTTGTGTATGACCACTCCATATTTTGAGAAGAATAAGTCTTCATCAAAAGACTAAGTTGAAGAAGAGACAACCTAGTTCTAAGGCACTTATCAAGAGAAGTAAATTTCTCTATATCAACCGTCAATTCTTTAAATCACATCGCGCATTCTTGCATCATATGCGGTTGTATATCCAAGGAAAAACCAACGAATTTGACAAAGAACCTTTGAGGAGTAGGACCTACGTTCAGAAAGCAGCATTCAACCAACACCTTAATAGGGGAGGAAGGATTAATCCCGCCTTGTTTCCAAAGTTTCTTATCACTTACAACGAAGCTCGACTTGAGCCACCAACTCCACCAAGAACCCCAATAGAAGAAGAAGAATTCACTATTGTATAGATATATTGATGCCCGTTGTCACTCGATCTTAGAGAAACAAAAAGAAGGAATCAAGACCGGAATCAAGCATGAGTTGTAGGGAGACCAATCCTTTTGATGAACATGCAAATAAGGAAGAAATAGCGATCACCGAAGAGCTTCTCCAAGAATGTCAAGAGAATGCGGCTTTCCAAAAACTCATAGAAAGACTTATAGAATAAGATAAGAAAAAATATCTCCTTATGCTAACTAGTAAAGGAGTCAATATTCCTGAGGATTTTGACATGAAAAACTTAAGAAATATGGATGAGAGAATTTTACGAACAAGGGCGAGGAACTATACTTACAATCAAGAACATCTGAGAGGAGAGGAAACACATGATCAAGAAAAAATACACAACCGAGATCATAACCATGAACATGATAACACTCACGAACAAGACAATACCCGCAATTGGGACAATCTTAATGAATGAGAAGAAACTCCCCATCGAAGGACCAATGCACCCCTAGCTGTTCTTACGCAAAAACTCCAAACACTTCAAAGACAAATGCAGGACATCCAACAAGGAACCACGATACGATACTCATTATAAGACATTTGTCCTTATCCTTTTGATAGGAGATTAAACATGGTACCTTATCCCCCAAATTCAGATATACCAAAGTATGACAAATACGATGGTAAGAGTGATCCCCATGATCACGTTTGAGAATTTTGTACTATGAGCTTGGAGTTCGCTCACAATGACACATACTTAATGAGACTATTCCCAAGAAGTTTGGGAGGGAAAACAATGGAGTTGTTGTCAAAACTCACCTCCCATCAGATCATTTGATGAGTCGGTGAATAAATTCATAACACAATACTCCTATAATATCCAACACGCGATCACCATGCTTGACGTATGCAATACGAAGCAATAGAACAATGAAACATTCATGGTGTTTCTACAATGATGGAGGCGCATGGTCGCAAGGTACCCACGAGATGTACCTAAAAAGGAAAAGATGGAAATCTTCATAGACAATCTGAATAGTGAAATGAATTATCATCTCAAACTACAATGTATACCATATTTTACAAAATTAATAGAGAATGGTATCCAAGTAGAGGAAGCTTCCATCAAGAAAGGAACCTTGAAGTTCTTTAAAGAAGGTGTTGGTTCGTCAAACAATAACACCTTTAACAATCAAAACAATAACAACAACTCAGACAAGTCCATATTTTGGATAAGAAACAAAAACATTGTTAATGATGGGGTAGTAGATGGCAACAATGTAAAGTCTAAACAACCAGTGTTGAATTTATTAGGCAACTCATCATCCAATAATGATCAAAGAAGTGCCAATGAAGGCACTAACACTTATCAACAAAATACCAACCAAGGAGATTCAACGTGAAACAACAACAACAATCACCAAGGTAACAACAACAACAACCTAGGGAACAACACAAATCAAAGAGGCAATGCTAATACTTTCTTGTACTGATGAATATACACACCATTAGGACAAACCTTGGAATCAACATTTTGAGAGCTATTGGCAAATAAGATCATCACATTGCCAATCACAAGCAACTTTGAACCCCAAGTCAAACCACCATGGTGGAATGAATCACATTATTGTGATTATCATTGAAACAAGGGGCATAGAACAAATGATTTCATGAGGTTGAAAAACCTAGTTCAAGATATGATAGACAAGGGAGATCTAACGGTCAATGGTCATAAAACCAATGGTGACCATGAAGCTTTCAAAAATCCTCTTCCTAATTACGACAAGGGAGGAGCGTCAACATCAAACAACACCAAAGGAGCTCGTATCAATCACATATAAAAAAATACCATCAATCACATATCGGCATATGATAATCAAGTAAATGTCATAAAAATAAAAAACAAACAAGAACATTGGTCAATAAATATGACAACAAGGGATCATAAATATGTCTTGAAGGGGAACACATCAACAACAACAACTCTCCCCAAGACTCAATATAACTTGGTCGACCAGCTACGAAGAACACCCGCTTAGATATCAATACTTGAGTTGCTCAAACTCTCACCAAAACACATAGATATTTTGGAGAAATCTCTTGTTGAAACAACCCTTCCAAATGATCTGGATGTCAATCTATTCCAAGCCATGGTGGCCCATATGACAGTGCCACATAACATATAGTTTTTTGAACACGATGACGTCTCTTTGAGTCATCCACATAACACCTTGCTCCATATCGAAGTCCTAGTCTACAAACATCAGGTGAAAAGAGTATTAATAGATGGAGGAGTTGATCTCAATATATGTACTCTAAAGCTTATCCGTGCATTGGGATTATCTGAGCAAGCTATTGATCCCAAAAATAAAATCATTGTCAAAGCCTATGACGATGAAGAAAGATCATCCGAGGGAACTGTGACACTACCCATTTAGGTAGGTCCTATACAAAGAGACACAATGTGCCAAGTCTTGGACACAGACTTGAAATACAATATACTATTAAGTCGTCCATGGATCCATGAAATGCAAGTGGTACCTTCCATGTACCATCAATGTATCAAGTTCCCCTACAATGGACAAGAAGTTCAATATCTGTAGATACTGACCCTTTTCAGTACTGCAACGCTATGGGGGCAGTTCAAGATAGCCTGGTTCCACACAATAGGGAGGCCCAAGCTTCCTCATCATTCAACTATCAAGAAGAACTCAAGTCCCTATCCATGAACTTCAAGCAAAAGATGAAAATAAATGACCAAGGCATGGGGGAGTACTCTTTTTAACCCTTGTGTCTATCTAAGTTGCAGACTTTACTAAGGTCTTATGGACAACCATCCATATCAAGGCATCAGGCAACAAAACCCATCACAAATTTTGATGGTAAATTTATCCAAATGGGCACACTGGCTGAAGAATAAGAAGATAAAGACACCCTTAACTGGCTATAAAAGGATGAGGAAGAAATCAGAGCTGCTACCCTAGAATTAGCCATACCAATAGAACAATATGGAAATGGGTTCTGGATCATGCAACAAATGGGATACAAAGGAAAAGGACCTATTGGCAAGCACCAAGAAGGCATCATAGAACCCATACAACTCCATTCACAAGTTGCAAAAGACAAAACAAGACTTGGGTATGGACAACATATTCCACCTGTGCAAAAGCAAGATCACCATAAAAACCTCAATGGAAAGAAAAGAAAAAACGTAACGAAGACTCATGGCAAGAAGCACTGAACCAAGCAGTAGAAAAGACAAGGAGCAAAAATATGAAGAAAATGAGAGACAACAAGAAGAACTCTCTATCCAAAGGGAGGAAGATTCTTATAGAAAAGTACATCATGTACAAGAACCTGATCAAACCAAGGATGAGCCACAACTTAAGGAGAATTCTACTCAAAGAAAGGAAACAGGGTATGAAAAAATTCAAAGAGTACAAGAAAACACCAATCCCGAATCAGAACAAGCTACTAAACTCATGTCAATTATCAATGATCTTTTCTCACCATACAACATACCTGTCAGATTCAGTGAAGCCACCTGGGATAGTGATTCTGAAATAGATTCCAATGAGTATGAGTGGGACACCTGTTCTGATGTTACTGAAGATATTGAGGTGGATAAAATCCACGCATACACACCCATTTCTCATGAGGGACAAGGCTCAAGATCTCGATCGTTTGAATTCAGACCACAACATATCTATGAGGCTAATGAGAATGTGCAATGACAATACGAACAAGGCAATGTCGAGGAGAGTACCATCTAAGACCTCGAGAATATCATAGACCTCACCGATATCCCAAACAATTATGATGATGTCTCCATCATGACACATACAACAACTGATCTTAACCCGCCAAATGACTCCTTACCGCTCATATATCCTGACCTCATAGATTGGGAAGAACCCGAACATCATGATATACCAATATTCCCAAATGATGAATCAATTGTCCAATACCCGTGCTTAGTCAACCTGAAAACATGCTCCACCAGTGAACCACATAATGATATCTGCAATCAGGGGAGTTCCATGTCTCTCAGTCGCAAAAGCAAAATAAAAAATGGATCTAATGGTGAAAACCATTTAATGGCAGTGTTAGATCACAAAAACAAAACAATAAAAATAAAGGACGTATCTGAAGGTTAAATTTTTTTTGAGGCACTTGAAGATGGGAGACTTGACACTCTTCCTGAACATTACCAAGAGAGGTCACTAATATTGATTGAGCCAACTCAATCAGTAAATATCAGCACTAAAGAAATAGTTAAAATCACACATCTGGCATAATCAATCACAGAAAAAGAAAAACCAGATTTTGTTAAATTCTTCAAGGAGAAGCAAATCAATTTTGCTTGGTCTTATGTTGACATGCCAGGGGTAGATCCGAATCTAATCATGCATCACTTGTCCATCGCTCCTGGAACTAAACATCTCAAACAAAAATTAAGGAAGATGAATCCACATGTGGCATTATTAGTCAAAGCAGAATTGAAGAAGTTATTAGATGTCGGATTCATCCGATCTATAAACTATGTCAAATGGATCTCAAACATTATACCAGTTTCTAAACCAGATAAAAGCATAAGGATTTGTACAAACTTTAGAGACCTAAACAAAGCATGTCCAAAGGATGACTTTCATTTGCCAAGCATTGACACTATTGTTCATCTAACAATAGGGCATACAATGCTATCATTCATGGATGGTTTTTCAGGCTACAACCAAATTAAGATAGCTCCAGAGGATCAAGATAAAACTACATTCACATGTCCATGGGGAACATATTGCTGGAACATCATGCCTTTTAGCTTGAAAAATGTTGGTGAAACTTATCAATGAGCCATGACAACAATCTTCCATGATATGATGCATACTTTCATGGAGGATTATGTAGATGATTTGCTAGCTAAATCATTCACAAGAGCTGAACACCTCGACATCCTAGATAAAATATTTCAACGATTGGAGCAATTCAATGTCAGATTAAACCCTAAGAAGTATGTCTTTGAGGTCACATCCGACAAACTTTTAGGCTACATTGTATCAGAAAAGGGCATCGAAGTAGATCCAACAAAGGTTCATGCTATCATGGAGATGCCACCTCCTAAAAACATTAGCTAGCTACGATCTCTGCATGGAAGACTACAATCCATCAAACGATTTATTGCTTAGTTAGCAGATAAATGTCTTCCATTCAATCATCTGCTCCATAAAAATATACCTTTCAGATGGGAAGATAAATGTGTAGAATCGTTCCACCAGCTCAAACAATATCTGATGTATCCACCAGTTTTGGTACCACCAATAGCAGGCAAGCCACTCATCCTCTATATATCAACAACAAGTATCATTGGGGGCACTGCTAGCACAAGAAGATCCAATAGGCAAAGAAAGGGCTATCTATTACATCAAAAAGACTTTGAACATATATTAACTCAATTATACATTCATCAAAAAGGCTTGCTTAGCAGTGGTGTTTTCTTCTCAAAAGTTCCACCACTATATGTTAGCCCACACAACCAAGCTGGTAGTAAAGATCGATCCTCTCAAGTATCTACTCAGCAAGGCTTCTCTCACAATAAGATTAACTAAATAGGTCATGATCCTAAGTGAGTTCGACATTCAGTACACAAAACAATAGGCTATCAAAGGACAAGCAATTGTAGATCAACTAGCAGAAGCACCACTACCAGACCAACAGCCACTGCAGGTGAAATTTACAGATATGGATGTGCTCACTATCACACCCAAGCAATGGACCTTATAATTTGATGGATCCTATACACAACATGGATCAGGTGCCGACATCCTGTTCGTCACTCTAGAGGGGCACACAATTCCGAGATCTTACATACTAATGTTTCCATGCAACAACAACATTGCTGGATATGAAGCCCTAGTAACAAGAATAAAAGTAGTTGTAGAATGGAGAATAACATAATTAAGAGTCTATGGGGAATCTCAATTAGTTATCAATCAGATCAATGATGACTATAAGATGAAAGATGATAATTAAGCTAATGCCTTGCAAGAGAATGGTGGATGACTTCAAAAAGTACTTTGTGCACATCACCTTTGAGCAGATTCCAAGATTGGAAAATAGAGTTGTTGATGCAATGGCCAATATCGCCTCGCTTCTACAAATTCTAGATAAATAGAATCATTACGAATTCGTGGTGGAGCAATTGTTTTTCCCAGCCTATGATAATTATGTATCCCAAGTCATCTGTGCCCTAACCGGTTCTGATTCCCCTCTATACAGGAAGATATATGACTATCTCAAAAAATACCCTCCCACCCGACCTATCTCGCAACCAAAAATGAAGCTTCATCCGACAAGTCGCCCGCTATAACTTAACCACTGACACACTTTACCGCTGAGGTCTAGATGATCCTCTTCTTCAGTGTCTCGATCATAACGAATTTGACTCCGCCTTACATGAGCTTCATGAAGGTATTTGTGGTACACATTCAAGTGGTCCTACTCTTGCCAAGAAACTTCTGAGAATGGGATATTACTGGCCGACAATGGAAAGAGAGTCCTATCAATTTGCTAGGAAATGTCCTAAATGCCAAATTCATGGTAACCTCATACATGCACAAGCACATGAGCTACAACCATTCACCACATCGTGGCCTTTCTATCAATGGGGACTTGATTTGGTAGGAAAGATTCATCCTTCCTCTTCAAATGGGCATAAGTTCATTATCACCGTCATAGAGTACTTTACCAAGTGGATTGAAGCAGTCCCAATGACCACCGTAATTGGAAAACATATCTCATCATTCATCCTCAACTATCTCATTTGCAAATATGGCATTCCTAGTTCCTCGTCATAGATAATGGATGTCCTTTCAAGAATCAAGATGTGCAATAGCTATGCGAACAATTCAAAATCCAACATCACTTTTCCACACCATACTACCCACAAGAGAATGGCCAAGCGGAAGCATCAAACAAAACAATCCTGAAAATCCTCAAGAAAACAATGAATGATTCTAGCAAGTATTGGCATGTATAACTCAATCCGACACTTTGGGCCTACATAACAAGTATCCGCACACCCATAGGGGCTACACCATATTCATTGGTGTATGGTTCAGAAGCAATTTTGCCTCTTGAGGTAGAAATCCCATCTCTCTGAGTATCTTTGAAGGGCCTCATACCAGATGAGGAATATCGAGTGAATAGGTTGTAGGAACTAGAACTTCTTGATGAAAAATGACAACGTGTCTATGACCATCTCAAGGAATATCAAAAATGAATGTGCAGAAGCTATAATCACAAACTCATCCCAAGGGCTTTTAAAATTGGTGATCTAGTCCTAAAAGAAAATCCCAGAAATCAACAAGATTGAGAAAAGAAAGGGAAATTTGAACCTAACCGGTTACGACCCTTTGTCATCATATCAGCCTATGGATTAGGAGCGTATCAATTGTCAAATTCAGAAGGGGACGTGCTCGACGAACCAACCAACAACATCCATCTAAAGAAGTTCTACACTTGAGTCGTCCAATGCATGGATCAAGCAAAAAAGAAAAAAAAGAAAAAAAAAGTATCAAAAATCGTCACTATGGTGAAAACTAAGCAAACAGGTACCTTGTGACACAAAAAAAATCAAAAAATAAAAAATTTACAAAAAATGAAAAACAAATCAAAAAGTGCAATAAAAACAAGTGGTGAAAACCTGGCAACAGGCGCTATTTATGAGAGAACAACTCCTCTATCTATCGAAACTCACATCATATCTTTAATCCATTTGATCTCATCACATAGCCATCACATAACACTTATACACACAACATTATCCCGGACATACTTAGCGTAGTCACCGTCCTTGATTATCTAAACAATTATCCATATCATATCCCACCATGGCTTGGTGATCAATGTATATATCCACATCGACAATTGTCCATAACTGGGGGCAACATTCATCTCATTTTAGCATTAAGACAACAAACAAGGATCACAACATACTAAGGAAACCAATGTCAAAACTGCTTATCGAACTAGAAAACAAGATCATTATCCAACTACAACTACAACACACACATGATGGATGATTTATTCTGAATTTTGATTTGTTTACATTTGGCATGAAGTTTTGACTATTTGTATCTTGATTTCTGAATCATTAGTTCTCCTAAGCTACTCAAGAATGCACTAAGATAGAGAAGCAACGAAGGAATCTGTTATTTTTCTTTGGTTTTATGTCTGTGAGGCGATCATTCGTATGGTGCAAATTTGTCTCGAGACATGATTGGAAACATATCATTGAAGACATTTTCCATTTTGCACATAAAAATGGTTAACTCTTGTCTGTTTTACGCAAGCAACACTCAGGTTGTCTTGGTTCAATTATACCTCGACGCTTGTGTCATCTTGCAATATCAAAAATCATGTAAGTTATACTCAAGTCATCATGGTTTAATTATACTGTGATGCTTGTATTAACTTTCAACATATCAAAAGCTGAATGATGACAAAAAGAGTACAAACAATTGACTAACATAAATGACAACGACAAGATTACAATGATCATTTAGTGGCATTTCATACTCAGTTGCATTCATTTAGTTGCATTTATACATCTCATATCATTATCATTATTATTTACATCTCATTTTCAAGATACATCTCATATCATTGTCATTATCACTTACATCTCATTTTCAAGATATATCTCATCATCATCATCTAGTCACATTCATCATTGCATCCCTCACATGCATATCTATCACATCATCATGGAATCTTTCTTCACTTTCATATCTTCATAATTCATCCAAATCTCATCTATCATGTCTTATACAGGATGCATCTTTCCTAAAACCAAATGCTTTGATCATCTTTGTCTTATATAGGATGTATCGTTCCTGAAACCAGACGTTTTGATCATCTTTGTCTTATATAGGAGGTTTCATTCCTGAAACTAGACTTGATCTCATTCTTAATCCCAATCTGATCAATCTTATCAATCCAATCAATCCAATCAATCTTATCAAACCCATGCATGTCATCAACTATCTACTCTTCTATCTTTCAAATAATATTCTTCTTCTTTCGAGAGATCATTCATGCCTTTAGTGCATGAATGATCTCCCGAGGGGGCATTATCATATCAAATCTTGACATCAATTTCATATCAGTCTCACATCGACATTAGTCTCATATCAACTTTTCATATCGAATCAATTCTTCATATGTGGGGCATCATACCGACAATTTTGATGACAACATTATCATATCAAATCTCCATATCAGTCTCATATCAGCTTCATATCGACAAAATCCACATCTGGGGCATCATATCAAACATTTTGACACACATCATCATATCGATAAAATTTTGGCAACATATCAAGTGATTTTGTTTGAATCAACATGTGCACACATGTCACTACAAAGAGGGGCAAAATGTAGACGTATAAATCTGACCACTTTCTTAAATAAATATTTAATATTTATTTTAACCCTATCCCCCTATTAATTAAATCTTATTTAATTAATTTCTTCATTTTCATCTATTTGATTAAATAAATTATTCAGTTTATTTAATTAAATTCACCTAAACCTTTTCTATCCTTTAATTAAATAAATCACTTTATTTAATTAATTCCCCTTTCTTCCTTTTAATTAAATTTACATTTAATTAAATCCCCCCACTTGTATTTATGCAAGTTGCATCTATTTTAGTTGAAATCAAACATTTTATTTTAATTAAAATCCCAAATCCCCCCACTTGCATTTTCCTACATTTCCCACTTGCCTCCTAAACCTCTTCTAGAGCCTTCTAGATTCTTCTAAACTATCTTAATTAGCTTTAATCCCTCTAAACATGTCCTTTCCCTAAGTTTTAGGAGGTCACTTCTCAAATTTGGAGGAAAGTTTTCTAAATGCATTTAAAGCTATATTTCTTCAACAAGCTAACTTGTTGAGTTCTCCCAAATTTGGAAGGACTCTTACAAATTTATCCCCAAAGTCTTCCAAACCATTAATGGTTAACTCAACCCTCCCCTCGTGGTTAGAGGCCTTCTCTCTAACTTAACCCTTATCTAACCCAAGGGTCTTATCAAGCACCCATGGCTTTAACCTTGGTTATCCTATTAACCCTTGCACAAGAGTTTACCCCTTGGGTAAAAGCTTTATCCAATGGATAACCCTAACCTAACCTTAACCTTACCTCCTAAGGTAACCTTCATGTCTTCTGAGGCATTTAATGCCTCTTGCATCTCCTCTCAAGCCACCTCTCCTTGACAATTGTCACCATTTCATTGGTGAAAATTGTAAACATGGATTGAGTAACTTTCAATCCTAAGCATTGTTAAGATTATTCAATCTTAACCTTCCATTACCCTATTTTCCCTATAAATAGAGCTCTCATTCTTCATTATCCAAGATCCAAGTTTCATGCATCTACATTATAGTCAAATTGTATTAAGTATTTTTAGCCTCTCTTTGTTAGAATATCATCATAGCACTTAAAAGCATTTTCATATCAATTGTATATCCATGCTAGTATATCAAGTCAAGATAATTTAGAAATATCTTTATCATATCACTATCTTCATCTTAACTTAATCATCATAGCTTTTAACATATCATATAGATCTTAGAATACATTCATGCATATAGATCACAATATCACTCATTCTTGGAGTTGTCATTCCTAAGTCATTTGCTCAATGATTTGAGAGAAAAACATTGACTTTAGGGATCTTGTGAGATTATTACTTCAATCTTCCCTCCAAGTCAAAAGGTTAAAATTCTTGATATATCTTTCACACCTAATGATTTTCCAGTCCATGAAGAGCATACTCCTCTTTACATCCCCCCTCAGGTTAATGATAATGTTGTTACCGAAATTATGGTTGACCCTACTTACAAAGTCGATGTCATAACATAGGACTCTTTTCATCAATGGTTTGCATAGGGTGAGGTATTAGGAGTCTAAGGTTACCATCCATACTCATTATGGTCTTACTCTTCTTCCTTTTGGAGCTATCTCTTTATTTATCCTCGTGGGACCTAAGGCTATCTCTAACACATTTGCTATGATTTCAGAATCTAACTTATTTAGAGTAAAACTAGGCAATCCTTGGTTAGTTTCCATAGATGTTGTTGCTTTTTTAATCTACAAATGTTTAAAGTTTCTGCACGATGGCATTGTGCAAACTATCTAGGATATTGGATACAAACCATCACTGTCCATGGGGGTAAATTTTCTTGACCATTTCTAGCCTACTTCGATGGGACCCATGTTACCTCATGGTGATTTGTTATATAATTAATATTAAAAGATTGGGGAATTAGCATCTGATTCGGTCCTAACTCCTACTTCAACAACTCCTTCTTCTCGATATGCTCTTGCATAATATTGTGCTTCGTCCTCTGATCCTTTATTGGGGGCAAAGGACAAGTCTACTCCCTCAAGTAAACCTCCCTATTCTTCTAAGACCTTGCAACCTTTGATGTTTCTTCTTGTTTCTTCAACTATACCTAGCATAGGGAAAGGAAAGGCATCCAAATTGTCGAAGTTAAATTCCAATGTGTTTTCCTGCTTCCCATTCTTCCTGACATCACCCAGCCTACTTTTTATCGCAAGGGTAACCATTCCTCCTCGTCTAGTCCTTTACATACAACACTTGCTTCTTTACCTTCAAGGGCTCCTCCTGTTCCTCCACCTACTCCCAAAGAAAAAAGAGGAAAGAAGCTCTCAAATGAGGCTAAGGTCCTTCAATTTGTGGAACACTCTCTTTTGTTGGTGATTACTACAAAGATGGCTTCACCCATGGATCAGGATGTTACAAAGTCTTCTCAACCTTTCATTCTTGGTTCCCATTTGCGTTAGAACCAACTTGCATGTAATTGTAAGCATCATTGACATATGATGGCTTGAGAACGTGATGCCACTCAAAAGATTGAAGATGAGTCTTATGTTTCAACTCTTGAGTCATATTTTTCTATTCCAATTTTAGTTTTTGCTTCTCCTTTTATCTCTACTCTTGTTTTTGCTTATGCTTTTGTCTTGCCTTTGATCTTTCAGGAGATGTTGATGAACCTCAACCCAAAGGGGTGCAAGTATTCATTGCTCCCATAAAAGGTGGGAAATAGGGTTCACAAGATTGGGCATGCAAACTAGGAACTAGAACTATTTCCCAAATGGTTTTACATTTAAGGAGAGGGTGAATCTACTTGGATCAATCACAAATCTAATTGAAAAGGATTGATCACAAGAGGGATTCATGCCTCCTTGTTTGAGTTGAAAATGAACTATGGAAAGGTGTAAATTGAATGCAAGATGTAGGGATAAAGGTGCAAAATTGACATTAATCAATATAAACATGTAGTATCAGATTTGATATGCAAACATGAATACAAATCTAAAATAAGAAAGTTGGAAAGAACCCATGTCTAGAATTTGGGCCTGAAAGTGCGAGATAAGGATACTTCAAGTGACCTTGTCCTTAGAATGCCAGATGCATACAACAAATATATTTTTGGGATCATAATGCAGTCCAAAATGAGCTCCAAAAGATTCATTTGAAAGTTGTCAAACATAGATGCTTGGGGCGACCTTGTCCTCCACTTTTCGCCTCTGCAAAAATTGGATCCAATTGTTTCTGTCTATTCTATATAATTATATGATTATGTCTTCTAAACCTGTTGCTTGTAGACGAAATAAGATAAATTATGTTGTTGCAGGTTTTCATTATAGGCGCGTCTGTGGGCGATTTAATCGCGTCTGCGAGATCAAGCCGCGTCTGTGGTCATTTTAATCGCGTTTGCGTCTTGCAGATTTTCTGTTTTGCATTTTTTGCAAAAACACGTCTGTGAGGTGTTAAAGCACGTCTGTGTTGGATAATCGCGTCTATGTTCAGTTTTTTGCATTTTTTTTTCTTCTAGTTTTAGGGTTTTATTTCGTTCTTCGGATTTCAGATTTGGTTTATTTAGAGCTAACATCTTTAGATCTAGCTAACGAAATTGGTGCAACTTGTCTTGAAAGCGAAATCGTTTTG
Source organism: Cryptomeria japonica (assembly GCF_030272615.1). Lineage (NCBI taxonomy): Eukaryota > Viridiplantae > Streptophyta > Pinopsida > Cupressales > Cupressaceae > Cryptomeria > Cryptomeria japonica. Next base: position 402,400,004 of record NC_081409.1, read on the forward strand.
TCGAAGGCCCCTATTTCACAAAGTCTTTTGGATCTAAAATTTACCTAACTTGTGTGCTTGCAAGAAGGGGTGATCATGTGAAACAATCCAAACTACTAACAAATATTTGTTGCGGGATCTTGGCAAGGGTTTTTGATCTTTATTGTGTGCCTTATTTTCATAGATTATCAAACACTTCAATTGGTGCACTAAAATTGAACTAGTGTCTTTTGTGTCTTGAGCAATAGACTCTTTTTGTTTCATCTTTAGAGGGCCTGTCTCCCTATGTGGTCATTAGGACTACTAGTGAGGAGAGAACGACCCAAGTGGTAGCGAGGAAAAGCCATCCTCTTCCGAACCACTATAAACAATTGTATCCATGGTGAAAGCCATGGTTAACGTGTGCTGATTAGTTCATACCGACACTATGTCTCCCCATAAACTCGTTTGATCAAATTTATTTGATCAGTTGTAGGGCGTAACCCCTACCGGCTGGGAGCCTTCTGTATTTACAGAGATGAAAGTGCCGCATGTATGGCCACATGAGTGGATGCCCTTACTAGCACCTTTTTGTTTTAGAAGCCAAAATCCTTCTAGTTGTTGGGGTAAGAGGTCGGACCTTTGGAGCGGCCCACACAAATACGGTTCTTAGTAGAGATACAAAGTTCACCACGGGGAGTTTTTGTGGGGACTGATGCTTGGCTGTCCCGAGAAGTGAGTGCCGAGGGTGGAGCCAGTGGGGTCAAGCATCTAAGTATCCACTTTGAATAGCGTAGCCTCATGTGGGATCAACAACTATTGTCTTGGCCAGCCATAAGAATTGTGCTTGTCTTATTTTGAACATTCAAACATTCAAGACCAAACATCAAAACATTGTGTCTTTTGTGTCTTCAAGTGTATGCAAAACATTTTTACATCAAACAACACACTTTCTTTGAGTCATTTTTTGAGTCTAAACACTTGCAAACATTGAGTCTTCATCAACATTGTGTTCTCTTGTCATGGAAAAATAGTCAAAAATTCAGATTTGGTCATAACAAACAACTTTACACATTGGAAAAATTGCACTAAGTCTTCTAAAATGTGTCTGTGTCTACCAGAATAGCATCTGTGTCATTAAATCACGTCTATGAAGGGCAGAAACGCGTCTGTGTTCTCTTGAGCAACTTTCATTTACAAAACCTGAGAAACGCGTCGGTGTCTGACAGAACCATGTCCGTGTCATTGAATCGCGTCTATGAAGTATACAGGCACGTCTGTGTTCGGAATTGAAAAACTCACAATCCAGCAAACAAGAGCAATCAGTTTCAGAATTCTTGAGCTTCCTAGGTTGTCTTTTCAGGTTTTCATCTAGCATTCAGCCTATTTCTGGGTCTCACAAAGTCCATCATTGCTTTACACCTTGCATTACATTCACATTTGTCTAAACTTGAATCAAAAGGTCACTTGCTTGTCCCCACCATACTTTGTCAACACACTACATACAACAACATTTTGCTAAGTGGTCCCTCATCAAGGTCTATCACCTTTGGGTCTCATTTGGTCTTACTTAGAGTCAAGGTCAACTTACCTCATCAAGAGAAACTATCACCTCTTTGGAAGCCACACCTACTCTACTACATACATACTTGGTCTTACACTTTGGACATTGCAAGTACACCTTAGATTCATTTACATTCCATCCCAATCTTGTTCTTCCATACTCTTTCCATTTTCATCTAGTCTCAATAATCTTGGTCAATACCTAGTTTATGGTTGAAACCAGTTCCCAAAAATCTAGGAGAGAAACTAAAGAGGCTCAAGAGTCCACAAACATGAGTGCCTATGAGTATGACAATGATGTCTTTTTTAATTCTGATCATAACACATTACCTAACATGGATGCCTATAGAAACATTCCAAATGTTGAGAACATGGACACTACAAACAACAATGATACACACAATGACAATATGGACAACATTTCAGTACATTCAGCAGAAGTGGAGGACTCCATTATGGATCTCTATTTCAATCGATTGGTTGAGGAAATAATGAGGAGAGATAGACAATACTTACAAGTGATGGCACAAAGTGGAGCCAAGATCCCTCATGATTTTGACATTTCTCAAATAATGGAAAATTGACCTTTGCAACAACCTCACCTCAACATGGATCAAAGGAGGCCTAATAGTGTATGCAATAGAGGACCACATCTTGTGATTGAATCACCATCATCTTTGTTTAAAAAACCAGAGGTCCCATACACACATGGGCAAGCATATGATACTCACCTTTGCAAACCATTATGGAAGTCTTATGCAGAAAAATATGCTCAATCACATTCCAATGTTAAGGACCAACCACCAAAGCAATTGGATATCCAAAGGCATGATCAAAATTTGGACACAAAGAAACCTCGTGTCAAATTTGGGGGCAACACATTAGAACAAACTCATGACATGCCTGTAGAGTATGGTATACATGGACAAAATAGATATTCCATTCCTCATCATGACTCTATACCAAGTGGTCCTTATACGCAGCATCACTATAGACCTCCTCCATATGAACATGTGTATGATCAATACCATCCATATATGCAACATTCTCCTCCTCCACCTTGTGGTTCAGGCATAGGGTATGGTCCAAGAAGTCGGTCTCCACCTAAGAACAATTTGGAACAACAAATAAAGGACTTACAAAAGAAAATGGAGGACATAAATACACCGAAGCCAACTTACACAATGAGAGACATATGTCCCTATCCATTTGATAAAAGCATTCCAATGCCTCCATTTCCTACACACTTTGTGACACCTAAGTTTGATAAGTACAGAGGAAAAGGGGATCCTAAGGCACATATAAGACAATTTTTTATAGCCTGCACTAGGGTAGCAGCAGAAGAGACATATTTGATGAGATTATTCCCACAGAGCTTAGGTGATCAAGCTATGGAATGGTTCTCCCAACTCCCACCTGGAATTAAGTCATGGGGTGACCTAGCAGAGGCATTTATCCAACATTTCTCATACAACATAGAGACAGACATATCAGTCACTACTTTGTGCAACACCAAGCAAAAGGATGGAGAATCTTTTTCATCATTTTTACAAAGATGGAGAAATCTAGCCAACAAATGCTCTTGTAAAATTCCACAAAAACAAATGGTAGAGATGTTCACCCAAAATGTTAACAAAGACATTGGTTATGACCTGAGAAAAGCTTGTTTGTCCACCTTCAAGGACATTATTGAAAAAGGCTTAGCAACAGAAAAGGTCCTAATTGAACAAGGAGTAATTAAGATATTCAAGGAAAACAAAGAGGACTTTAAAGGAAAAGACAAGCCAAGATTTTGGAATAAAAACAAGAACACAGTCAATGATGGTGTTGTGGATGCCAATACCGTACGACCCAATTTTTTTTTATGGATCAAGCTCTACAAACAATCAAGGGAATACTCAAACAATTTCAAAGTCACAAAGGAAGTACACTCCATTGGGAGAACCACTTGAATCAATCTTCAAAAAGCTAGTGGCAAACAAAATAATAATAATTCCAGATTTGCCTCCATATGAGCCAAAGGTCAAACCAAATTGGTGGAATGATGATGAGTATTGTGAATTTCATAAGAGCAAAGGCCATAAAATAGGAAATTGTCATCGACTGAAGAACATCATACAAGATCTTATTGATAGAGGTGACATCGAGATTGATGGACACTCATCCAATCAAGAACATGAGATGTTTAAAGAACCATTCCCAAAACATGACAAGGGAAAAGCTAAAGCCACAGATGATCAGACCAACTATACCAGCATATCTTATAACTATGATTCAACTATCAATCATATTTCAATGGACAATTATGTCTCTACCATTATCATCAAGGACAAAACACCTGAGAATTCTACCCAAATACCCAAGATTGTCCTAAAAGGCATTGGATCTTCTTCCGAACCTACCTCTGAATGTAATGTCACAACTCGTCAAGGTAAATTCACCTTGCAAGGTGCTCTAGCTAAAAACACCGCTTCGTCATCAACCAAACCTGAGTATGACCTTGTAGAACAGTTAGGGAAGACACCCGTGCTTATCTCCATCCTTGAGCTCTTACGCATATCCCCTGCACATAAAGCCATTCTTGACAAAATCTTGAGAGACACTTATGTCCCTACTGATCTGAACGTGGACCAGTTTCAAGCCATGGTGGGATACTTTTCTGTTCCACACTCCCTTACATTTATGAAATCCGACGACGCATCCGTAACCCAACCACATAATGTACCTTTACACATTGAAGCCTTCCTACACAAACATCGAATAAAAATGAGTCCTGATAGATGGAGGAGCTGGTCTCAATATATGTACTTTGAACACTCTCAAGCAATTGGGATATTCTGAAAAGACTATGAATTCTACACATGCAATCACCATAAAAGCATATGATAACAAAGAGCGCTCATCCTAAGGCACAGTCACCTTACCTCTTAGAGTTGGGCCAGTTACAAAAGATGTGGTTTGTCAAGCCCTTGATCTAGAGCTCACATACAACATATTGCTAGGATGTCCATGGATTCATGAGATGAGTGCAGTAGCATCTACATATCATCAATGTATCAAGTTTCCAAATAATGGAGTTGAAGTGACCATCCAAGCTAATACAAACCCATTCATATATTGCAACAATGTGAGACCTAGATCAGAATGAATAATCCTAGTCAATCGAGAAGCTATTCTATCTTCATATGTTGATCTAGAATCCTTGAAAGCTTCTAGATCAAAACAAACATTGGTACAAAAGAAATTCCACATAACATATTCTTGGCACAATCTCTGACAGAGACAAAAAGACCAAAGTTCATAAGTTTCTTTACGGAGTGACAAATCAATTTTGCATGGTCATATGCTGATATGCCTGGATTAGATCCGTATTTAGTAATTTATCATTTGACAGTCAAACCGGGGGAAAAACCAGTCAAACATAAATTAAGAAAGATGCATCCACAAGTGGCATTATTAGTCAAAGCGGAGATTGAAAAATTATTGGATGTCGATTTCATACGCCCAATTGATTACCTTGAATGGATCTCCAATTTAGTACCTATCAGTAAACCAGATTGTAGCAT